>NC_058411.1:137534353-137647043 GCF_002201575.2 Neomonachus schauinslandi
CCCTCAAGATCGAGAACCAGCCTGTCTCTAGAACAAAGAGGCTTTGGACAGGTGAACATAGACCCTTAGGGAGACGGGCATTATGACCCACTCTAGCTTGGCATGAGATGGTGTCCACTGTTGTTCTCAGAGCAGGGACGGTACAGGAGAAATGCAAAAGAACAGAGCTTCCTTCCGCAACCAGGCTGTGATCAGGGCCAGTGTCGGCCTAGAGCGGTCCCAGTGTCCAGGGTGAACATAGGACTCGATGGTTTACAAGAAGCCAGTGGCAGATTCTGGAGCGTGTGTGGGGGTGGGGACAGGCATGTATGGATCAGGACAGGACAGTAGGTCCACGATGGAGCAAGGGGCCACATCAGACTTCAGGGAAGGGTGGTGGTGGAAACTGGGGGAGGGGAGGGGGGGGTCAAGAAAAGCCTGGTGACCCAGTGGCCAGGTAAGACCATACACCTTGGGACATGGAGGGGATGATCTTTGCATTATGATAATCCCTGAGCCCCAAATCCACACCAGCCCTGACAGGCTGGAGTCCGCCAGTCAAGATGGGAAATGGGGTTGGGATGTAGCCCATCTGCTGGGGCTGAACTGTGTCCACCCAAAATTCATATGTTGAAGTCCTAACCCCCAGTACCTCAGATTGTGGTTGTATTTGGAGAAAGGATCTTTAAAGAAATGATTAAGTCAAAATGGAGACATTAGGGTGGGCCCTCATTGGATCTGACTGGTGTCCTTCTAAGAGGAGGATATTAGGGGGGACGCCTGGCTGGCTCAGTTGGTGGAGCAGCTTACTCTTGATCTCCAGGTTGTAAGTTCAAGTTTTTTTTTCTTAAAAAGAAGAAGGAGGAGAAGAAAGAAGAGGAGGTGATTAGGACACAGACACAAACAGAGGGAAGACCATGTGGAGACACGGGAAGGAGATGAAACAGGACAGCGGCTGCCTCCATTTTGACCTTGAACTTGCTAGTTGGGCTCTTCTTTCCAGCTGGTCGATTCACTTAGGCAGAAGACCCTAAGGGCAAAGCACCTTGATGGGAACACAAACTACCCCCTCAGGCAACAAGAACTGCCCTGAGCCAGCGAGACCCCGCCCGAGATTGCCTCTGAGATTTGACCTTCACCTCCCACCTTCGTCCCACATTCTCATTATATAAACTTGGATGTAGTATCTGCGCTTTGGAGACTGTCTTTGAGACGCTGGTCTGCCGTATTCCCGGTATTGATCTCCCTGAAATAAACTCCTTTCCTGGTTCACCGCAACTCATCTCTCTGCTTTGGGATTCTGTCCGTGGTGAGTGGGTGCACCTGGTCTGTCTGGGAGCCCCAGAGCCAGGTGCTCGTGCACCCCTGTGCCCTGGCCACAGAGATGGCCATCGACAAGCCAAGGAGGGTGGTCTCAGAAGGAACCAACCGGTCACACCATGAGAACTGAGAGAAAATAAGTTTCTGTTGTTGATGCCACCGAGTCTGTGGGACTTTGTTATGGCAGCCGAGGCAAACCATCTCTTCCAGAATGTGGAGTGCTGACCCTAGCAGAAGGGAATGGCCACTACGTGCCCAGAACTGTGCCAAGCATGGAGGATACAACGTGAATACACCGATGTGGTCCCTGCCAGGGGACACACTGTTTATTAGAGTGTCCGTTCAGATGACTACTGTAGCAGAAAGTACTTGACCATTTAGTCTTCCTTCATTCTTTGCTTATGATCCCAATCACTGCTAATCTTTGCGTGACTAGAGAAAACTGCTGGAGGTTATGGGGGGCCTAACTGGCACTGAATGGCTGGGCCCCCCGCCTTTTTACCCTGTTCATTCCTCACCCGGTCCGGTGCCCTCCCCCGTGCATTCGCCCCCTGCTGGGCCCTCAGAGGTAGCTCACCCACTCTTTGGGACCACCAGGTTTCTCAATTTTTTTTTCTTTAAGATTTTATTTATTTGACAGAGAGAGAGACAGCGAGAGAGGGAACACAATTAGGGGGAGTAGGAGAGGGAGAAGCAGGCTTCCCGCCGAGCAGGGAGCCCGATGCGGGGCTCGATCCCACGACCCTGGGATCACGACCTGAGCTGAAGGCAGACGCTTAATGACTGAGCCACCCAGGCGCCCCTTAAAGATTTTATTTTAAAGTAATCTCTACACCCAATGTGGGGCTCAAACTTAACAACCCTGACATGTGCCTCTTGATGATGAGTGAGGGGGGTAGGGACAGAGGGGGAGAGAGAGGAAGAGGAAAAGAATCCCAAGCAGATTTCCTTGCTGAGCAGGAGCCTGACTCCCGGCTTCATCTCATGACCCATGAGATCATGACCTGAGCCGAAACCAAGAGTCGCACCTCAACCAACTGAGCCACCCAAGGGCTCCTGATCACTTGAACAGAAACAAACATATCCTGCTTTCTCAGGACAGCCGTGCACGCGGTTGAGAATCAAGATCTTCTCCATAGTCCCCATTAGAAGAAAAGATTTCATCCACCTCTACTTTCTATAGTTAGATTGCATGAACAATGCAAGGTTCATTTTTCCAAAATGCCAATTATATACCAATATACATATTTTTAGTTTTTCTTTAAATTCCAGTTATTTTGGGGCACCTGGGTGGCTCAGTCGGTTAAGTGTCTGCCTTCAGCTCAGGTCATGATCCCAGGGCCCTGGGATCGAGCCCCGTGTTGGGCTCCCTGCTCAGCTGGGAGCCTGCTTCTCCCTCTCCCTCTCCCGCTCTCCCTGCTTGTGTTCTTTCTCTCTGTCAAATAAATAAATAAAATCTTCCAAAAAAAAATTCCAGTTAGATCATGTACAGTGTAATATTAATTTATACCAATATTAAATGTTTTTTATTTTTATTTTATTTTTTTAGTAGGCTCCACACCCAGGGCAGAGCCCAGCATGGGGCTTGAACTCATGACTATGAGATCGTGGCCTGAGCCGAGATCAAGAGTTGGACACTCAACCGACTGAGGCGTCCATTTTTTTTTAATGGCATTCTTCCTCACCTACGCGTTCTGATGTGCACCTCCCCCCACTTCCCTTCCCTCTGCAATATGCATCCCTGGGAGGAAGGACCAGGGCCCATAGGAATGGCACCCCTGAAGTTATATAGTATCCCAGCCTACAGCTGTCCATGGCGGCCGTGGCTGTCTCAGCTAAACATGCCACTCCGCATCTGTCAAAGCTGGACCATCAGTGCACGCTGCAGTCACCAAGACCGGCAGTCCGCAGAGAGGGAGACAGAGCGCCTGCCAAGCTCCTTCTGAAGCCAGAGCAGGGACCTGAAGACTCCTTGTTTCAGGCCTCAGGGAGGTAGCCTCCGGTGGCCTTAGCTGGAAGGGTGACTTCAACCACCGGAAGGTATGGGGAGGCAGCCAAGCCATAAGGGCTTGGCAGAGACAGAAAATTCAGTCCCAAAGGCAAGGAGATGGAGACCAGCAACCCATTAAAGGCTAGAATCGGGAGGGGAAGGTGTGCAGCCAGGCGCACAGTACACGGGGTTTTGACATGGTTCCTGGAGCCCCAGATGAACTGTGGCCTGAAAGCATCCTTGTCTGGTTCACCCATTCTCTCGACTCTGCTTGCACACCTCCAGTAACGGGAGGCTCACCACCTCAGCAGGCAGCCTATTTCCTGTTTGGGCAGATCAAGTTATTGAAAACCTGTTACTTACACGATGGAGCCTCTCAGACCACAGCACAGAGGAGAGGGGGCCACTGCTGTGGTAAAAGCCAGTGGCAGGGGTGGACTGGTCACTGGCATTTGGGCCTTATTCTCAACACTTTCTAGCAATGATCCCATTTGATCCTTTCAATAACCCGCATGAGGAGGGGGCTCCATGACCAGCCCCATTTTACAGATCTGAAGATTCAAGTACATAAAAGATCTCAGAGCAAAAGTCGCAGAGCAAATAAATGGTGGGTAGAGATGTGAGTCAGGATCGTGAGAATATTGGTCTCAGGCTCAAGGTCCTCAGTGGTGCGGTTGGGGAGCCCCGGCCTCCTTGCTGGCAGGTGCCCGACAGATCAGGGCACACCTCCCTGATGACAGCAGGAAAGGCTCTGGAGTTGGCCCTACTGTCCACTGCCCTGTGGCCTCTGCTGAGCTGCCCAGCTGGGATGTGGGGTGGCAGGCCTGTCCTTAGTGGATCTTTGGGATTGGTTCCTGCCATTGACCTGCATGTCCTTGGGGTTCTGGTTCTGCCCCCACCCCCACCCAGGTCCTGCACTGCCCTGGTTTGTCTGGCGCCCTGTCCCGGACCCTGCCATGCTGCCATATAGTACCGTGGACCCTTGAACAACATGGGTTTGGACTGCATGGGTTCACTTACATGTGGCTTTTTTGTTTTTTTCCTGATAAACACAGTCCAGTAGTATAAATGTATTTTTTCCTCCTTATGATTGTCTTGATAATGTTTTCTTTTTTCTTCTCTTTATGTTATTGGTAAGGCTTCAAGTCAACAGCAGGCTATTAGTAGTTAAGATTTTGAAGAGTCAAAAGTTTTTTTGTTTTTTGTTTTTTAAGATTTTATTTATTTATTTATTTATTTGACAGAGTGAGTGAGTGAGTGAGAGAGCACAAGCAGGGGGAGCGGCAGGCAGAGGGAGAGGGAGAAGCAGGCTCTGTGAGGAGCAGGGAGCCTGATGCAGGGCTCGATCCACCCAGGCGCCCCAGAGAGTTAAAAGTTATATGTGTTTTTTTGGGGCACCTGGGTGGCTCAGTCGTTAAGCGTCTGCCTTCGGCTCAGGTCGTGATCCTGGGGTCCTGGGATCGAGTCCCGCATCGGACTCCCGGCTCGGCGGGGAGTCTGCTTCTCCCTCTCCCACTCCCCCTGCTTGTGTTCCCTCTCTCGCTGTGTCTCTCTCTGTCAAATAAATAAAATCTTTTATAAAAAAAAAAAGTTATACGTGTTTTTTTGACAGCACAGAGGTCAGTGTCCCTAACCCCCATGTTACGTGTGTGTGTGCACACACATGTGTTGGGGGGGTTGCTGTACAGAGAGAGAGAGAGAGGGCCAAAGCCAAAGCCAGAGAGAGAGAGAGAATGTTAGCTCTAGAGATCTAGAGATAGAGACATGGGGGTTGACAGGTCTAAAATCTGCAGGGCGGATTGTCAGGCTGGAGACCCAGGGCAGAGTCCATGCTGCAGCCTTGAGCCCAGAGGCAATCCAGAGGTAGAATTCTTCCTCTTCAGGGAACATCAGTCTCTTTCTCTTAAGAGGCCTTAGGCCTTCAACTGGTTGGACGAGGCCCACCCAAATCATGGAGGATCACCTGCTTTCCCCCAAGTCCACCAGTTTAAATGTTAATCGCATCTTTAAAAATACCTTCACAGCAACAACTAGACTGATGTTTGAACTTTTTTTTTTTTTTTAACTTATTTATTTGACAGAGAGAAACACAGCGAGAGAGGGAACACAAGCAGGGGGAGTGGGGGAGGGAGAAGCAGGCTTCCTGCAGAGCAGGGAGCCCAATATGGGGCTCGATCCCAGGAACCTGGGATCATGACCTGAGCCGAAGGCAGACGCTTAACGACTGAGCCACCCAGGCGCCCCTAGACTATGTTTGACTAAGTCATTGGTCGCGATGGCTTAGCCAAGTAGACACATAAAATTAACCACCACAGGGCGGTTCTGGCTTCTGGAGGCACCTCCTCCTCTTCCACCTGCCCTTTCACAAGCCTGCCCTTCAGATGTTCCAGAACAATGGACGAGCATCTCCTTGGTTGTCTCTTTCCAGGCCTCGTGTATTCACACAGCCTGATGACTGAAGTCCCCACTGGCCAGTTTATTCTGTCAGTCAATGCCCCTCTAAATGATGGTGCTGTCTTTGGTCAGCTTCTGGCAAAGCAGACCCCAGGGCAAGGCTCTCCATGCTAATGAAGTGCTCCAGGAGAACTGGGAAGGGGGTAGGGGGAAGCAGGTCAGGGAAGAGGCAGAAGCCAAGCAAAAATGGGATTTCCAGCAAGATCTCAGTCTCAGCCTATTCCCATAGAGGACCCTAGAGTATAAGTCATACCGCAGAGGTTGTCCTTGAGGAAAGTGGGCTTTCACACTCCTGCTCAGCTCATCATTGGTGATGGGCTGCTCAGGTAGCTGACAAGGCTCCAATCCTCCTAAGGAGATTGCAGGTGCTGGGAGTTGGAAGGATGGATCGAGTAGGAAGGACGGGAGGGAATCCGGGTGGAGAACCCACCGTGTCCGCCCCAGGACTCACCTGAACGCAATGCCTCAGTATGGTACACAGTTTGGGAGACTAGCAGGAGGCTGAGGCTCTGGGAGGGCGGGAGCTCTTTCCCTACCATTTCACTGGCATGAGCACCCAGTGCGCTGCCTGCTCTGAGCCATATTTTCAAGAAATACTTGTGAAATTAACAAAGGAAGGAGCAAAAAGTATACCAGTCAGGCTCCTGCATAGGAAATAGATACTATTCTGATAGTTTAAACAGAAAGGAATTTAACAAAATTTAATTCAGGGAATCCGGCAATTACAAAACTGTGGGAAGGATTGGAGAAGCAGGTGTGGATCCGAGCTGCATGAATGACTCTCAGGATGCTACAAAACTAGCTGACTAGGGGTACCTGGGGGGCTCCGTTGATTAAGCATCCTTCTGTGCTCTCTCTCTAATAAGTAAATAAAATCTTTATTTTTTTTTTTAAACATTAACCTTTTGCACTCCAGGGTTCTTTTTTTAAAAAAAAAAAATTATTTATTTGTCAGAGAGAGAAAGAGAGAGAGAACGAGAACACAAGCAGGGCAAGTGGTAGGCAGAGGAAGAAGCAGGCTCCCCGCTGAGCAAGGAGCCCCATGAGGGATTCGATCCCAGAACCCCAGGATCATGACCTGAGCCAAAGCCAGAGGCTTAACTGACTGAGCCACCCAGGCATACCATAAATACAATCTTAAAAAAAAAGAGAGAGAGAGGTGGTCCATGGAACTGTTGGCTTCAAGAACACACTGCTGTGGTTGTGATCCAGGAATCAGAAAGTTACCACCATCAACTGTGAACATGCCTATAGATGCTCAGGCAGCTGAAGACTGAGCACTGGAACATCTTGGGGGAAAAAGCCCCACATCTTCACAACATTGCTCAAAGGCAACTAGAAGATGGTCCCTGCCTCACTTCCCCCCTCCAAGTTGCTTCTAATTAGTGCATTCTAATTCTTATCCAGAATACTAGCTCCAAGGGAGTCTGGATGAGGGAGTTTTAGCTTTCCAGTTTGTGCAGTACCGTGTGGTATTTTATGAGCTTGGTTCACATCCTTGCCATCAAATTGTTGGCTTGTGATAAGCTTGTGGTCTGCAAGGAATCCCATTTTTTTTCTCCAAAACCTGCCCCAGGGTACACTGTGTGGGATGTTTATGTGCAATAATTCAAAGATTTTGTTGTAGTCTCCGGAAGAGAGGTGCCAGAATTTGCCATGGGAGTAATGAAAATAAACAGAAACTTGGACAGTATGTCCGCAGCTTCTTATCTCTAGAAGGGTGCATCAAATGTTGACTGTGTCTTCCGTGTTAGGAGCTGAGAACATGGAGATGAGTAATGTGGATTCCTTCCCTCTCTCGGCTTGCAGTCACATGAGGGAAAGAGACAAATTGAGAGAGACTAACTATGAGTCTGGTAAGTACTGGCTGGTTGGTTTTATGGACATTTGGATTATTTGAACGGGAAATGGGACAATAGAAAACTATCACTAAGAGGCAGTGGGGGCACCTGGTGGAACATTCAGACTCGGGGTTGTGAGTTCAAGCCCCATGTTGGCTGTAGAGATGACTTAAAAATAAAATCTTTGGGGCGCCTGGGTGGCTCAGTCGTTAAGCGTCTGCCTTCGGCTCAGGTCATGATCCCAGGGTCCTGGGATCGAGCCCTGCATCGGGCTTCCGCGGGAAGCCTGCTTCTCCCTCTCCCACTCCCCCTGCTTGTGTTCCCTCTCTCGCTGTGTCTCTCTCTGTCAAATAAATAAATAGAATCTTTAAAAAATAAAATAAAATCTTTAAGGAAAAATAAGAGGCAGTGTAACATAGTGGTAAAGAACTTGGGCTCTGGGTTCTCACCCTGGTTTAGCCACTAGCCGTGACTTGGGGCAAATTACTTAACCTCTCTGTGCCTCAGTTTCCCCATCTGTTGAATGAGGGTAAGAGCATCTGTGGCATAAGGCAGTTGTGAAGATTAATAACAAAGTGCTTAGAGGGTGCCTGGGTGGCTCAGTCGTTAATCGTCTGCCTTCAGCTCAGGTCATGATCCCAGGGTCCTGGGATCGAGTCCCGCATCAGGCTCCCTGCTCAGCGGGAAGCCTGCTTCTCCCTCTCCCTCTGCCTGCTGCTTCCCCTGCTTGTGCTCTCTCTCTGTCAAATAAATAAATAAAATCTTAAAAAAACAAAAACAAAGTGCTTAGAATGAATGGTGTTTAGTACAATATACCCACCTAGTGAGGGTTAACTGCTAGCAAATTCTCACTCTGTGAGTAAATGTGAAAAACATAAATCCTAAGACATTTTAACGTCAATCAATAAACACATTTCGAGCTGGCGGCCGAGTGACAGTAAACTGCGCTTGTTATAATTGCCACACGGTGGCGCCCCTGCTGCCGGCCCAACAGAACCGCCAGTTCCCCAGGAGGGTCGCTTCCATGAGAGGGGCTCCCGCCCCCTGCCGAGACGGGAGGCCGCACAGGGGAAGAGAGCCACGCTTGGGAGGAGGGGGTTTGGGTCAGCGAGCTGGAGGTGGCACAGAACAGAATCCGACTCAAAGCAGGACAATGGAAAGGGGCTTATTGCAAGACTTTCCTGCCAGTGAAGGGGCAGGAGGCATCTGGAAAGTCTCAGGGACTCTCGGGAGCCCTATGGCCTTTTTTCTACCGGCCTCTCTACCCATCTGCTCTATTCTCAGAGGAGCTTCTCTGCTCCTTTGTCACCTAGGCTGACCACAGTACCACCTCCATCAGCCCCACTGAAGACCCTCTCCACCCGGGTCTCACTTGGATGCTCAGGACAGACTCTGGTGGGCTCGAACTGGGCCAGAAATTAGCCTGGGTGGGCCAGTGGTCAGTAGTGGTCAGGGGGAGGGGAGGATACGGAAGGTACAAACATGACCACCTGGGCCCACCTGGTCTTTAGCTGAAGGAGGGAATAGTAGCAGACAGGTCTCGGTCAGAGGTTTCATGGATGACTTTCGCCCAGAATCATAAATACACTCAAGAGAGTGGAGTATTACAGGTAGAGGGTCTGTCAGTGCTCACAAAGGCAGGGAGGGGGTGGTACCAGAATCTGGGCCTTGGGGAAATGGAAGACACCCAGGATGGCAGGAGTATTGGGTTCACAGATGGGTCGGGTCCCGGGGTGGTGGGGGGGGGAGCTTGTTTGCCCCTGGGGAACGTGGGCCTTTATCCTGAAAGTAGTGGAACCCCACTGAAGGATTTCAGACACAGAGGAGACATCATCAGACTGACATTTTAAGGATTTTATTTATTTATTTATTTTACAGAGAGCGAGCGAGAGTGGGCACGTGTGAGCAGGGAGAGGGAGAGAGAGGGGCAGAGAATCTTGGGCAGGCTCCACACCCAGTGCAGAGCCCGACTGGGGGCTCAATCTCCCGACCCTGAGATCATGACCTGAGCCGAAACCGAGATTCGGTGGCTTAAACGACTGAGCCCCCTGGGTGCCCCCAGACTGACGTGTTAGAAGGTTCTATGCCCAGTGGTGTGGATGACATATTGAGTTCTGGGGTGGAGCCCTGGTTAGGATACCTCTGAAATCATTCAGGTGAAAGAGGAGAAATGGGGGTAGGGTGGCGCACACCAGAGGCTGAAACCTGGCTCTAGCAGTGTCTAGGTGTGTGACTTTGAGCAAGTTACTTACGCTGAGTTTTGCCTTCAGAAGGAAGGAGCTCAGCATGTATTTGTTGAATGAATGAATGTCAAGAACCCATCAAAACTTATGACCAGATTGAGAGCAGATCACCATACCTAGGCTGGCAGGGATGCTCCTGCCGCTGGAGGCAAGAGCCTGGGGGAAATCTCAAGGCTCCCAAATCCCTGACCCTGCCTGCACGTCCTGTCATTTCCTCTTGCTCATCTCCCACTCACCCTTGGAACCAGAGATCCTCAGGGTGTGATGAGAAGGGGCTTTTATTTCTTAATTTTCTGAGGTCCTGAAAAAATGAGAGGGACCCTAGCTGAAAGGAAAGCCACAGCTGGGGATGGTAAGGTTGGAAGTAGACTGTCACTGCCCTGGGGGACAGGGTGCACAGCTTGTCCGGCTGCAAGAACCCTGGGGGAGGTCCAGAGCCTGCCCCATCCACCTCAGTCTCCATGGGACCTTCCCGAAGGGGGGTGAGGATAGCAGAGTTCCAGTCTCAGGTAGAAGAGGAGATGACTCTAGGCCTGGCGTTCGGCTGGCTGCCTCACTCACTGCTGTCCCTACTTCCACGAGTGCCTGGTTCCTCCTAATGGGTGTGAGGGCCCTGCGCGCAGTAGCAGGTGCTCTGCGTGGAGTTTGAGAGGCAAAGAGGAGCCGGGGCGTAAAGAGCTGCCCAGACGTCTTTAGGCTACTGCATCCCTGTCCCCTCTATCCAGACCCCAAACCTTCAGGTACGCGCCAGGACAGAGCTCCCCGGGGCGGGGCGGGAGTCCATTCCTCCCGTTCTCGGCAGCCTGAGCCGTGCGCGCCTGCATCTCCCGGGAACTACCGCCAGAGGGCGTTGTTGGACAGCGCGCACAGCTGCGCTCTGGGGCGGGAGAGCCGCGAGGTCAGGACTGCGGAGGAGAGGACCTGAGACGGGTGGGGAGGACGGAAGGAGGAGGACATGAGGTGGAAGCCTGGCAGACCCTCAGGGGTTCCTGTGTCCTGCCTTAGCGTAGTCCGACCAGGCCGTGGGCGTGCGCGGGCCTCAGCCTCCCCAGCTTCAGTTCTGGGAACCCGGTGGGAAGGGGTTGGCTGGGAGGCATTGAGCGAGCTACAGGAGAGACGTCAGGGGACGCTAGCCTGGCTTTCTCCGCTACCCATCTAGGCCGCGGCCGGGTCCACGAAGTCTCCCCACCGCTAGTTCTCTGCGGTCCTGGCCTAGCGGTCCGAGTCATGGGGGCTCGGGAGCGGGAACGAGGCAGCAGTGGCCACCCTCCCTCCCTGGCCAGCGTTCTTCCCCTGCGCCCCGTGCCCTCATCAGCGGCCTTTCTCCGGCGAGGGGCGCCCCCCCCCCACCCCGGCCCCTGAGCTCCTCCGCAGCTCGCCCCTGGAGCTTAGCTCCGGGAAAGGCATGGCGGATTCTCGAACTGGACAGGGCGGGCCTGACCACAGGCCTGAGTGCCCTCTAGGGCTGGGCATCGATGTTCGCCCTGGACTCAGTGGCCTCATAATTCTGGAGTAGGAGGGAGAGGATGAGGGCGGCGCGAAGGAACCTTCAGGTGCCAAGAAAAGATGCATTAGCAGCAACCGACCCTTTCCTGCGCACTCCTTCTGTGCAGGCTGGCCCCTCTGAACCTCGATCTTAAGTAGGTTCAAGCTGAACGCCCAGTCTCTTCTAGGCCTTTCACGGGCTCAGAGGGCATACACCTCCTGGAGGACACTCGCAGAGGCGCACCACGGGGCACAGTGTTGGAGCTCCATCCCCAGGTGCGCAGCAAGGGGCTATGTTCCCTGGGGCGCTCACACTGTCGCTGTCTCCCTGAGGCAGGACCGGGTGAGGGAGAGGGAGGTTTTATAGACAGACAGCCTTGGCACCAGCCTTGGCACCAGCCCTGGCACCCTGGGATGCTTTTGTCCTTTTTACAGTGAGCTGGGGAAGAGTCGCCATGCTGGGGAAACTGGCCCTTGAGGACAACTTGCGGCTGGCACTCCCTGCTGTGCTTTACCCCTAAAACTGGACTGCCTCCTTTCACTCCCGGAACTCAGGGAAGGCTCGCACCAACTGGAAGCTGGGGTATGGGCCCTGAGGAAAGAGGAAGGGGAAATCCAGGCTGTAGGAGCGCAGCTGGGAGGCTGGAGAAGTCGAAAGGAGGTGTGACTGTTCCCTCAACCTCCATCCTTGAGGTCAGGGCTACTGCCTCCTCAAAAGTGGCTCAGCAGGTCCAAGTGCCAAGGGGCAAACAATAGGATTTGGACAGGACCCTAATGAGGGTGTGCAGGCTGGGACAGAGTCAGCCAAAATCATACTAGGCCTGCACTTGTGGCCCAGTCCCTCCAGCCAGGGTGAGACCCAGATAACCGTCTCTCGGACCAGCAACATTCTGTGTCTCTGCTGTGGCATCCAAAAAAGGCAGCTGAGGGCGGGAGTGGGGAGGATGGGAGGGGGCTGCCGGCGCCCGGTTTGGCGGGCGCCTCAATGGGCCGCAGGGGCCAGAGCAGCGGCCTAATGGATTCAGGCCCTGCCGGGCAGAGGCGCGCCCGCCCGCCCGCTCCCGCTCTCAATAGCGGACAATGGAGTCCCGGGGTGACCTGAACAAAGAATTTGGAAGTAGTTAAACTGCAGAACACGTTCTGGGCCTGGGTGCCTCCTTTCAAAGAGAGCGAAGGGAAAAGAAAAGAAAGCACTGGGGGGTGCGGGGGGGGGTGAGAAAATGCCCAGGGGAAAAGTTGGTAGGTCGCCCTAGTTGCCGCCAGCTACCAGACGCCAGGAATTCAATAGGATATGGGGGGAGGGGGGAGAGTGACCCAAGTCTGCCTGACCACAGGGAGAGGCTGAGAAAGTTCTCCCAGAGATGACTGGAGTTCCCCAGCCTCCCCATTCCCCCCCCCCCACCACTTCCATTCTGGGCCAGGCTCAGGAGCTGGACTGTCCAGGAAACCTGGGAGAAGCTTCTCTGGGCTTTGGAGGCTAGAATAGGGGTCAATAGGTGGAGAAGGGGAAGGGAGTGTGGGCCCTGCCCTGGTTCCCCAGCAGAGACTGTAAATGCAGTCTCTCTGGGTCTAACACAAGGTTTCTGCGAGGCCCCTCTGTCATTATCTATCTCTCTGGACAGTTTTCCCTTTCTGATCCCTTTCTCAGAATTTGTTTTTGTTTCTCCTTCCCCAACCAGTTTAGAAAAGCTGGGTACCCCCTGCCCCTCTGCCCGCCCCACCCCATACAAGCAGCAATCTAGATTTTTCTAACGAGAATATTCTTTTTTTTTTTTTTCTTTTCAAGTCAGGCCTCTAGGTGTAGAAATTAAGGCCAAATATTATCTCTTATATTTTTCTCAACTTTCCAATTTTTCCACAATGAGCACAGTCACAAAATGGGAGAAGGGAAAGACATTTAGAAAAGCAGTGAGTTACACTGACATCGAACTAATTTAGAAGAGGAGAATCTGGAGAGATTATGGAGACCAAAAGAGTGTAAGTAAAATGACAGGAAAAATGGTCAGGCAATGCATTGAGGTGGGGTGTGTGTATTGAGGGGGAGACAAATCCTCTTTCCCTCTTCTAGCCCTTTCCTCAAGTTGATCAGAAAAGAAGGAAGTAGGGAAGAAGAAAAAAGCCGTAGGGGCCACCGCTTTTGGGAAGCGATGCCTCTGGAATCGGGGAGAGCGCGCCCCAGCGAGGCGGCTCCCTCCGGTGGGAGGCGCTCGGTGTGCAAGGGGTTAACAGCGTTGCTCGTGAACTTGGCCTGTCTGGCTGGCTCGTGATGGATGGTGAGACCCGCTGACAAGTTCAGCCGGAGGGACCTCCCCTGCTGTGGCGGCGGGAGAAACACGTAGGCGGAGGGGACCCGGGGCGAGCGGCCGGGACGCGCGGGGAAGACAGTGGTTTGGCGTGGCAGGGCGACAGACAAGGCGCGCTGCTCTGCCTGCCCTCTCGGCTCCCGCATCCCCTTGACCGCTCGCCTCCTCCCCTGGAGCTTTCCTATACCATCCTGGAGCACCAAAGTTTCCCGGAGCTTCGCGCTGTAAGTCCCGCAAGCCCCTGCCCTCCCCTGAGGGTAACACGGAGTGGTGGGGAGCCGGGCGTCGGGAGCCAGCCTCTCAGGAGGCCGAGTTCAGCATTTGGACAGCGGCTCCGGGGCGCCGTCGGCCCAGCGCTTAGAGTTTGCAGGTGCACAGCCTAGGGCGGGTGGGGGAGGGGGAAGGCAGCACTGGGTCTTGGAGAAGCAGGACCAAGCCTGGAGGGTACCCTCGGCTCCGAAAGGGACACCTTTCCCCTAGCTAAAATATTCCTTCCGAGCCTACATGGGGTCCCCGGGACCGGTCAATCCGGCGTGGATATCCTCAGCCTAACTAACACTTGCTTAGAGCAAAAAATAGGCCCCCTTTCAGCCCAGAGAGTAGGCGCCCCCATCTCCTCCGCTCTCCATTCTCCCCAAAGCAGCCTGGATCCCTGAGCTCAGAGCTGCCTGCGAGGCTTCCAGCACGCCGTTCGCCACCACCTCCCAGGTTGTTGGTGGCTCTGGACGAGCCTGGCAGCGCGCGTGGGTGGTGGGGGGGGGGACGGAAGGCCTGAATTGGGCCCCGGCCTCCCCGGGAAAGGTTGGGGGGCACGCGGGGGGGGCGGGGGGGGGGAGGAAGCGCCGGGGCGCGGGGCTGGGCGCCCCTCGCAGCTTGCCTCCGCCCCCTCCATTCCGCACTGGTCGGGGTGAGGGGAGGGGGGCGGGGGGAGCCGCGCTGACGTCACTGCGGGCCGTGCCCGCCCGAGAAGGCGGCGCTGGGAGCCGCTCAGAGCCCGGAGAAGCCGCGCGCCGCCAGGAGCCCCCGCACCGCCGCTGCCGTGCCCGCCTCCCGCGGCTCTCGGCCGTGCGCCCGCCGAGGCAGGGGCTCCTGGAGAGCGGCCGGAGCCGGGCCTGAGCCCGCGACCGCGCCTCATCAGGGGCCGCGGAGCCGCTGTCCCCGCAGCCGCCCCACCCCCGCCGCTGCCTCGCGGGCCCCCGGCCCCCTTCCCGGTCCGTAAGTGCCGCTGCCTGCTGTGTCTCAGTGAGGCTGGGGAGCGGGGGCTAGGGCGCGAGGGCGGTAGCCTCGGCTAGGGCAGCATCAGGGAGCTGGTCTGGATTGGGAGAGGGGGCTGGGGCATCCCTGCTCGGCCCCCTTGGGCGGCTCGGGCGGCTCGGGGCTTCCCGTCGCTGCCGGGCGAGGTGAGGGGTGCGCTCTTACTGCGGGTGGGAGGCGGGGCTCAGTCTCTGAGGCCTGACCTAACAACCCCAGTAAATCGTCAAGGCCAAGGTCAAGGGTCGTGGGGCAGTGGGAAGCGTCCAGAGGTGAGGACTTCGGGTGTGTAGAAAGGGGAGGGGCGCGGGGCCGGATGGAAGTTGTGGGACTGCAGACAGGTTTACCAGAAAGGAAAGAATGTTTCCGAAGTGAGGTTCCCGGGAGTCTCCGGACCGCCCCCTTCCTCACCTCCGCCCCTGACGCCCTTCTTTCTTCTATCCCTTCCCTAACAAAAAATAATAACTCAGAAAGTGGCTTCCAAAAAAAAATATTTTAAGAAATAATGCAACACACAGCACCCACTCTAGACAAGATTTATGGTACGTTTTTCCCCCCTCTGTAATGGGAAGTTGTTGGGAAAGCCTTTCTGCTCTGCTCCTCCCCACCCCCACCCCCTACTCCCTCCATCGCCTCCCCTCCCCGCCCCCGGCACCCCGTGCCTGAGAACAGGCCTCTCGGATCTGTTTGAGGGTGTCTCTGCAGCCTCCTCCAGCCCAGGCTCCAGTGAGCTTGGGAAGAATGAGGGCAGCAGTGAAGGTTGAGGCTGTGGTGAGGGGCTATCTGGGAGAAGGCGGTGGGGGAGAATCCAGTCTGGCCCCCAGCAAAAGCAGGGAAGTAGCCGAAACTGGGAGAGACTGTGGGGTCAGATCATGGGAGTAGTGCATGCATTCAGAAATACATGGTCTGAGTCCTTGTGACTGGGGACAAATTCAAGTGCTGGGGCTGAAAGAGAACCCCTTTTTGACCCCACTATGTCCTGGAGGAGGCGGATTCTTTAGCTGTAGAGAGGGAGAGACTAGAGTTTGAGGGTCTGGCTTTTAATTAAGGGACAGAGGCCAGAGGGTTAGGCTAGGTGGGCACTGGGGGAGGGGGGGGGTGACATGCAAGTTTCAGCTGCAGGAGCTGCCATTAGCAATACCATCCGCTGCAGACCCCAGGGGAGGGGGGCTGTTGTGCCCAGGGGAGGGGTGTTTCTGGGTTTCTGCCCAGCCTGGGCCTCCCCAGAGCCCACACCCTGCATGTCTGAGCCTCAGCTTCTGAGAAAAGGGAGACCAGATGTGGGAGCCAGAGAGGACACTACAGCCCAGCGGACCATATGAATATGAAAGTGGGTGTGGAGTCCCCGGGGACCCTGGGTGCAGGAAGCTGGATTCATCTGAGCTGGTTCAGTGCTGGACTTCAGGATCCACACAATAGGGAGACCAGCTTAGTCAAAGCTTGGGCCTGAGGGAGGAACAAGGGAGGGAGGGAACAGTGGGGATAGGACACCCTGGACCTAGCCTAGGTTGTGACTGGTGATACTGTCTTCTAATTAAGGCCCCTTAGGGGTTCAGGAAAGGAGGGCTAGTTCCAGACAAATGTGACAAATGTCAGGTCTCTACTGGAGCTTGGGGAGCTCCATCGGTCTCAGGCTCCCAGCCTCTGGATCAGGGCAAATCTAGTCACAGGATACTGGGTGCCTGCACGAGGCTGGTGGCTAGAGTCAGAACTGCCCACTCTCCTTCCATTTAACCCCTTAATTCACTGTGTCCTGAAAGGGGGGGAGCACACTTCCGTGGGTCATCACGGACCCTGCACTGAGTTGTGTAACCACTAACAGGAAATAGGAACTTGGTCCAAAGCCAGCTTGGACCCCAAGCAGCTGAGGTCACCAGTGGCTACAAGAGTGCTTATATACACGCGTGTGTGCACGGGCAAGCTATCTGCCACCTGCCTTAGGTTGGCTGCTAGATGGGTATTTGGGCCAAGTGTGTGTGGGGGGGTGCATTTGTATGAATCTGAGGGGTACGGGGCACACATGTGGCTGCAGCAGGAATGGGCATTTCTATAGATACAGGTATGGAGGTGGGGGGCCAGGATCCTTTCTGCCCTTTGATGGAGGCTTGAATATGAAAAATGGAGTCTCTGGCCCTTGATAGACATGCCTAGGAGGGAAGCCTCCTCTTGAGGAGACACCTGCCACTGGGGATCTCTCTCCCTGGTTGCTGTTACTTTTTCCTGGTAGCTGCTGGTGTCCCTGGAGCTCAGGTTTGGGGAGATGATGAGGAAGTTTGGGGCAAATGGCGCTGTGGAGAGAGAGGTCTGGTAGGCAGCTCTCAGCACCGTGGCCAGGGCCCGGCCACCCTCCGTTGGCGCGTTGCAGTCAGCACCCAGCACTCAGGCAGACCCAGTGTCTGCTTTCCCTTGATCTTAGGGCCTGTGCTGCAGACTGTAGGCCAAGGCCAGGGGCTTGGTGTGGGACGAAGTGCATAGAACGTGCAGATGAGAGGGTGATGGGGCCAGGTCTGATGGGGTTCTCTCCACTCTGGTTTGGAATGGGCCTGCCCAGCATCCTGCCACCTTCATCTAGTGGCGCCAGATGAGGTGTGCCTCCACCCGGCATCAACCTGGACCATTTTCTGGCCCCTGCCTAAGTTATGCTAAGCTGCAGAGGCAAGACAGCAGGCCACAGAGACTGCAGCCAGTCCTGACCCACCAGAGCAGCATCCTCCCTGCAGCCTGCATCCTCAAGGCCAGATCTCACCGTGGCCTTCTTCATGGGAGTGGTGCTGTGATGGCAGGTGCCGGAGGTGGGGGTGGAGGGATTCCACGACAGTCCCACTCAAGCAGAGCACAGAAGTCCCCAGCCAGCCTCACCTGCTCCCCACCAAGGGACTCAGTTTCCCAAAAAGGGTAGCAGACGTGTGGCCCTGATGACGGTGGCCTCCCGCATTTGAATTGAATCCAAATCGGGCTTTTAATTCTTTCTCCCAGAGCCCCCACCCGCCCTCAGCTTGCCAGTCGGGCCTCCGGCGCCGCTGTGTTACCGTGAGCCTCGCTGAGGAGCCATTTTGTGCAGCATCCTGCTTAAATCACACTCCGAGGGGCTCCTTCGTCGCTCTCTCTACCCCCTTGCTCCCTCTCTCCCTTCCCTCTCCCGCAGGTGAACCTTGCTTCTCCGCCCCTTCCCGCCCCCGCAGCCCCACCCTTCCCACCCCGGGTGGCCCAGAAGGACTAGGGCTCTGGAGGCCGCCCCCACACACACCAAGAAGGGGAGACAGAGCGGGTTCCTGGAGCTGCAGGAGGAGGGGAAGCAAGGGGCGCCTCCCAATTATGGTAATCCTTTGGAATTAACTGTCTCGGGCCCAAATTTGGGTGGTTCCTTTCCCAGGGCTGCCGCCAGCCTCTCTGATTCTTCACTGTTGCGGTTCTGTCTGGCTCTTGTTTGCCTTCTGGAAAAAGGGATGTGTATGCAAAATGGGATTTGGAGGGAGATATGTAAATGCCAGGTCTGGTCTGGCACAAGCTCGCTGGGATGGGAGTGGGATGCAGGCTGCCTTGGATTTAGGGTCAGTATGAAAATAGAACAAACCTGAGATACGTGGTAGGGCAGCGGGAACTTGACAAAATCAGGAAATTGACAAAATGGAGATGTGTCATTTTTAGGGAAAAATAGGAGAGAAAAGGATATTTAGAAAAAATCATGAAATCCTTTCCAGACCATCCTCTTTTGCTCTCTTCATTGGAACCCATTCTGCAGGGATTTGCCTGGCTCAGAGTGGTTCAGTGCCCCAGGCCCTCCTAAAATGTACCCTCATAGGTACCTCTGCCCAACCTCATGGTGGTCCTCACGGATGTCAGCACTAGGAGTCCCTGGGCGGAAAAAACCCGTGTGTATTGGACCACCCAAAGCTGGAAATTCACCTGCCTGTTTTGCTTCCGGATCTCTCCATTATGTCTTGGACTGAATATTTTTCTGGGGGCATCTGAGAGCAAAGAATCACATTTTTTTCCATATTTAATCTTGTGCATCCTGAGGATGACTAGCAGGGGAAGGTGAATCCCAGCACCCAAGGCTGAAGGGTAGCCACAGCCGTAAGGAGGAAGCGGGTGATGGCCGGGGTGAGCAAGAAGCAGCTGCACACATGGGCCACTCACCTCTGGAAGGCTGCAATGGGGGCCTCCAGGTCTGCTGTCAGGCTCAGTTGGGGGTGATTCGGGGAGATCCAGCGTGGCAGCCCCTTTTCCCTGTTGACCCACTTGCTGTGAGTAGGTCAGATGTGTGCTGAGAGCCCTAGGAGGAGGGCTGAGGCACGGCTTTGTGTTTTCATTTTTTGGTGGAACATGAATTTAATCAGCAGCCTAGTTCGGGCCTAGGACCTCTCCAAGCGGCCGGACACAATCGGTTGTACATTCCTAGACGCTTCAAGAGAGGAGGGACCCAGCAGCCTGGTACTGGGCACCAGGGCCAGGCCCGAGTGTAACATAGCTCTGGAACACTATGGGTGGGACACTGACCCTCGCGCTTAGTTCCTCCCTCCGCTCTCAGTTTCCGTGCTGGAAGGTGCTGGGCGTGGGGAGAAGAAGAGGAAAGTTAAAGGTGAACCAGCACCTACCCACGGCTCTAGGCCTCCTAAGTGCGCACTTGGCCGCCCTGGAGAGACCTTTACCACGCCCCACCACGTGTGTCCCCAGACCTCATCACCGGAGCTCCCTAACTCTGACGGTTCGCGGTGGCCGCCAGGCTCCCTGGGACTTGGGGAAGGCAGAGGAGTTTGGGGGCAAGGCCAGACGGTGCGCACCCAGGACCTACCCTGCTTTTGACGGCAGTGTAGGCGCTCTCTCGGCCTCGGGGAAGGAAAGCCGTGAACGCCGAGGCCATTGTAAGGCTGGGTGGTGCGGAGCGCGGGAAGGGGGCTGGGATTTGAATGAGAGCCTGTGATTGGCCGATCCCTGGACTGACGTCACTTCCCCGCGGGGCGATTAGCGTGCGAGAGGAGGGCTGGCGGTCCAGTGCGCTGGGGGCGGCCGCGGCGCCCGAGGCTGCCGAAGCGCAGCGCGCGGGTGTCCTCAGTGCGCCCCGGGACGCCGTCGGAGCGGGCTGCCGGCGCCGGTGCCCGGACGCGCAGAACGGGGAGCCGGGGAGGAACGCGCTAGGAGGACGAGGGAGGGAGAGAGGGAGGGAACTGGGCGGGGGCTGCCTGCTTCAGCTGTGGGAGTCAGTGTGTCTGTGTGTCTGTCGGTCCCCTCTGGCTCTCCGCGTGCGCCTGGGGCTCCGGGAGCGGTACCCGCTCCGGTTCCCGCGCCCAGAGGGCAGCGGCACGTGGGGCCCACGGCGCGGCAGCGGCGGTGGCGAAGGGAGGCCCGTTTCTCTCTTTGGTTATCTAGCTGTATGAGTGCCACAGAGCCGTCATAAAGCTAGATAACCGAAAGTAGAAATGACTCTCACAACTTCTGTGTGCGAGCGCCCGCCCCGCTGGCCGCCCCGGCCCGCACGAGCCAGAGGAACCCAGAGGAGCCCAGTGCCCGCCCAGCGGACTCCAGCCCGGCGGAGCGGCCGCGCCCGGACCAGGTACCTGACCTCGGCTCTCTCTCCAGGGACACTTTCCGTACCCTGGAGGAACTTGCCAGCTTTTCCCCTACTCCTCCTCTTTCCCTGCCCCCACTCCATCCCCCAGCGCCGAAGCTAGAACCCCAAAGTGGAGAGGACCGGGGGAAGGGAGGGGGTTGGGGTTGCAGAGGGGTCGCTGGCGGGGAAGGCACCAGCCTTCGCCTTCACCCCATAAATCAGGCTGGAACAATCCTCTCCCGGAGCTGCGGACGGGGATTTTGGGATGCAAATGCGGTGGGAGAGAGACAGCGGCCGGTAGGGGGGTGGGGGTGGGGGGGATTGAGGGGGTGGGCAGAGGGCTGCCCCGCCGCTAACAAAGCGGCCTTTATCGAATTATTCGACGAGTCAGCTCCTGAGCATCATTAGCATACGGCTTGGGGGTTGCCGGAGCTTCGCCCCTCGGTGAGGTCAAGTTCTTGATAATTTGATCACTTTTCACGGGCTCTGGCAGCTGCCTTTGTGTGCAGTTGGGGGGTCTGTGTGCAGCGTGAAGCGGAGCAGAACTGGCGAGGAGTACGCTCAATGGCTAGGGGCCGGGGCGGGGGCCTCCCTCCCGGACGGGCCGACCCTGCCCTGCATACAAACCAAGCGCCGGCGGCTGGGCGGGAGGGACCGTGCCCAACCCCGCGCCACCTCTGCACCAGCCCTGGCCAGGCCACTCCCGCCTGCGCCTCCCCAACTTCCCTGAGTGGTTAAGGTGCAGGCAGGCTCCCCGCGTCACTCCCTCCCAACCCGCGCCCCCCCCCATAAGATGTATTACGATGTCTAGCAAATAAAAAAGCAATTGGGGGAAATCTGCATTCCGTTCCCATGGCAACCCAATGCAGCACACCCGGCCACTCAGGCTCCCAGTCCCTCTTAGCTGGGTGTGGGGAGTGGGGCTGCCCCTGATCACTGCATGGGGATCTAGGTTCCACATAGCAAAATAGTGCTGGGGTCCCTCTTGAGGTTCTTACCTACCTCCAGATTACTGTCTTCGCTGACACCTCAGCTTGTCCTGAAGCTCAGGGCTCCTGGAAGCTTGGGGAACCACCTCGGCTCCTGGGGATGAGTGGTTGTGGAGCCAGCCCTGGATCCTACCTTGCTTCAGGGAAGAAAGGATCCAACGTAGATTCAGCTTCCCTCATGGTCTGGAGGATTCTCTAGGTATGTGGGTGTGTGAATGCTGTGATAGGCAGGTTGGAGGGGACTTGAGCCACCACCCAGACATGACCTCCATCCCCTTGTCCATATATATACCAGGAAATGTGTGGAAGCCTGCAATGACTCCTCCCGAGTCACAGAGCTCAGAAGTGCAGAGCTGGGCCCAGGTCACTTTACTCCCCATCTTGGCCCACTTCATCCCCCAGAGCCTCTTCCTCATTTATCAGGCCCATGTTCCCAGCTCCTACCCAGAACCTACCCAAGTCCTCTCGTAATAATAAAAATCTTTTCCCACTCTTATTCCTTCAAGCCTCACCCCCTGCCTTTTTATGGCCTTTGCATAACACAATTGTTTTGAAAATAGGTTAAATGTGTAAAAGGGGAAAATTCAAATAACATGAAAGGGAAATCCATTGGTCCCGGGAGGAGGAGCTTCAAGGCTGAGGTGGATGGTGGAGGGGGACTGTCCACTGTACCACCTTTTGAATTTCAACCATGTGGATGTGTTAGCGATTGAAAATAAGAATGAAATAAGAAAACAAAAGAACAGACAGGAAAGTCAGTTGCTCTCCTTGGTCCCCAGTTCCTGTCCCCAGAGAAAATCACCAGGTAGAAGGTTTTCATGGATCCTGTGTGTCCCACCCCACCCCCCACTTTTAAAAGCCAGTCTCCCTTTTTCCTGCCAAGAAGCTGGGAAGGGTGGTGAGCGTGATTCAGGATCCACCAGGCCACTGGCTGCACACCCAGGGCTGCCCCTCCTTTCCAAGCGCACCTGGGAGCCTACGCTCCGATCCTGACCTCATTTCGGAAGAAACCAGAGCAGCTCTTCCCACCCCTTCGCCCTGTGCTCCCTGCCTGCCTTGCTGGCCAGCTGGCCCTGGGCCCCAGGGCTTCGATCTTCCTTTCCCACCATCCCCATCCCTTTGCTATTTTGCAAGAACGAGTCCTGCTAGTAGCCCAGTGGCTTTGCAGCCTCCCAGCTGTGTCTATGCAGTTCAACTGAGTTTTCTGTTTTTATTTTTAAACAGCAGGGTCCCAAACCGTCTGGGCAGTCCTGAAATCTGGGTCCGGGGGAGGAGGCGTCTGCGCAGGGGAGAATGCGGTTTTCTTTCCGTTTTCTACGAAAATCCGTTGATGCAAACCTCCCAGATCAGGGGAAGGATCGCGGCGATGGGGCTTCAGCGGGCAGAGTGCGCTGGAATCTTAAGTCTCCCGGACCCGCCCTACACCCACCAGAACCGGCCTTCAGAGAGAGGCCAACCCTTCCGATTTCGGCCTCCGGGTATGAGTGCCTTCCCCTAAAGAGCCATGTTCAAATCCCCTCTGGACACTTGAAGTCCCAGGAACAGGGTCAAAATCGGTGCCTTGCCCCATCAAACCTCTTCTGACTTGCCGGGCCTGAAGGAGCCGGCTGTGTCTTGGGCCATCTCAGCCCTTTGTCCCCCTGTCCCAGGGAAGCCTCCCCCCCCCCGCCCCCCCACCCGCCTTCTCTGGCCACTCGGCTCCCCATGTTTGGGCTTTGCTCTTGCAGCAAATCTGCACTACTTCCTCCCCACCCTGCCTCAATCCAAAAAGGCTTTGGGGAACCTGAAAATTGAAGCTTCAGCTTGAAAGCCAGAATTGGTTGGGATCTCAAAGATGCTCGTCACCCAACTCCTTTCATTTGACAGCTAGAAATACCGAGCTCAATAAGGCCGCGTGGCTCGCCCAAGGTCGCACAGCAAGCCACTGGTGGGGTGGAGATCAGGACAGCCACCGTGGTGAGTGAGGCATCAGGGGCTTCCTTCTCACTGGTCCACGAATTCCCAACCCTGAACGCCTGACTGTAGAGGCCCGGCGAATGGACAGCTGGCATCACCGGGCGCCGCCGAAAGTCAGGCTGCGGCGCGACCCAGAGGCCTGATGCAGGCTGGCCAGGTTGCTCTCCGCGGCCGCGGTCTGCCCTCCCGGGAAATGGGACCAGAGCGCGGAGGGAGCGAGGCCAGGAGGCCTCCCAGGGCCCAGCCGCGACGCTGAAAAGCATGAAGGGTCGGAATTAGGCGCTCATTTAGCGAGCGTTACTAATCCGAAGTTACAGCGCTAATTCCCTGATCCGGCCGCTCCCACACGCAGCGCGGGGATTAGACGCGCGGCCGCCGCCCTGCCCCGCCCTCACACCCCGGATCGCGCCCGCCCCGCGCCCTCGGGTCCGCGGGCTCGGGGCTAATCCGCCGCGCCGCGCTCGCCCGGCCCGAACGTGCCGCGGGGCGGGCCCAGCCAGCTGGGGTGTGCCGGCCTGCGCGCCCGGGGCCGGGAGAGGCGGGGAGGGGGCAGCCCCGGCGGGATCGGTGCGCCCTCCGGGACCCTGGCGACGCGGCGCGGTCGGGAGAGCCGCCCGGATTGCTCCAACCCGGGTCTGCGCTCCCACGGCAGCGACCCCTTGGAGGCCGCGGCGCCATTTTAATAGCCTTCGTTTCCCCCTTGGCATCCCTCGCGCGCGCGTGTGTGTAGGGGGTGTCTCTGT
This sequence comes from Neomonachus schauinslandi, assembly GCF_002201575.2. Taxonomy (NCBI): domain Eukaryota; kingdom Metazoa; phylum Chordata; class Mammalia; order Carnivora; family Phocidae; genus Neomonachus; species Neomonachus schauinslandi. Next base: position 137,558,459 of record NC_058411.1, read on the forward strand.
GCCCCATCCCGCCTTGACTTTAGCCCCCTCGCCCACTCCCCACCCCCGTCAGCCTGGATGGAGTGACCAATCAGCTCTGGCCTAGGGTGGGATGCGCGTCACCATGGCGACGGCCGGGGCGCCCTGGCAGTGCCGCCCATCGCAGAGGGCGAGTCTTCACTACGCCTGGACGGGTGGGAAGGAGAGGAGGAGACGGGTGGAGGAAGGCCGAGGCACCTCCCCACCCCAACCTATTCTGCCTAGGGTCAGTTCAGTTCGGGTCGGGCAGGGGGAGAATGGAGGATGCGGGCAGGGCCTTCGGAGAGCCCCGGGCTTGTCCCGGAGTGCCGCTTCCAGGAGTTTTCCCATTACCCCGAGGCCGTCCTCCCCTCCGTCTTTCTCCTCTTGGCCCAAAGGCCCATCTTGGTCTATCTCTCAACCTCTTCTATGTCTCCCTTCTTAAGACAGTGGTGTTCAGGAGCTCTCAGAGCTTTCCCCCAAATTGCCTTGCCCTTGAGTGCTATGATTTGGGGCAAGTCACTTCTCTCTGAGTCTTAGTGTTCTCCTCCATGAGATGGGCTGGTGTGCAGGCTCATCATGGAAAGCATCGAATGCCCAGTGGGTGCTCTATCAAGGTTAGGGCTCCTTCTCCCTAAGCAGCGAGGGCAAGACTATTAAGGGCAGAACTCAGAACTTGGGGGATGTCCTTTCTGTCTGGGGTCAGCCATGTTTGGGTGTCTCATGGCTTCCTGGAGCCAGCTTTTCATCTCTCCTCCAGACAGCTGGGAATCGAGAAAAGGGGAGGGTGTTTAAAAATAGAGCCAGGGTGGGGGCTGTGGCTGGAACAAAACCTTGGTCAGTGGCTCTGAGAACGGGCCGCTGCAGCTTCCTACAGCGCAGGCTCCTTCCTTCCAGGCCGGTCCGGCTTAAGCACCACTTTAAGTGGTCCCGGCATTCACTGGCCGGCCCCTCACCGCAGTTGAGCCGCAGGGGTTTGAAAAGAGGGCCAGGGCCTCAATGACAGGACCTTGGGCCAGGCTAATTGGTTTTGGTTCAAGGGGATACTGGATTTGTGAAAAGCTCCAAACTGCCTTTCCCACGCCAGAGCCAGGCCACGGCTTTTAGGAGAAGGGGTTGAGGAGCTTGGGGCCAGGCGAGAAAGCTGGGAGCCAGGTGCCTCCAGCTGATGATCGCTTCCTAAAGGCCAAGACATTCCTCTGCTTGGAGGGTGGGGAGTTGTTACAAGGCACTTCATGGGTGCAGGCAGGTTCTACTTTCTCTCTCTCTCTCTCTCTCTCTCTCTCTCTCACTCTCTCTCTCACACACACACATACACACACAGGTGTGGTGGTGCCCTCTTCACTGAGCCTTTGGCACACCCTAGTTGTGGAGTGGCCTCGCTTTTCCCCCACTGGAATCATCCAGTAATCGTCTAGCTAATAATTCTTGTCCCGGGAGCTGGACCAAACGTGGGCTTTTAGACTCTGGAAGAATCCTGGACTCTATCCTGAGGTGGACAGTGCAGTTGGTCTCAAGGTAGCCCACTTCTATCTCTCGAAATGCCCTGGGCATTGGCAACAAGGTAGAGATGAGAAACAGGGGACCTCGAGGTACTTTTTATTTATTTATTTTAAAAGCAAGGGTCAACTCTTCCTTTACATTTAGAAATTTAGCACTACTTGTATGATGACAAGTCCTATCATTACTGTAGATAATATTCGTGTAAATACTTTGGAGCATATATCTTGAGGCATGCCAAATATCTGTGTGTTTGGACCAAATGACTGCACGTTGCTGTATATAATCTACCTATTCTTGTATATATAACATCTGCATAGCAAATCACACACTTATATGACCATCAGTTATATTAAGGATGGTGGCAGGGTTGAGGGGGAGCTATAAAAAAAAAAAAATCAGTCCCATTTAAAATGACGTTGCATTGACTGAGACCCGTTTTTCATGGTTCATTGTGTGTTGAAGGGAGCATTTCTAAGTGCTCACCAGCTAAAGAAACCCCCTACCTTTTTACTATCCTCCACATTTTTTCACCATGTTTGCCCACTTGAGGCATATGATAAGTGGGAGAAAGGTACTTTGAAGAGATATAGAACTCTGTGTATCACGTTTTCCATTTTTATTTCAATTTTTAATTGCCCAGAGCCTAATTTCTTTGGGCTTCTGCTGATTTGCACATTTGAGATTCATGTGTAAATATGCACATATTGTGGCTTATGTGCACGCCTGGGCTTCCTTATCACCAAGTGTGCTCTCTCGGTGTTTAAATACACACAATCCACATCGACACATGATTATGGGCTTGCGTATTTGCCTCTTCTCTAGAATCAGGTTAATTTTCCCTTTGCTAATCCGCAAACCCATTAAGTTCCCCACCCCCCGCCCCCACAAAAAAATTGCAAACCCTACCACAGACCAGTGGCCTCACCCCACTTCTCCAGCAGGAAGCTCTCCAGGCGGGGTGCTGGAGTGAAGGTTCCTATTAGGCAGACTTCATTAATGTTACCAAATATACCCCAGCACATTTACTCGTCTACTATGAAGTATTATCATAAATAATTAAAATTAAACTGCACTTGTCAAAATAAATGAACAAAGTAAGAGTTAGTGATGTCTCTGCCTTGATTTGCTTGCCTTGGTGTGCTTATTCGCTAATTTGGAGAAAAGAGAGAAAGAGGGAGAGAGAGGAGGGAAGAAAGAACAGACTGCCAGGGGAAGGGGAGAGGAGAGGGAGAAACGGAGGAAAAGCGCTGTAAGTCGTCTGCCCTTAGGTTTCCAGTCATTAGGGCACTCTGGGAGGCTGGGGTGCGGCCTCTAACGTCAGCTCATACTGGATATTGAGGTGTGGATGTGGAAGGAGGGATTTCTTTGTTTACTGAGGAATGGCCATGGGAAGGGGGGAGAGCATTGCCTTTGGGGATTAAGGAGTGGGCTTTGTTTTTATGAAGGGCCTTACTTCTTTTCTGAAGTTTCCTGCAGCTAATTGATTCAATTCAGACATTCCTCCTCCCTACCCAGCCAGCTAAGGCCGCGTGTTTGTGAGATGTGCACAGCCCCATTTCCCCATCTGCTCTGGCCCCTTTCTCCACTGTGACCCTTGGAAAGGGTGTGAACCTTCACATCGGGGAGATCACAGGCTATGGATAAATCCGTGAAGGGCCGAGACCTTTGTATGTATATGTGTGTCACATAAGCCACATACAAATTACACCGGCATCTATATTATTAGAAGTGTAATTTACACATGGACACAGACCAAAGGTGTACATTTGTATGGGTTCTGACAAGTGCATTTACACCCATGTAGCCAACCCTCAAGCTGGACAGCATTTCCCAAAAGCTTCCCTCCTGCCTCTTCCCAGGCAATCCCTGCTCACCTCCCTTCTGAGGTCTCTTAGTGTGGATTAGTTTGACCTATCTAGAGTTTCCCACACATGGAAATGTATGCTAGGACTCTTTTTTTTTTTTTTTTCCAAGGCTTTATTTCAAGTCTGGAGGGAGCACTGTCCTCAGAGGCCTGGCTGAGCGAGTGTCCAGGAGATGTTGTGTTTAGGGTCACATTGGACTTGGGCGCAACACTTTCCCCTTGGATGGGCCCAGAAGTCAGACATGTAATTAAATTTTTTTGGGGGGGGGGGTGGTGGAGCTGATTTGGGCTGGTCTTCTGCCAGGACAGCCCTGTTCTCACCCAAGGTCTGTTAATGAGCTGGGGACAGGTGAGCCTCACACATTCCAACTTGCCTCTCTTCAGTGGCATCCAGGAGTCTACGGAGAGCTATTAATGGAAGGTGCCGGCTTTGTGCTAATTAGAACTTCCTTTCAGCTTCCATCTGTGCAGGCACTCCAACCCTTCAGTGGTCAGCCTCACCCGCCCCCCCCATCAGCTTGCAACCTAGTTTTCACCCCCCATGAATTAGGGGGTGCTGTGAGTGGAGCTGCTCTCCTCTGTCTCTGGCCAAATCCTGGGGCTTTGTGTGTCGCAGGAACGTGCAGGGTGGCATTTCCTGAGTCTTCGCTGTCTTGTTAGGGTGGAGATGCTCGGCAAGTTGGGCAGGGACTTGGGCACCACAGCCATCCTTCTGGCTAGGCTGGTCTCACACCATCAATTTGGGTTTATTTTGAAAGGGACCTCTCCTCCTCTGCCCTTTGGAGAGTGTGGCTGCAGACCCTTGTGCCCTCTGTTACCTCTGTTCCTGGCATCTCCCAAGTCTTGGTTGTACCGCCCTGGGCTCAACCTTCAGCTGCCATCTGTGTCATCTCAGGCAGCCTGAGGGTGGGCCTGTTTCCTTGGCTCTCTTCTGAAAAAGCCCAAACTTGTGTTTTCTTAAAATTTATTTCACATCAGGCCCAATGGGCAAAATTTTTTTTTTTAATGGAGGATGTCTCTCTTTTTTTTTTTTAAAGATTTTATTTATTTATTTGACAGAGAGAGACACAGCGAGAGAGGGAACACAAGCAGGGGGAGTGGGAGAGGGAGAAGCAGGCTTCCCACCGAGCAGGGAGCCCCATGTGGGGCTCGATGTGGGGCTCGATTCCAGGACCCTGAGATCATGACCTGAGCCGAAGGCAGACACTTAACGGCTGAGCCACCCAGGCGCCCCTGGAGGATGTCTCTTACGGAGCTTTCATTGAAAAAAAAAAAAGAAACATTAACGTCACATTAACGTCATTTAAAGAAAAAGCGCCTCTCAGCTTTGGAGGTTGGGGGAGTTACACGGCTTTCTGCCTGATTATCAGTCGGGATGAAATCCTTTGCAGGAAACCAGAGAGAGGGGCATTTCCTTGCAATGATCCTCTTTTTAGCTCCTGAATCCCCTCAGGTCTCCATTGGGGTTATGTGTAAAAATATCATGCCCAACTTGCCCCTTCATCTCATTTTCTCCTGCGTGAATTATCCTTGTAATAATGCAGGTCACCCACTTCTTTGACTGTGTAAACTGGGATTTTAAAAATCAGGAGTGGATTATTGGCCAGCATGAGGCTTTGCCAGATTCCCCCCAAGGTTCTGGACCCAGGCTAAAGAGGGATGAAATGCCGCTGGGGTGCCCAGAGAGGCTGCAGGAATTCCTCTTTCACTGGTCATGGGGAAAGCAGGGGGACTGGCCTGTGGCCTTTTTGTGTCCCTAGGGGGGACAATTCCTGAGCTGAAGCACCAGAGTGGAAGACCCGGGACAATCCTAGACTGGGTTAATAAACCAGCAATCCAAATTCCAGAAGGGCAGCAGCTGGGGGGGGTGGGGGAGGATGCCCACACTTGTGAGGCAGGGTTTTTTGGGGGCATGTGTTTGCCATTGCAACTCGGTGTATCCTTGACAAGTCACATCACCTCTCTAGACTTGTGTTCCCCACCCCCCATCTGTGAAATGGAGGTAACATAAGTAACTACACCTCCAGGGATCGTGTGAGAATTGAGTAAAATATACAAATGAAGTGCCTGGCATACAGTGGGTGCTGAGCAAACGGTAGCTCTTTCTCCATGCTGGGGCAAGGGGTGCATATGGATATCTGGATACGAGGTTAAAATCACCTGCTGGAGAGAGTGAAAGCACCAATAAATGGCCAGAGTTTCATGGAAGAATTGACCAGCTGCCTTCTTTCCCCAGTGCCTGCCATACCCACCAGGCCTGGAACTGGGAGACAAATTACGACACCAAAGAGCACCCCATTGGGAGGGAGGGTCGGGCGGATGTAAAGTCCCCGGCTTCGCTGGCTGGGGAGGTGCACCTGCAAGTGTCCTTAGAGACTTGAGAGGAGCGGGATCCAGATTAACTTGCGGGGCCAAGAGGGCACCGCCAGGAGGTCCACCGTAACTCGGGTTCCGGATTTCTAACAGTTGGGCTTCCGGAAAACGGCCCGGGGTCCTGGTTCGGGCAGGTTCCGAGTGTCAGGACTCACGAGCAACGCTGTCTGGGAAGCCAGGGTTGTCCTGGGGCGGCGGCTGGCGGGCTCTCCGCGATGTGCTTGGCCTTAGGTGCACGGAGGCGTCCCACCTCTCGGGTGGCTGGCTGCCTGGCCGGCTGGAGGGTAAGGAGCTCAGGGCCGGGACGGACCCCCGCTTAGCCAGTACGGGGTTTCCCTCCCGCGCCCCGGGCGAGCGAGTCTGAGGCACCGAGTGCGCCCAGCAGCCGCCCCGGGCTGTGGTCGTGACCTGGAGGACGCGTGTGCCCTACTCCCACCTTCGAGGGGACCGCAGCGCGCTTCTAGGCGGGCGTGGGGGGCGCCTGATGTCTCCTTTCTGTTTTACAGCTACTCCCCTGCAGGCGCCTCCCTCCTCGGCGCCCTCTTCTCAGGCACGAACTCGGAGGGCGCGCGGGTGGAAAGGTGAGTGGCCAGAGCCCCGGCGTGGGAGGAGGAGCTGTCTGCCTGCACCCTCACTCCGCCCGGGGTGCAGAGCGGGCTCGAGGGCCGGCAGTCCGGAGGTTGGGAGATTCCACGATCAGGTCGGTGGAGCGTCTGTGTTTTTACCTGGGTCACCAAAAAGGCAACCCCTCCTTCCTAGGCCCGGATCCGGCGTCATCCCCCTCCGCGTCCCTTCCCCGGGGGAGGTGGAAACTGGCGTTAACCACACAGCCACGGGCACGCTGTGCTCTGGGATACAGTTCAGCGGAGCACGGCGTGGGGCTCCCAGTGGGCGCCCGGTACCGGCGGCCCTGACTGCGGTCTCCGACGCGGCCTCCTGGACACCCGGGCTCTCCCCGTCGGCGTTCCGCGGTAGTCCGAGGCGCTCAGGCCGGGAGCCTGACCCCTCTACCTAGGGTGGCGCGGGGGCCTCCCTCCTGGCCCTCAGAGGCCGCGCCGCACCCGCACCCTCCCGGCCGCAGAGAGTGGGCTGACCGGCGCGGACAGGGGGCCGCGCTCGCGCCTCGCGTACGCCGGGACGCCGCCTGGGCCCCGCGGCCTTCGGGCCCCGCGGTGCCGCCGGCCACGGAGCGGGGGCGCGCGCACACCGCACCCCGGGGCCCGGCGGGGAGGCGGGCAGGGCGCCGCGGGGCCGGGAGGCCATTTTGAGAGCGCGAGGAGCCGCCGCAAGATGGCTGCGTGGGCACGAGGTAGGTCGCGGCGCGGCCCACAGAAGCGGAACGCGCGTCGAGCGCGCCCTCCCGCTCATCGCCGCCGCCGCGCTCCGGGCGCTAATGACCGCGGCCCGCCGGGCCCGCGAACGGCCGCCGGGCCCTCCGTCGCGGCGGCTGCGCCCCGGGGCCGCTGCGTGCGCTCCCGCCGGAGCCGCGGAGGAAGACGCGTGCGGCCCGTGGCCTCCTCGCCCGGCCGCGCGCTCCGGGCTGGGGCGGAACGGTGGCGCGGGGTCGGAATCTGGGACCGCGGGTGCTTCGCGCTCTTTCATTCTTTCCGAGGAATGTCAAGCGCATGGCCGACGCCCGCTTTCCCTCCCCCACCCCCGCCGACACCGCGAGGTCCTAGCGACGAGCAGGCCCAGGTCGCCCTGCCCGGGACCTGGTGTGGCCCGGGGCTCGCGGCGGAGGACGGCCCTGAGGCTCCGTTCGCATTCCCCCCCCCCCACCCCTCCGGACCCCGGCGCTGCTGCGGGCGCACGGGCGCAGCACCTCGGAGCTGGGAGCTCGTGCCCCGACCAGGCCGCGGCCCTAGGTCAGAGCAGTGGCTCCCCAGCGGCCCCCTTTCAACGGGTGAATAATTTAAGCGCATTTGCGGTTGTGGGTTTTGTTTTGTTTTGTTTTGTTTTTTGTTTTTTTGTAACCGCCCCAGTTGATCGACCGCTGCCCTAAGGCAGGTCCCACGCATATGCATTTGTGCAGAGTGACTAAGAAACTCCAGTTTGTTCGTTTGTGTTTATTGAGTCTCGCTTTGTACCTAGCCCAGTACAAAGCACTTTTCATGCATTTGGGCCTCAGCTTGACAGGTAGGGTGGTGGTGATTCCCTCTTTGTGACTTTGGCTGTAGCTAGGATGTGGCAGAGTCAGGGTTGTCTGCCCCAAAGCCTTGAGTTCTTAACCACAGGCTCTGCACGGGCATGCATACACACAAACACACAGATTCATCACCATTGTGACCGTATCCAAGCCTGTCCTGAATCCAAGCCGCCATGTCCACACAGCCCCACCTCACATATGAGAGCTCTCCTGTCATACCCCGCTTACCCCCAATCTCCTGGCCTAAAGCCCTGGCCTAAAATAAATGTTGTTTTTAATATTGTGGTTGTTCTGAGCCCCCTGGCAGCCAAGACAAAGAAGAAAATGGGATGATTTATAACCTTGTTCAAGAAAGAAAGAGAGAGAGAGAGAGAAAGAAAGAAGAAAGCTCATCAGGGTTTTTAGAGATATGAACATTTCTTCCTCTGTAAGATTTATAGAAAATTTAAAGCTTGGTTATTATGTAGGTCAACTGCTCATGTCACAGATGAGGAACCAGGCCCAGAGAAGTTAAGTGATTTTCCCCAAGGTCATAAAGTGGCTAGAAGAACAAGAACTGGGATCCAGTCCAATTGATTCCTAGTCAATTTCCCATCCTCTCATGAGCAGGTTTTAGGGGGTTTCTCAACAGTGAAATAGTTTAGTTCTGTTTGGTGACCCCTCCGTCCTCTACTATAAGCTCTTCAGACCTCAGTGCTGTCTTGTTCCTTTTTTAGCCCTCAGTTCCCAGTGCTGGGCTGAGCTCGTCACTGTGGATATCTGCAAATATCCCATAAATGAATGTGTGGTTCTCAAAGGCTAAGCCTCTGGGTCTTGGATATGGTGTGGTGGTGGAGGGAGAGGTTCTAACTTGAGTTTTTTTAAAGGACTTGGTTTTTTTGAATGTTGCATTTCTGAGCCCATAAATTCCTTAGACCTCTTTCTTTTAGCAAATGGTGTGAGCTGGGCGCTTCCCCTTTTCGCAGTGGTCTGGCTCCTAACTGCCCTGTCACACTGTTGGGTCTTGTGGGAAGGAATCATTTCTCTCTTGAAGGACTATGCTATCAACGAGGCCTGCAAGTCCCTTTAGGTGAACCAGGAGGGTTTCCTGATGACACTCGCAACAGTCACCATGAGACCTGGTGGACCCATTCTTTTGTCTTGGGCTGGAGAGCCAGCCTTTCTGGGCCACGCGCAAATAGCAGAATGGTTCCTGCGGCTTACGTACAAATAGAAGAATGTAGCTCATCAGATCCCCAGAATTTATACAGATTAGTCAATTTCTCTGACTCCCAAAAGGTAGCCTTTGAACCCTGGTATGATAACTGTAGGCGCTAAATAAATTTAGTGAGCCTCCCACAGACAGATTCTCTGGAAATTTGTACCAGAAAGTTGTCATCCTTGGGCGTGGGGGGGGAAGGGGTCTCCTTCTTGGTGAGGAGCCCCTATTGGCCGAAATGCCACAACAAATCCTGGCCAAATCCTGACCATCATCTTTGGGCTGGCTCTTGGTAGGCAAAGTGGGGTGGAGAGCTGAGGCCAGTTTATAGCAAAAGCCCCAGCTGTGGAAGAAAACCAGGGTTCAGCTCCCCAGATTAGTTACTGTCTACAAGGATTAAAGGCCCCAAATAATGGCTGGCCTCTCCCCTCCTCTGTGCCAAGGGAAGACATGTAAATACAGCCACACGCAAGCTTAGGCAGTAGATGTGTATAAATCGAATTTAGCAAATCAGATCATGGTTTAAATGCACTATTTAAAGCAGTCCTGCAGTGAAGCCTTTTACAAAGGGAATAATCATTTTGTGATGCTAATCATCAGCCTCCAATTTATCTCCTTTGTAAGTTCAGATGTTGGTGCACTGGGTGTTCTGAAATTGGGGTGCTCTTGTGTAGGGCTCGGGTGGTGGCTGTCTGCCTTCTTTTTTTGACCTCTCATTTTAAATGGGTGCATGTCCTCGTTCCCACTGGGGGCCTCAGGATGCTTGTCACTTAGCCTGATAGTTCTCATCCATCCCGTTCATCTTTTTATAATCTGATAGAGCCTACCCTTCAGCTGCTCCCGGCCCCCTTTCTGAGATTTGCGCCCTTCCTGGGGGGAGACAGAGGCCCTGCTGTTCTCAGGGCATTAGAACCAACTCCTTCTCTGATTTGAACCTTCTTTTGTTTCTCTGAGCTTCTGGTACCTCTGGTGCTGCTCACAAAGACGATCTTAGAGTCCACTAGATACACAGCAGCCCCTGAATTTAGTAGGTGAATGAAATGCAGGCGCCCACTTGCTGAATAGGCACTGTCCGAAATACTCTCCCCATTCACAGCAAAATAACTGAGGCCTGGATGTTAAAGTGACTTTTCCCACAAGTTAAAATCGGGACTCAAAGGAGAACCTGTCTCCTAATTGCTATAAAAGTGTTTTATACACTAAGCCGTAGTGCCTTTCTTTGGAGAGAAAATATAATAAGAGACCATCTGGGTGGGAGGAAAGAATGAAGGGAAAGAGATGGATCAGAGTGGAATAAAGGCAGTGGGCAGGAAGCTGGGGGGCCGCGAGGAGCCTGACCTTGCTTAGCTCACAGGCCCTGATATAGTGTCTTTGTTAATGCTGCCACGATCCGCGCGTTCCTCGGTAATTATGACTGTGTGTTGGCATGGCGACTCAGAGTAAGAAGACTAGAAGCACGGGGTAAATGCACGACTTGTTCTTGCCTTCTAAAGCAGAGAGGAGCTTTTGTGGGTAGTTCCTCCAGGGAGACGTGGTAGAAAATTCACCAGCCCCAGGGCTGGAGCGTGGGTATTTGCAACCCAGAGAAGCCGGGTGGCCCTGATCGGGGGTGGCACACCCAGAGGGCCTCATCCAGACCTGCCTCCAGTGCAGAGGTCATGCAGAACCTCCCTCCTGTGCCTTTCTGTTGGTCTTTGTTCCCGAGCCTGTGATGTCAAGTACACCCATGTCTTCTCCCCTCCAGGTTGTCTGTTTCAAACAGGTTTATGTCGCAGTCCCCCTGAACTGGATTTATGGTAAACTCATCTATCTCGTAGGCGAGTATGAATCAGGAGGCCGAAAGGACAGGTTGATGGGCCCAGTTGTAGGGATGGAGTTTGAGGCTTCCCTTCCTACCGGGCCGCCCACTCCTTAGAGATCCTTGGGCCCCCTCCTCATCCTAAAGCCGGGGAAGTTGCTGGAGTCAAGAGCTGCGCTGTCCAGGATGCTAACCATTATTGATCTCATGAGATGCGGTGAGCGCAACATGCTGAAATGATGATACTGGGTTAAACAGAATATAGTATTAAAATTAGTTTTACCTGTTTCTTCTTACTTTTTAATGTGGCTTCTAGGAAATTTGAAATGATAGGTGCCACTCCTATTTTATTGGCCTGGACTAGAGAATTAAGATCCCTTCCAGCCCTAATGTTCAGTAACTAATCCTGGTCTATCCCTGGAAGGTCCCTGGCCACAGAGAGCTCTGTGTATAGAAGGCCATGGAAATGCCAGGCTGGAGGCCACTAGAGAGGCTAGGTGTTACGGAGCTTTTAGGGGTGTCTAGTACAGCTCCTTAAGTTACCCCACAGTCCTTGGAGGCAAAAGGTCTGAATCTAGAGGCAGCATTGTTTTTCAGAGTCTAGGGGCGGGGGAAGAGAGCCAATGGGTAACCCCAGGAATCTTTGGATGGAGGTTTAGCAGTGCCCCATGGAGTTTGAATGGGCATAGGTATGGGTGACAGGAGGGTTGTCCTGGGGGTGGACCACCTCCCCAGGCCCCTATCCCTGTCCTTGCAGTGATTTCATAGTCTCCCAGGTGTGTGGAAACCACAGGGCATGGGAGGGCAACTGTGCATCCCAAGTTCATGCCAAACCCGCTTTAAGCAGGTTTCCTTTGGCCCCAGCACTCTTCGTTGCCCCTCTCCTTGCTGCCCCTCCTCCCCTCAGCCTGTGCTGCTCTCTGGGAGCTGAAGCTTCTGGGATGCGCCTTGGCTCAGAGCCAGCGTCTTCGTCTTCTTCGAGAGGCCTCCTGCCCTGGCGTCCTGCCAAGCCTTGGGTCTTCAGAGAGATTTTCTGGGGAGGTGCTGGGCTCACCCTGCTGTCAGAGAGCAGAGGGGCCCTCTCACCTCAGAGGACTCCTGGCTGTGGGTCCAGCCTTGCTTCCAGTCCCCTTCCCTTCTCAGGAACTCCAGTTTCCTGCCCCGGAAACCCAGGACTCCGTTAATGGTCTCCTAGCCCTCAGTAAGCCTTGAGTTTATGAAAAGACAGCTCCTCACATGAGCCCGGGAGGTGAGGAATGGGCAGCCAGGAAATCATAATGAGTCATGATAATGGTGACAGGAACCATTTATTGAGCACTTATGCTGTGCCAAGTTCTGTGCTAACGCTCTGCGTACTCCGTCTTCTTTAAGGCCTGTCTCTTGGGGAGCAGAAAGAGAGGTGAAGGTACTCTAGGGTCTGCCCTTCTTCTCTAAGCCAGATGTCATGGGCTGATTGCATGAGGTATGTCTCAGAAGCTACAACCCTTGAGTCGGTGGTAGTCTGAGTCCCCCATGGGTCCTCATCTCCCAAGGAGTCTGCCTGGGCTTTGGGGAGCAGCCTAAGCTTATTTCGGTGGCTAGAGGGTAGCTCTGTAGTGTCTCCTGCTTTGGGCTGACAATGCACCTGGAGAGACAGGAAGCAGGTAGCGGGTAGGAAGGCTCAGTGCTGGGCCCCCGGGAGCCTTGGTAAGGTACTACGAGGGGTGAGAAGGGTCCCACCCAATCCTGGCTTTTGTCAGTGTGAACTGTAGCCTAGCTGTGCCTCAATCTGGAAAATCAGGGGTTGGCCAAAGTCTGCCAGTCTGCCCATGTTGCCAAGGATTGTACCCATCCCGGGCAAGGTTGAGCCTCTGCTTTCGAGAATGTTACATCCCCCTAACGTTGCACTGAGTCTTCTGGAGGAGGGAAATGGATCCACATCCTCTGTTCAGTCTTATCTGGTCCTTAAACAGAGAATGCTAGACCTTCTTCCTATCCCCCGACTTCGGTGGCACGGATTGGGAGAGGTGGGAGATGCCTCCAAGGGCATGTCATTTCCCTGGGGAGCGCTAGGGAGAAGTGCAGTAAGGAGAAGAAGGGTTCGGGTTTACAGCCACCCCTTCCCGTTGGGCCTGCAGCCTCCTTTACCCCATTTTTACCTGTTTCTAGCCCATTGTTCTCTCTTCTGTTATCAGATTGCAGGCTTCAAGATCACGGTGGTGGGAAGCAGAGTGTGCCGCCCAGTGGGCATCAGGGGTCTGTCTGATCTAGTTCAGACCCTTTTGGGCACATGGTTTCCCTTCCCTCTGAGCCAGTTTTCTCATCTATAAAATCGGGGATAGTAATACTGAGCTTGTGGCACTCGAGAAATGTCAGTTTGCGTCCCCCATCTGCCGCTGTTATAGGATGGGTGTGAATGCACTGGGGGGCGGGGGTGGGCTGAGCATGCATGAGCCAGCAAGGCTGTGACGTATGTGACCATCTAACTGGTGGGCTGCACATCAGTGACGAGTGGAGGCGCAGGGAAAGCAGCCAGTGAGGGATCGGGCTCAGCTCTCAGTCAGTCACTAGAATAAGTCAGGGCGATTACCGACCATGCATAAGCTCCAAGCTCCGGTACCGAGAGATCCCCTGACCTGCTCCCTGACCCCTCTGAGCAAAAGCCAGCCTAATAAGGCTCACATTCAAGGGGTGATAGCTTGACTCAGACTTTGGGAGTTAAGAGAGGAGGAATTCATTTGGAGTGGAGTCATCAGAGAAGGCTCACTGGACCCAAACAGGTCTCCTAGGCTGAGTGGGGGAAGGAGACTCCCCCACAAAACTTTGGAGGTGGGGATGGAGCAGCAGGGTAGACTCCTGCAGGACTGGACCAGAAATCAGGTCAGATGTGGAGGGCAGACTAAGGGAGCTGGTCTCATCCCCATGTGCAAGGTCAGTGAGGGAGGGCTGCCAGGCTAGCCCCAGCTGAGCAGGTACACCTGCCCTGGCCTTTCTCACATCTGATGGCTCTTGGCCTGGACTTTAGCACCTCCAGGACTATGCCCTGAAGCCATAAGTCAGTTTGCAAGGGAGCCATGGAGCTCAGGAATTGGAAGTCTTCCCGGGCCGGACTGTATTTTTTCCATTGCCTTCATTTATCCATCCAACATTTATTGACCAAGCACTATGTGTCAGGCTCTAGGCAATGCCTTGGGGATACAGAGAAGCAAAACCACAGCCCCTTGCTCGGCACTTCAAACTCGTGTAATACAGAACTTTATCCATCCGTCCAGGATGGGAAGGCCAGGCTGGGGGAAGGGGTGCTGGATAAATGGGCCCTGGAGGTATGACAGTTCTCACCAGTTGGCAGCTTCCTGGCCTCTCTGCCCTTCTCCGTGGCCCCAAGAGCCTGGGAGAGCAGGTCAGAGGCCATTTCATGCATTGCCTATGGTGACCTTAAGTTGCCATTTAGCCTGGGCTAGAGCTTTAATTTTCCAGATTCCATTGGTTCTATATAGAAACTGTGAGATCTCAATTGCCTTTTTTTCACTGAAGAAACAACTTTGATCTTAGGAATCAGTATAGCAGTAACCTATTGAGATTTCCATGTGAGACTGGTAAGGAACATCTTAAATGCAATCAAATAATAAATTACATCTGGGTGAATTCACATACAGAAGGTTTCCCCTCCTTGGAAGAAATCAGATCCTGTTTGGGGCATCCAAGCCAGAATCCTCTCCTGGTTCTGCTCAGACTGGATCCTGAGTAGAGTGGTTGGCAGGTAAGCCTGCATATGGCAACACTGGGCACCCAGCTGCCTCCTCTCAACACATCTGGAGTTTGGAAGAGTCATTCATGTAGCCCCTAGGCTGGGGCCCGCCCTGCAAATGAATCCGCCCAGTCCTAAAGCCCAGACAGCAGCCTCTGCCGTTCGGTCTCTTGCCCCCAGGAGCAGGAAGGCTAAACAGATTTTATTTTATTATTACTATCACTTCAGTGGTTTTCTTGTTGAAGTCAGTGTGTGTGTGTGTGTGTGTTTAAAAGGGTAAAGCTCTAGAACTTACGTGGTATTTTTGGTTAAAGTACTTGTCAAAGATGTAGGAGGGACCATCTTCATGGAAGGTCATTCCAGGTCTTCGAATGGAGCCCCAGGTCCTTGGCCACTAGAAGACTGTCCGAGGAAGTATCTTCCCTCAGCTTCTGTATGGACCAGCCGACTGCTGCTGGTGGGCAGGATGAGCATACGTGAAGCAGGCTTTCCTCGGTGGGCAAGTAAGAAGCAGGTAGTGAGATACAGAGAGGTTCTTTTTTCTTTTTTTTAAAGATTTTATTTATTTGACAGAGACACAGCGAGAGAGGGAACACAAGCGGGGAAGTGGGAGAGGGAGAAGCAGGTCTCCCACCGAGCAGGGATCCCGATCCAGGCCTCAATCCTAGGACCCTGGGACCATGACCTGAGCCGAAGGCAGACACCTAATGACTGAGCCACCCAGGCGCCCCTACAGAGCAGTTCTTGACTCTGCTTCCAAAACCTTCCACCTTTCCTCCCCTGGGAACCCAGAGAAGTCCGAGAGAGTAATTTCCCAGGAAGATGCACTGAGCGACAAGACATGGTTATCCAGATGCTGGCAAGGAGTGGGCCTTCCCTATGCTGGGTGGCCTCCGTGCCCTCCTGGCTTCCCTTATGTGGCTCTTTGCGAGGTAGTCTGAACGAATGTCATATGCACAGAGACTGGCCTTGGGTTTCTTTTTGGTAGCCAGCTGACAGCAAGTGTTTAGTGATGAAGCTTCCAGGTTGACCTTTCCTCCAGGACAGAGTGCGTGCGTGGACTCCCATGCTAGCCCCTGACACTGCTCTAGAGGAGAAGCCAAGGAACACAGTGGTCCCGTTTCCTTTCATGTTCCTTCTGTCCCCTCCAGGACACATTCCAGAATCTGAAGGCAGGGAAAGGAGAAGCAGGAGCCCTGGAGGAAGAGTTGGAAGGTGGGTCCTGGCCTGACGCAGGCCGCAGGCTGTGCGCATGCGCGCTGGTCCCCAGTTCATTCCAGTGGCTCCTCCAGAGTCTATACATGACATAGTTATGCGGCTGTAGGCGGTTGGTCCGAGGTTGATTTGGGTCTTGGGTTACTATTGTTTTTTTCTTCTTCAGGAATAAAATAACCCAGTTTGGGGAGGAAATAAAAAGGGAAAACACCCCCGATAGTTCTTGGAACCAGCTGCCTATGAGGTTGACCTATATGAAATTTCTTTTTTATAGATCTAAACCCATCAAATATTGGTAATTTCATATGGTTCGACCTAATCCATTTCCACGCCTCTGGGCCAGTGGAGAGGGAGTCCCTGCTTCTCCTTTATCCTTAGAAGCACGTTTTAAAGGGTCTCTGAGATGTAAACCATTTGTGTTCCTCTTTACCCTATATCCCCTGCTCACTACTTTAACTGAAGGAAGAAATCAGCCCAACCTGTGGATTCTGCTGCAAGGGAAAAGGACGCCAGCCAGGCTCCCCTCTTCCCCTGGCTTTAAAACACACCATCTTGAAATGCAGGGTAATTAATAATGACTTTAAATAGTATTAAAGAAAATAATTCTTCAGGGCAGTTCAGATAATCCTGACTAAGGGCTGAGACCAGTTCCAAACTTTTCTGTCTCAAGAGGCATCTGCCTCCACCTGGATGCTTGGAATGGCGTTTTACTCCACCTCCCGTGTAGCCAGCGGTCCTGGGGGACGGAACGAGGGAGGAGGTGGGCAGAAGCTAGCTTGCAGCCCCTCCACAACCTTTCAGCCACCCTGGTGCTGGGCGAGCAGCACTGTGGGCTTGTGACTGAATGCGCTCCGGTCCTGCATTCATTACGCTATTGTCAGTGTGTGTGTCTGGGGCTGCCTCTGGGTGTGTGTGTTTCTTTTTGTGTCTGCGTGTCAGTGTCAGGCTGTGTGTGTCTGTTTACATCGGCCTGTCTGGGCCGCTCAGTGCGACAAGGAGCTGGGGGCTGTTGGTAGGAGGGAGGGCATTTCAAAGCCCCAGATCTACCCCCTCAGGGATCTCGGGAGATTTATATAGATGTGTGTATGTATGTACACACGCACGCGCGCACATGGATATGTCGCGTGTGTGTTTGTGTGTGTGTGGGGGGGGGTTCTTAATGGTGCTCATTGTGTGAGGCTGCCTGTGAGTGTCCGACCAGGTGTGGTGTGAGCAGCCGCTGGGCTGGGTGAGCCCCATCTGCGTGAGCTCACAGACTTGCCCGCCCGCCCGCCGTCCGTGGGGAGCCTGTCCCTTCGCAGCTCACGGTCTCCTCTCTAATTTATTAGCTGGGAAGGAGGAGAAAATGAAACGTTGCCTGAAGACAATGGCCAAGACAACAGGTCCCACCCTGCACAGCCGCCAGCACCTCTCCCCCCAGCCCTGCCTTGGCCTCTGCAGTGAGGATCTGTGTGTTACACTGCTCAGTCTGCAGTCAGAAATGAAAAGAACCCCCAAGCCAGTCTATAAGAAAGCGTGCCTGGCCATGGACATGCAGGGGTAGCTGCAGACTGCCGAAGGTGGAGGTTCGAGCCCGACTTGGCTGACTGCTGGCCCCTTATCCACTCTGGGGCCCCCACCTCGGAGCCCCGGGACTTCTCCCCAGCTGCCATCCAGGTGGGGGGAGGGGAGAGGGGCCCAAGCAGCTGCAGGGGCTGTGTTAGTAAACACTTTCCTGAGTTCCCATTTTCTTCACCCCCCTACCCTTCTCCTCTCCCAATGCCCCTTTACACCCCCCCACCCCCCCACCCCAGCATCCCCTTTTCTGTGGCCTGCACAATGAGCTCATTGTCCTGGGTGTGATTTGAATAAGGGATCGGCGGGCCGGTTCCCAGCATTGTCCGAGGGGCTGGGAAAAACCCCAGCGCAGGCAGGAGGACCAGGCCAGACAGAGACAGATGCCTAAATTAGCAACAAAGCTTTGTGCACGTCCCCCGGACAAGGGCTCGCCTTGTTTGCGTGGACTCGAGGGTGTGGAGCTGGCCGGCTGCTCGCATGTCTCCCCATGTTAATTAGTTTTGCATGCATGTCTGAGAAGGTGCCAGGGGAGATGTATTTGCCTTTCCCCGGGAGGGGGACCTGTTTGTGGCTGTGGAGCTGAGGGAGGCTGGGCCTACCTGGGGAGCCAGGCTCGGAGCCTGGGTGGGAGTCCCGGCTTCCTCAACCTGCTCTTCTGTCTCTCTGCCCTTGAGGGGGGGCTGGCTTTGCTCCCTGTGCCCCCTCCCTTCTTCCCCCACCACATCTGAAAGTTGGTTAGCTCTGGCTACAGGGAACTCACTGGCTTCCACCCAGACCCAGGCCAGTGCCTGTCCATCTGGCAGTCTGTCTCTTGTGACACAGGGCCCCCCGGGATGGGCAGCAGAAGTGGCCAGTCTGGGCTCTCCTCCGTCCCTGAGCCAGATGGCCAGTCTGCTTATCGCATTATGGCCTCCCTTGGCCCCAGACCCCCACCGCCCACATTTGGGCCAGGATCTTATTTGGGATATGGTGGAGAAGCCCTCTTTCAGGCGCTGAACAGGAGAGGGGTCTGGTAGACAGGCACGAGGCATGTCCTTGCCCCGGCTTCCTGTGTGACCTCGGGCGGGCCCATTCTCCCCCACACCCCGAATCTCAGTGCTCTCACTGGCAAAATGAGCGAGTTGAACTCAGGAATCTTCTAGCTCAGAAAGTCTGTGACCGTGGTCGCTGCAAAGCTGTGTTGATGTTGCACTCCCTGGTTTAGCGCAAGGACAGGAACGGGACCAGTGGATTCTGGTCAGGGGTGAAGAAGGGTATATTGGCAAGAATTTCATTTCCCTTGACATTGGAGTGTGGGCCTCTGTTTGTGGAGCGGGTGGGGGATCAGGAGCTGGCAGAACGTCTCTGCCCAGGCCCTCACAGACCCCCCTGTTAGGAGCCCAAGCCCTTCTCCTCCCGCCCCCACCCAGCAGAAGGGAGCTTGGCAGTGGCAGCAAAGGAGAAGCTGGAGTGAGAACAGCTGCTGGTCAGGGCCCTGGGCACGTCCTGCCCGCCCCCTGCAGGCCCTGGCATGGGGGACAGGGCTGAGAAGGGGCTGGATGCCTGCTGAACTGAGCCTTCAGACAACTTTCTGGATCCTGCCTTCAGAATGTCCAGGGCTCCACGGCTCCTCCCAGTAGCATCAAGAGGTGGAGGGGAACATGGGGCATGGCCCCTCTTGTCCAGGTGCACGGGTCTCAGGATCCAGTGACCAGGGGGTCTGGCTCTCAGGCCCTCCCTGGCCTTTCCTCCACTCAGCCCCACTGGCCCGACCCTCTCACCACTGCTTCCCCGTAATGGAAAGGGTGAGCCTGGGTGCTCACAGTCTAGAAAGCCCTGTGCCAAAACCTCCAGTTCCTTCCTGTGGGGTCCTTACCATGGATGGACCCATCCCACCTCATTTCTTACAGATCTGGTGACAGCATGCATACAGAAGGGAACTTCTTTTCCTGTGTTTGTGATTCAAATGACTTGGGATGACTTTGTTTCAGGAAATGCTGGGGTCTTAGGGAAAAGCTTTGAATGTCCAAATTCCTCCTCTTGTCCTTTGCCAGCCTCTCCCCCCCCCCCCCCACGTCTCTGGCACTCCCTCCTGCTCTCTCCTCCTGTGTGTTGGGGGCTGGAGGTGCCTTGCTCTGGAGTCCAGCAGCTGGCCAGAGGGTCCCACAGGGAGCCTCTGGGATTACCCTTGGTGGGGCCCATCCAGGCAGGGAGGCCCTGGGCCTGCCTTCCAGCGCTCCCCATCCTTCCCTCCTGTGAGACTCCAGCCAGCCCCCGACCACCCTGTACCCTCACCGTCACTGCTGTTCCCCTCCACCTCTCTTGTCCCTCCCCTCTGCCAGTCTCCTGGGCTGCTCCGAGCTCCAGCTGGGTATCTCTAGGTGGGGGGGCGGGTACGCAGGAGCTCAGTGAGGAAGGGTACAGAGATTAGAGCTCATGACAGGAACAGAGAATAGGGCCCACAGTAGGAGTGGGGGGGAGAGGGCAGGCAGGGCCTTGGGAGGCTGCCCGCTGCCCTCCCTGCCCCTCCCCTCCCCTCCCCTCCCCTCCGGGTTTTAGCTGCCTCAGCTGTAGCCCTGAGCCCCTTAATCTGGTGATCAGTGTGTGGGGGAGTGGGCTGGCAGAGGCTTTAGGAGGTGACAGGGGATCTTGGGCGTCGCACTCCGCTAACTGAGCGGCACGCAAAGCCAGGGAATCACATTCCAAGCGCGCTCCCCATCCTGAGGCCGGACCCAGCATGAGCGGTGCCCAGTGGAGGGCCGGGCACAGGCCCCGCATGCAGCCAGTGTCACCTTCTTTGTTCCTCAGGAAGAAAACTCCCAAGACTGAGGCTCTCCGGCCATGTTTGCTTGGCTAGAGTTTTATTGTTCGGTAGCTGTCCCCACCCTTACCCCAGCCTCCCAAGTCCTCCGGCTCCCTTTTCCAGGTATAAATGGACATCTGTGACTGGTGGGGATTCCTTCTTCTGACAACCTGTCGGGGCTGGTCAGAAGAGAGGGATTTGTTCTGGAACTAATGAAGTAGGCTGGGCAGCGTGCCTCCCCTGCTCACCAGCTTCGACCAAACTGCTCTGAGAGAACCCTGGGGAGATGGGAAATTGAGGCAGGGATGCTGAGCACAAACCCACGTGGTTTGGAGGCTTCTGGTGCACCAGGCCAGGGTGTACACAGCCTGGGACTTGAGCTGGAGAGGAGAGACAGGGGAGGAGATGCTGTGGGCCGAGGCCCAGATCGGAGCTCTGCTTCTGGTCTCCCTGTGCAGCAGCTCCCCCCTACTCTCGGTGTCTCTCAACCCTCATCTGTAAAATGGGAAGACTAATCCCTAGCTCCGAGCTGCTCTGGGGAGTGTTAAGTACATGGGGAACATCAAATAGGGTTCATTTTCCTTCTTCCATTTCCCCGTTAGGTATGGGGCAGGTATGAAGGTGTTGAGCTTCTCAAGGTCAGTTTATACAGCTGGGATTTGAGAGAGGAAGACAGCGACGAGATACAGAATATTTAACCACGGGCACTGGCCAGTCACAATGGCATCTGGCCCAAATCATCAGCCCAGGGAGGAGGGCACAGCTGGGCGGGAATAAGTTAATTTGTCTTTGTGTTTTTCTGTCCCGACACGTGTCTGTTCATCAGCAAGCACGCAGACTTCCCTCGAGGGCAGTTCCTGACAAGGTTGGAGGATGTGGGGTCCCTGGATCTCTTTTGCATTCTGAGCAGCTCAGGTCGGCCTGGCATGGGGCCCCGTGCCCCACCTGGCAGACGACCCAGCAACACAGGGCAGTGAGCTGAGGTCCTTCCCAGCTTTGGGCCCTTGCCTCATTGGGTGAAATCCTTGCCTTTGAGGGCCCAAGGTGGCCTGGTAGAGTGACAAGGGCCTAGGAAGACACAGCCCTACTCACCTAAAAGTCAGAGACTTGAACCCCAGCCCATCTTCCTGCTGAATATGAATAGCCTTGGGTGAACCAGCTCCCGTGCTGGACCTGGAAAAGGAGCATTGGATAGAATGGCATTGAATGTGCCTCTTCGCTGTAACATTTTTTAATCTGGAAATTGTTCCTGCTTTCTCTCCTCTGTTAACCTGCCAACGGTCGGTTGGTACTCCCAGCCCCCTGGCTCTCAGGAAACCCAGCCCCATGGCTCCCTTCAAGTTGCCCTGGGATGCAGGGAGGCACCTTCACCCAGAGGCTACAAACATGAAAACCCATCTCAGTGCTGGCAAGTGATATGAAGCTGGGCGGTGACCTGCCCTGGAGCAAGACATAGGCAGGAGAGCGCATCTTAGCCGAGTTTGCTCCCAGCCTCTGATCTGGAGCCTTCTCTGCTGTTTCTCTTTTCTCTGATGAGTGTTTACCCTGGTGGCTTTGTTTGCCACCGGCTGGCCCTCAGGCTGGCCTTGCAGTGTTCCCCCTGGGGCTCGCCCCACCCTACTTCCTTGGGCCAGGGCCTTTAGACTCGGAAGCTCTAAGCCCCTAGAAGCAAAGCTTGGGGGAAAGGCTACTTCTCAGAGCCCAGCCCCTCTCCCCAGCATCCCCGGCCAGGTGGCTCTGCCATGGTGTGGGCATAAATGTGGGCCATGGAGTCACTCGGTGAATGTGGGCTCAAGGCCTTTGATGGCCAGTGTGACCTGGGGCCAGCCCTTTACCTCTCTGAGCCTGTTTTCTTATTTCTACAGTGAGAATAACCACACCTTTTTCATCACGTTGCAGTGAGGCCTAGAAATAATACAGGTAAAACACCTTGAAATTATACGGTTACTCTCTTTCAGCTCCCAGTGCCATCTGAACCCGGGGGTTCCAGAGGCCACAGACATAAACCGTTCTTTCCTGACCTCTTGCCTTTGAGTTTCAGGCCTGCTGTGCTGGGGAGGTTCTGGAACAATCTCGGGGGAGCTCCTCCCCCTAGCCCCAGGGAGCAGAAATACCTACTTTCAGCCCTAATAATACCTGAATGAGATTTATAGGACACCTTCCTCCCCAGAGTGCAAAGCTCCTTCTCACATGTTATTCTCTTATCTTTAGATTGTCCTGGGAAGTGTGATAGGACAGCCTCTTTTCAGCTTCTCTGAAGATGGAGACAGAGAGGAACGGTGGGTCTTGCCGAGGTCACAGGATTGGAATCCAGAGCCACGCCACTCCAGGACACGGGAGGTCATCAGCCGAGCAGAAAGCCGAGCAGAAAGGGAAGATGCAGGAGTCACCGTCCTGAGGCTGCAGCGGGCAGGGGCCTGGATGGAGGAGGCGGCCATGGGCAGAGCCTCAAGCTCCGCTCCCATCCCTGCCCATCTGGGACTCGGCAACGGACCTGGGGAGACCTACCCCGACCATCCCGCAGGGAGGGGCCTTGGCCTTTGGCCTGTGGGCTCCCATTTCTGCCCTTGGCATACCATGTGCCTGTTCCAGGTCTGAGGGCCTCTGGCTGGCCCTCCAGCAAACGGCCGCTCTTTGCCTTCCATATTTCCACCCCGGAGGAGCGAGGGCAGCACGCTGGGAGGTTGCCAAAGCAAGGGGCTCCGGCCTTCTAGGAGTTAACGACTCCCTCTCCCCAGCTGTCCTCCCCTTGGTGCTCCTCTTCCTCCCCCCTCCTGCTCACAGCAGGCAGGGCCTGGACCTGGGAGCCATGCTGCTGTGTTGTTGCCACGGGAGCCGGGAGGCAGATCTGAGCTATGCAGGGAAAAGGCCCGGCCTGTCAAAGTGTCTGAGATGAACCGCCGCCGTCCCCGTGCAGCTGGGCTCAGACGTGTCTCGGCTCTTGTTCTGTGCCTGAGAATGGCGAAGCCCAGTGAGGTTCAAGGGCAAGCTCACTATTCATTAGTCAGGGGTTCTTGACATCCTGTCTCTCCCAGGGATGGGATCCCCCTCCTTCCTCTTTCCCTCCTGTGACACATTCCTGGGTGCCTTTGGTGAGGACTACACCCTCCTCGGCCTCCTGCCCAACCCCCTCTCCAGAAGCCCCTAAATAAACTCCCCCCAAGGAGACCAGGCAGGGCAGAGACAATGGCCACAGGAAACCATTCAGGCGGGACTCTAGCCACGCTGGTCCGCCCTCTGCTCCCAGCACCCTTGTGGGCCCCACTCCCCTCTGACTCAGGGTTACCCCTGGGCCACCAGCACGCACAAGCCCAGACAGGACGAAGCCACTGGCCACTGCCCTCGGGACAACAGGCCCATTCTCAGAGGGCTCCTTAGTTGCCTCCATACCCTGGATCTCACACAACTGGCTATTTTGGTGCCTTTCTCTACCATCATGTGTCTATTTTAAGACACTCTCAAACACTGTTGGCTGGAGAATGTAAAACATACAGTATATTCTGTAATGCGGCTGTATCAGAATGTAAAAGACATACATACTTAGTGACAAACAAACTGCACTGCTAGGAATTTACTCTATGGTTATATATGTAAAAATTTCCAAAGAAGTATGTACAAGGGTGTTCGTCAGAGCATTTTCTTTTTAAGAATGTAAGAACATGGAAATGAAGCTATGGTCCATTCATACGGTGAAATATTATGCAGCTGCAAAAATCACTGTGGTAGATCTCTCTGTAAGCTGATATGGAAGGCTGGCCAGTGTATACCGTTGCATAAAGAGAATAAATTGCAGAACAGGCAATAGAGTATGATCTTATTTATGTGTATTTAAAAGTCAGTTCTAAGTATGCTTATATCTGAAGAGTTTCTGGAAATATGTATTGGAAGGCTGTCTCTGGGGAGTGGGGATGGACGGATTCCTTCTTCTGTACTATTATATGTTCTTTCCATGCTCGTGGAATACTGTCATTGAAAATTTAAAGACGCTATTTAATATAATGGGCTTAACTTCTATTAACCAACTTAGGGTAAGAGCTCCAAGAGGATGGTGGTGATGTTGCAGGAAAAAAACATCCCAGAAACTATGCCATTGGCCATTTTCAGGCCTAAGAAGCGCACAATCATCATTGTCATGGCTACTATGGTTAATTAAAAGCCTACTAAGTGCCAGGCTTAGTATCTCTGGGTCTTGCCTCAGTGGATATCATTCCAATTTCACCATATGGAATAGTCTTTGATGGGTTTGTCTGAACTCCTCAGCAGGGTGGGGGTTGGGGGGGGGTTCCCTGTTTCACTGGGAATAGACCTTACCCCTCTGCCTTCCAGAGCTGCCTTTTTGGGAGAGGACCTTGGAAGCCCCAACCTAGCCACCTCCCCCCCTCACCCCAACCAGTCCAGTCGTGGGGCTGGGCTGGGGCCCAGGGTTGGGGAGAAGGTGCCCCACCCACTGCCCCTGCTACCCAGCAGAGGTATCATCGTGCTGGGGGGCTGGTTGGGCTTGGGCCAGCAGGGAGAATGGATGGGGCTGTGAAAGGCCCAATTTGCATAAGCAGCATGTTTCATGAGAGAGACATCATCGTCCGCGGGTGCCCAGTGCCAATCGCCTCCTCTATCTGCTTCGCCCCTGCCCCTCCCCCCAAAAAAGTAAGTGGACCAGCAAGTGTCTCTGAGGAGGCAGCTCGGTCGGGGTGGGCTATACCCACTGCAGGCTGGGGCCGGCCTCTCCAGGGCACCAGCCCCACCCCCACCTGCTGTGGCCAAGAGGGGCAGGGAGAACAGGCACTGCTGACCCAGACTGAGCAGGTGCGGGAAACCCCACAGGGGTCCCTGGGGCCTGGGTGGTAGCAATGGTCACCCCAAATCAGCTGTGGGGCCAGCAGAGAGAGGAGGAAAGAAGCATTAAGAATGACCACATGAAAAGTAGACTCCTCGTAACTCTGTGGGCTGCAAGTATTATTGGCACATTCATTTTAGGGATGAGGACGATGAGGCACAGAAAAGTTAAGTTATAGGTCCCAAGCCACACACAATTAGGGCCAGAACTGAGGTTCAAAACCAAGTCTCTTTGACTCTAAAGTCTGTATTCCTAACCCCAAAGCAATCCTGTTTGGACTGGGCACATAAAGGAGGTCCCCAAAGCTGCAAGGCCTCCTTGCCAATCCCCACACATACAGACATTCACCCCTCTTCTGCAAGGTCACCACAAATGGTCCTTTGCCTGAGGTCCTCCCCCAGTTTCACCTAATGCCATCTATCTCCTGCAGGGTGCCCAGCCCCAGCCTGGGCAACGGAGTGGGGAATGGGGAGGGCGGACTATAGAGCCTTTCACAACTGGAGCTTTTGTCTTGTCTGGTAGTATAGCCTCTCCTCCAGAGTTGTCCGGGGGCAGTAGGATTGTCCAGATGGGCTCCCTGGAGGTGGTGGCCTGGAGGCAAAGATGCTGCCCAGCTGGTCAAGACAAGCCTAAGTGAGCACTGGAGAGCTGGAGCAGAGTCCTCGGGAAGGTCCAGGGTCTCCACCTGGTAGAAGTGGGAGTGGGGGAGGTCTGAGGGTCAATTAGATGCGACAGCCTCCCAGTCCCCTGGCTGCCGGTCATCTGCACTCCTGAAGATGCTGCTTCTTCCTTGACCGGAAGGGGCCTAGCAAGAACACAAGGACACTCCCAGGCTTGCCCCCGTGCTTCCCAGAGGCTGGCCTGATGGGAGGCTAAGGGAAAGCTGAAGGTGCAGACGCAGAAATGGGAGAGGAGAGGCCTCACCCAGGCAGCTTAAACCACTGGGTCCCCCTGAATGGTCCCGAGGGAAGACTAGGACAAATTCTGGGAGAGGTCTCTTGCTATCCTGTGAACCCCCTGACTCTGTCTTCCCAGCCCACAATGAATGATATTTCTCTGCAATATTCCTGTCTCTGGTCAGTTTTTCTGGCAGGACATGAACGAGGAAAG
Source organism: Neomonachus schauinslandi (assembly GCF_002201575.2). Classification (NCBI taxonomy): domain Eukaryota; kingdom Metazoa; phylum Chordata; class Mammalia; order Carnivora; family Phocidae; genus Neomonachus; species Neomonachus schauinslandi. Next base: position 137,584,563 of record NC_058411.1, read on the forward strand.
TATGACTTAGCCACTAGCAAAGAAAATGTATGGTGTGTGTGTGGGGGGTGTGTGTGGAGGGGACCTGGCGTAGATGGGAAGAGTGGAGCAAGGTCTTGGAAAGTCTGTCTCCCTGACCTGGGCTAGGGTCCTTTGGGGAAGAGGATGAAGGCTGCTGGCTGGCCCAGGGCCTGCCTCTAGCCTTGAGGGTGGCAACAAGGTGTACTGCCAGGTTCCAAGCTCCTAAGCTCCTCCTAAATCGCCCGCCATCAGTGTTTCTCATTTAATCCTCACAACGACTCCGCGAGACTTAGTCCCATTTTACAAACTAGGAAACAGAGGCTAAGAGGCAAAGCCACACAGCTGAGGGCTGAGCTACACACAGTGAGAGAAGCAGTGGAGTTGGGCTCCTGATCTCTCACCTGTGACCAGAATGGGATGCAGGGGGTCCTAAATCTCCTGAAAGCCCCTGACAAGTGATTCCATGCAAAATCACAGCATTCATTTTCACGATGTCCTTGGAGCCCAGATAATAATCAACACTTTCTCGGGCCAGGCACTAGTCTAAGTGCTGGTTCATGTCCTAAATCATGGTTTAAGCCTCAGACCTGCATACGCGTAACTGGGCACTGTCTTACTTCCTATTTCACCAACAGAGAGAGTGAGGCCGAGTAAGGTGACCAAGATGGCCCATGGGTGCAGGTGTGGGTGTAGCCAGGATGCCCGCACGAACGCCTGTCCAGATGCCAGGCACTTAACCACTGGCCACACTGCCTCCCTGAAGGTCGCGCGCACCGCCGGCCTCGCCCTGCCCCACGACGCCAGGGAAACGTCTCTCACAGCCGCCCCACGGCAGCCCGCAGCCGGGGCGCCTTCGGCCACGGGCGGCGCGGCGGGGCGTGGACCACTGGCCGGCAGGCGGCGCTCCCCGGGGCGCCCGGCTCCCCCCTCGGGCCTCAGGGCCGCAGGAGGAGCCAGGACCCCGGGCGGGAGGGAGAGGACGGAGGGGCGCGCGCGCGGCACAAAGAGCTTTTTATTTAAATTTGTTTAGAGTTTCGCGAATTTGCATGAAAAATGTGTGAGAAAAGCCAGCTCCGGTGACCTCATCCGCACCTGCCATTAACGTTCAATTAGCGGCTGAATAGCGGCCGCCGACGCGACGTGCAGAGAATCCGGCCAGCCCCGCACAGCCACGGCTGCGGCCCGGGCCCACAGTGGGGTGGGAGTGGGGGGGGGGGGCGGTGCGCAGGGCCCCGGCCCACTGCTCCCAGCCGGAGACCCAGAGGCCTCGTCCGCACCCCGACTCTCCCAGGGGACGCGGGGACGCCAGGGCCCTCGTGTCCAAGGCACTTTGGGGCGCACCGGGCCCGGGGGCACCTGGGGATGCCAAGCTCCCACCCGGCGCCGAGGGGGACGGGCTCGCCCCCTCCCCGGGACGTGAGGTGAACGGCTGAGCACCCGTCCTAGCTCAGATGGGTTCCCTCGCCACCTTCCGGACGAAGTGTCAAGTACAAGTTCAAGTTCAGGGCCAGGCCCGGGGGGCTCCGAGCCTTCCCCGGCTGCCTTTGTTCTTCAAGATAATCGCTCCCAAGTCCCCTCCGGGCGGGGCCCGGCAGACGCCCCCGCCCCGCCCCACCGCGCCCCACAGGAGCCGCCTCCTCCCGCCCGCGCGGCGCCTGTCCCCTGGTCCCGGCGCCCTCGCTCGGGGCCAACGTAAGGTCTGGGGGCTCGGGGCGGGGGGGGGGGAGGCGCGAGCCGCGTCCGTGGGAGCCTCCCCAGCCCCGCAGTCACAGCAGCAAACCGAGCTTGGTCGGACGGATGATCGCGCTGAGGTAAGAACCCTTGGCGGGGTGCACCCGCACCCCTCGTGCCCCGCCCCCCGCCCCGGACTGTGCGACCGGGAGGAACGGCGCGGAGGGCGGTGAGCTGCAAAACGGCGGGGAGACTGGGCAGCCCCACTGGGCCTCCGGGGGGCGCGCTCCACTCCAGGGCTCTGGGGGGTACTAGGCCCGGGGCGGGGGGCAGGGCACAGAGCAAGGGCGCCCTGTGACGGCCTGGTGAGGCGGCCGGCCTTTCCCAAGGGCGTCTAGCTCATCCATCGTCCGTTAGCCTCTTGGTCTCCACTTTCTGCCCTGCGAACTCTGGCTCTGGCCCTCCCTCGACTCCTCTCAGATTCTGGCCCGAGGAGCCCCCAGTTAGAATCGAGCTCCCCAGGCCCTGAGGCTCCTCCTGGAGAGTTGGAGGGGAGAGGGGGGAGGGAGAGAGAGAGTGTGTTGCTCAGTTCTCTAAGGAGAATCAGCTGTGGGCACTCCTCCTCGCCCCCATCTCTAGCACCAAAATTAAGGCCCTGGGCCAAAGGGTGGTAGCAGGGGTGAAGGGGGGTGGGCTGTGATTTAGAGGCCGTGCAAGGGGCCATAACAGGCACTTGTCTCTGTGCATAGGACCTCTTTCTGTTCGAGTGTGCCTAGCTCTTGGATTCTGCGTGGGGACAGGTGTTAGCTTGTACCTCCCCCAAGACACTGCCCAGCTGAGCCGGCACACAGAGCTGCTTCTGAGTGGTCCAAACCCTGTCCTCCATTCCTGCCTTCCACTCTCAGATGCTCACTCGGAGGTCGTTTATGTCCTCGTGCTTTATTTTACAAACAGTTCTAACATCCCTGATATTTGGTTTCTAAATTCATGGCAAATTAGAAGTAGCAAATTAAAAAGGGGGAGATGGCCTTCTCCTTGAAGCCACATTGCTCCCCTCTGGGTTCCTTCCCATCTTCTTTGTGTAGTCTCCAAATTTCTCACCTGTGGGATTTTACTCATGCTGAAGTTTCTGCATCCAAGAGTACAAGGGCCTCCTTCTCCAGGAGGTCGGCCCAGATTTCTCCCACATCGCTTCTCCTCCTAACACCTTCAGCTGCACTGCCAAGTGCTTAGTAGGCACTCAAGAAATGAAATAGCTTCTGGATTAATTAATAAAAAATCAAACACACATAAATTTGAAAAGAATTGACGACTGAGATTTTTTTAAACATTGGCTTAAACTGAGATACCATCTCCCAGGGAACTCTTCCCCTCTGCTCCATGACAGAAGAGGTCTCATTCACAAGCAAGAGCCTGCAGGGAGAGGTCCTGGTATTAAAAGAAAAGAAAAAAACCCCCAATTCTATGCAAGTTGCTTTAAAATTTAAAAAAGAAGAAATGTCAGAAGGGAACCCCTCCACTTCTGTAAGGCTCCGCTCTCCATTTGGCTGGGTCCCGAGGGCCTGGAGGGGAGAGAGTTTTGGGCACTGCATCAAACCTTGGGCCCTCCTGCAAGGCCTCAGCGGGGCCACCAGGAAGTTTACTAAAATTGGAGACTGTGACCTACCTAGTGTATGTTTTCATGCTCCCGATGATTCATCACTGACAGGCTGATGTCAGATGAGCCTGGCAAGATGTTTACATCCTTTTTAAAAAGGGAAACAAACGTTTTTCTGCAAAACCATCTGCAAACTCTCCTCTTCCTCGCGGGAACTTCTGGCCTGAGCTCTAATCTGATTCTCCCTGGGTTATTGTGTCATCTTGGACAAACTGCTGTTTTTCCTCCTAATAGCTGAGGTTCCCAACTCGTGGATGGGTAGAATAAGAAAATTTAAGGCAGCCGTTTGCAAAGGGCAGTGAGTTAAATTCTACTAAGTACTACTCTGTGGTAGACTGAGGGGAGGGAATAATGCTTTATTATTTATATACAGTGGCTCATTTAGTCCTCACAGCTAAAGGAGATCATTGGTCTTGTTATTAGCCCCCTTTTACAGAAGTGGAAATTAAGGTGTGAAGGCATTAAATTGCCTTCAGTGTCAAAGCTAGAAAGAGGTCCCCGTGCCTTTGGTTTAGACTCCGTGTGCTTGACTAAACTACCAACATTCTAGCTTTGTTCCTAAGCTAGTTGCTGAAAATTCCTCCCAAATCACAGTCCACAGAGATTCTCTTGCCTTCCTGGTCACCCAGATGCAGAAAGGAATTAGAGGGTGGGGGGTGAAGGTGAAGGTGAAGCCCTTGGAGTGTTGTGTTCAAAGCCTCTCTCACTTACTAACCGGTTGACTTTTGCCAAATCTCCCTTTCCTCATCTGTAAAATGGGCTTGAAAATCAATCTCTTGAGCTCTTCGTGAGGAAAAAAGGTGTTGTGCTTGGTTGGGTGCCTGAGATGCTGTCAATGTATCCACGAGTGAGAGCTATTATTATTTTAACAACAAATGCCTTTAATGACAATGTTACTGTCACTTTGCATTTTCAAAAAACAAGGTCCCTCCTCCCTCAGAAAAGAAAAAACCGACACCAGTTGGTCTCCTCATGCTTTAACCAAACAGCCGAGGAGGGGCCCGGACTGTGGAAAGACACCAGCTCCTTTCCGTAGACAGGTCACCGAGCCCCCAGGAGGTCACATGGGTTCCCCAATGTCTTTGAAGGTGATAAATACAGACCCTTGCCATCTTGTCTCTCCTGTAGCCTAAGCACTTAGAAGTGTGTGTGTGTGTGTGGAGAGAGAGAGAAAACATCAACAGTTCTGTGCAGTATACTTACCTGCCTCTGAGCAGGATCCCTCCTGGTGGGGATGGATCGGCTCCCTCACTCTCTTCCTCCTTAAAGCCGCGGGCACAGGTTTTCACGCAGCTGTCTCTTCACGCAGCTATCTTGTCTCTGGTGGGGAATTGAGGAGAGAGAAAGGGAGAGACACTGACTCCACTTGTTCCCATATCAGAAGATCAGGGAAAGACTGGCACAAAGAGATTCCTGAAAGTGCTCATCGAGCAGGCAATACACAGGGTCCTGCCCTCCTCCACCCCATGCCTGGGGTGCTGCCACTCGCGCAGGGACAGTCACTGGAGGAAAGCCGAGAAGACTGGCAAGGGGTGAGGTTGCATCCGGGGGTCTGGGCACCTCATAGCAACAGCTACCCCGTGCCTGGCACGCTTCTAAGTGCTCTCCGAGCATGAGCCCAGTTAATCCTGCCAGCGCCCTGTGAGATAGTTGTCGCTTTTAATCTCTGTTTCAGTGGTGTGGAAATTGAGGCACAGAGAGACCGAGTAAAGTAGCCTGAGGCCCCATGGGGAGTAAATGGCAGATCTGGGTCAGATTTGAGCCCAGGGAGCCTGGTTCCAGGGTCGGTGTGCCTAACTCTACTACCAACCTGCTTATCAAAGGACCACATTTCAGAAAGAGATGTGCACCTTTCTCGGGCTGAAACCAAGTGTCCCCAGTGTCCTTCGAAGTCTTCAAGAGTCTCCATGTGCTACCTTCCCTCACGCTTCTTGGAGCCCTGGGTTAGAGATGTTAAGAGCCTTCTCTACAATCCTCCTCCCTTGGGCAGATGAGGAAACTGAAGATGGGGAGGGACTTCCCCAAAAGTCGTTGGTGAAGTGGGCATCAAAACCCTGGTTTCTTGGCGGAACGGGGCTGCATGTCCAGGACTTGGGGCAAAGAACTCCTTCCCTTACTGGAGACTCTTCAAAGGTCCTGGGTCAGAGGAACCTCAGTCCTTCCATCACAAACCCAGAGACAGCATCAGAGTTGATCAGGGAGGAGTGGGCTTTCTCTGAGTTTCCCCCACGCAGGCTCCATCTTGAGGGCTGCCTTTGTCCTACTCCAGGGAGGGGGCTCTGTGCAGTGAGGAGGAAGCTGGGGTGGGGGTGGGCCAACAACACATACCAAGCTGACAGGTCAAGGAGTCTTGTTTTCTACCCTGAAGCCTTCTGGTCAGAACCAGCAGAACCCACTTTACATCAGTTACCGGCCTGGGGAGGAGGAGGAGGCCAGGTTAATTCCTGGTTCTTCCAAGAGGTAGAGTCTATCACCAACCAACTGAAATAAATATAAGGCATTTGTGACATAATAACTGGAGTAACAAAAATCCTTTAACCAGATGAGGCTTGGCATGGGTGAAAGAGCTGTGTGTGCGGGGTGGGCTGAGGCCGGAATTAGGGCATCCTAAAGAGCAGCTCCACCTAGGGCTCCTGCCTGGCAGGCCTCCTGATGGCCTAACTCACTAGACCACTTGAGGGAGGCCCTTGGTCGGTGGGGCTTCGCAAGAGTTGGCATGCACGAATCAGAAGCTGGGGACTCCCAGGCCGGGGTGGGGGTGGGGGCCCAAATGCATTTGCCCAAATGGTTTTCCTGGAAAAAACAAAACACTTTCAGCTGGTGGAAGCCGACCTGAGGAGTCCAGGGCCAAAGATTGCATCTGGGCTTATCTGCTTTCCCCAGGAATATTATTCATTATATTCTTATGATGTATTCCAAATCTGTAATGTGAAGACAATCAGTCTTGGGGTTAGTACTGATGGCCCTCCTTCTGACCCCACCTGCATCTTTCGGGCGTGCCTTAAAGGTTTTGGGAATGGAAAATATAAAAAGTCCTTTGCGATGCGTTGTCTCCAGTCCCCGGACCGCACCCTCCCCCCTTTCCCGTTCATCTTTCACTTTCTGCCGAAATTTGGAGCCGCACGCGGCGGCCGGCAGCCATCTTGCGGTGGAGACGGTCGGTCCCAGGCCCACCACGCGGTTCGCCTCCAGGGCCCGGCGGTCCCGGCTCGGCGCCTTTCGGGCGTAGGGGTTGGCACGGCCCTGTCCCGCGCCCCTCAACGGCCCCGCAACATTCACCCGCGGCCGTCGTGCGGAGACGCTGTTTGCAAGGCGTTGGCAACGCTGCGGCGCGCGGGAGGGGGGCCGCCTCTGGGGTCTCGGGCCCTCTGCGGCTAGCCGTTTGTCCCGCCGTCCCCTGGTGTCTCCTTGGAGCAGGGGACGCAGGCTATCGCCCGAGAGAACGCTTCACCCTCCCACCCTAACTCAGCTCTTGGCCGGAGACAAGAGGGGAAGCCTTGCCTCCCTTGCGAGCCCTTTTCCCCAAGCGCGGCCGCCCGGGCGTCTGGCCTGGAGCGGCCCGGCTGGCGGCTGTCTGGTGGCGGCGCGGGCCCTGGGCTGACCTCGCCCGCTTCCCCGCCGCGCTGCTGGGTGACCACTTTCGGTTTGCGCTCACACGCCGGGGGTCGGATTTCCCGGGGCCTCGGGATTATTATCTGCAATTTATTCGAACCTTAAGGTTCCAAGAAAATCTATAATGCACGTTCGTTATCTACAATTTACTGGTCAATCTGATCGAGTGCGCAAGTCCTTGGGTTCTTCGTGGTGGAAAATGAAAAAACTGCCTCCTCGTGGGTCACATCAGGTCCCTGCCCCTTGCTTACGGTCATTCTGAAAGAATTTTCTTCCCCGGGGAAGCCCACTCTGTTTGCAACACAGATTTCTCCTAATTCTGTGGACTGGAGAGAAATGATCTTGGTCGGTTTTTCCAAACGATTAAAAAAAAGGAGGGGGGTCAGGCGGAGAGTGCTCACCCCACCAGCGCCCAACGTTAGGAACACGAAGCACCCTCGAAGCTGATGGGGAGCAGGGAGGGGATGTCGGACCCAGGTTGTCCCTCTGAACCGGGAGGGAAACTCTGCCACGTTCTTAGCGCAGAGGACCCTGTACTTGGCCCCCCAAGGCCCGGGCGCCGCGCCCAGCCGAAGCCGCCGGTCATGGGCAAAAACTGGGGGTTCTTAGGGATTCTGGAGCCACTCTAAGAGCGAGATCGAGTTTGTCCCACGACCTTGGCGCCAGGAAGCTGTGGAAAGAGACAGACCCCAATTTTCTCCCCTTGGAGTTGAAACAAAACCTGAAAGCCCGAGGTTACCCGCACGGCCAGAGGTGGCGCCTCGGCGGCGGGGGCGGCCAGAGCTGCGTGCCCGCGTGGTTCCCAGGCCCGGGTTCTGTTTCTTTCCTAGATGTTGAGTAAGTTACTTAGCGGGTTAGCTAATAGCCTGCTCATAAGCAGCATTTACGCAAACGCCGAACCTGGCCTCACGCTGCGTCCCCGCGCCCGCCAGACCGAAAGTTGCCCGGCTGGGCTTCGGGAGGAGGGACGAAGGGAAATTCTTGGTAATTAGAGGGGAGGTTTTCCCGGGACGCCCCTCGGTGAAGTGGCCTTGGCTTCGGATGACGAACAAAAGGCTAAGGTGCCTGCGCGCCCTTGGGGCCCGGCACGGCCCGCATTCACGCCCCTCCCCGCGCCGCGGCGGCCGCGGGCTTTGTGCGCTCGGGCCGCGCGCAGCGCTGCACCTGCCCGGCTTTAAGTACCTTGGCGAGGCGGCGCGGGCGGCTGTTCTAATCGCCATCTCCAAAGTACCTGCTCATGAATAAACACCAGCCCCATTTATCAGGTACTTAGCGCTCATTGTGAAGGGGAAATTGGCCCTTTTCTGAAAGTGTCTATCCTCAGCCCATCTGCACGGTCGTGGCTGCAGAATTTCCCCCACCCTTTAGTCACACACACACGCAACACGAGGCTCCTCCAGGCTAAGATAAACTCGCTTTTCTTTCGGTAAATGCGTGATTGAGCCGCCACAATAGACGGAGAGGAAGAGGCCGCTGGGTCAATTGCCCACGTCTCTCCCATTGATAGGAAAAGTCAGCACGGGGAATGCACGGTCTTCGCAAAGCCTTGTCCTGTGTTCCGGCTACAGCGCCTGAGGACACATGTGCACAGAACCCCGCGGGTCCCCAGACATTGGGCAAAATATTGGAAACGGTGACCCAACGTATCTACAGTGTCCATCAACTTTGGCTGGATGGGGCCCAGCAGACTCTCTTTCCCAGCCCTTCCCTATTCTCGGCTTCTCTCTTTCCAGTAGGGCTCCACACCTGGGTCTGACTGTTAAGGAGTGGGAATGCAGGACTCCAGGACCGCAGATACAAGAATCCGGGCAACTCAATTTGCAAAACCCCTGGCCAATACGAGGAAAAATGGCTCTCCCGGCCGGTCCGAAAGGTAGCTTCCGGCCCACGCAGCTAAGGATTCTCTGCGCGGAGGAGGAGAAGCTGTGGCCGCCCCACAGAGGGTATAAAAGCTGGGTAAAAAGGCATAAATTCGTAGAGGCCGTCAAAGTCGTGCAAGTGAAGTTTATAAACACGTTTGCGTCCAGAGGGTTCGCTTGTTAGAGGGCTAACTCATCCATTCCTCCCAACACATGTGCACGGGCTCGCGTTCCCAGGGCTCTGTTCCCTGGGTGGAATTCGCCTGGAAACACAATCGATTTTCTGGACCTGCCTATGGCCACAGGCAGCTCTGAAAATGAAAGTGTTTGCTAAGTGTGGAGATTTCGCCAATCGAACGTTTTAAGATGGCTTTGTCTTCATTCCGCTCTCCTGGTTTCATTCTGTGTTTTACAAATAGAAGCCCGGAGCCACTGCCAAGAGCCCGGCTCCACCGCCCAGCCCTCGCATGGCTCCCAGCGGTGGTCATGGGGGCTCAGGAATCCGGAATGTTTAGAAAACCTCTGCATATGGGGGTTTCCTAGCTTGTTCCCTTCACGCTAAAGGCAGGCAGCCTCTGAAAATCCAGCCTCCAGTCTCTTGCCAACGACTATGTAGGACCCTTGGGGTCCTGCTGTCCTGCCGGCTAGTGTGCCCGGCTCGGTCCGCAGGAGCCTGCAAAGGGAGACTGGGTTCTCCTCAAGCGGCGGGCGGGCGTGCGGGGTCTGAGCACGAGACCCGGAGACTGTTGGGGGGCGGCCACGGGAACTCCAGGTTGCGGTTCCCTTGCAGAAACACCGGTGGCCCCGAGGCCCCAGCTCTTCCCGGTCTCCACCACTGTGCCGGCGGCAGGCCCGCTGAGATCCTTCCCGAGCACTGGCAGCACCGTCATGCCGAAGAAAACAAGCTCGACCCCGCTGGAATTCGCCCAAATACAGCCGCTCATTTTTGGAATATTCTAGAAAAAAAACAAGATCCCGTTTCTCTTTATGAATAAAGGGAGGTAATTGATGGGGTGGGCCATTTGCATGAGGGTAGACAGGGGAACTGTGAATGTGACTTAGGGACATATACATTATACTAAAAACGACTCGAAATTCTGAATCTCCGGCCTTTCTGGCTACACATCGGACTCGGGCGGCTCCTGTGTTGGGAGAACTCGGGCATTTCTGCGTCTCAGCTCGTGGGCCGCCTCCAGCACAAGGCAGGCTCGTTTTGTGGCCACGGAATCCGCCGGGCGCCTTCCTCGCCCAGAGAATGGGGGCGCCAGGCCGCGGGCCACGGGGCTTCTCCGGGATGGCTGGCTGGAAGGGTTCCCTCCAGCCCTATAGGGTATCCAGCAAACCTCTTCTCCGGTGCTTCCTCCCCACCTCAGGGTCTAGAGGCTGAGCGTCGCCTCCCGCGGCTTTATTTTATTTGGAGAAAATTCTGGAATTCAAATTCGTTGTTCTTGTCTGCTTGCTTTGAATGCCTCTATGGTGTGGGTGTGTGCGCTTCCTCAGGAATCTATGGATTTCAGGGCGGGCTGGCTGCGTGGAGGGGCTTTGGGGACCGGGAAGAGAGGGCGCCTGGGTGTCCTCCCCAAACACTGGGACTGGCCCCTGAGGCGCGGCTGGAGCCTGGTGGGAGCAATTAGGGCTTCAGTCTTCTTCGGTGGGAGCTTCGGTCTCGACCACACCCTTGGTTCAGTCCCTGCAGTCCCTCGGGGCTCCAACCCGACCTCCCCCAAAACGAGGGAGGAGTGGAAACGAGCCGGAGCGGGTCCCGGCAGCTCTGGCAGGCTTTGGAAAACCCTGGGGACCAGGGCAAGGCCTTCCAGGCTAGACTTGGGCTTCGGTGCTGGGCATGAGCCGGGCCCTCTCCACCCAACGTGGCTTGTCCTCAAACAGCGCATCCTCCCCAAATCTCCCCCCCACCCCCATTTCATCTTGGTTCTTCCGACCTACGGGAGTTTTGTGATCCCTGGTCCCTGTGACGAGTACGCGAGGCCGCCTGGCCTGAATCTGGGAAGCCCGAGGCGGCTTGTGGGGTTCTGCCTAGCTAAAACCCCAAAACGGAGCTCTGACCAAGCCGAGCAAGTCCCGGACTGGGGAAGCAGCTGTGCTTAGGGCCTAGAAAGGAGAGCGGAGGGTGCATGAAGTCCGCTATTTGACCTCACAATTAGGCTCCAGCCGACTCAAGTTCTCCCACCCCACCTCGGGAGTACCTGTGGCCCGGATATTTACATTTGCAGATACCTTGGTACCCTTGGAGTGGGTGGGGCCGGATCTGCTGTCTCTGTACCTTCTCGCCTTCTGAAACCCCTCTGTTGGTTGAAACAACCCAGCCTATGGGACGGGCCTCCATTAAAGCCCCCTGCTTTGCCTCCCTGGTACCCATGCTGGGTCAGCACTTAGCAGCGTCTGGGTGCCCAAGCCTGGAAGATCTGGACGGTACTCCTTTTCTCCAGCTGCAGCAGGGAGTCGTCCCCCTAATCTCAGCAACTAGCCTCCCTCCAGGAAGGAGGGGACAGCAGCGGCCTTGGCTGACTTTGAGGACCCCCAAGGGAGGTCTTCTGGGGGCTCAGGGTTCCCGCCTTCTCTGCATGGGATGGGTGAGGAGGTTCCTGCCCTTTCTGGGGCTTCTCCTTGGCTCTTCTTGGCTGCCCAGGGCCCTGCCTCACCCACAGCATAGATGGAAAGGCCGAGGCCCATTGGCTCAGGTTGGCCAGCTGCCCATGGGGGACCCAGGGTGTGCCTGCCCTCACCCCGGCCCCCTGCACACACCCCCGCCTGCTGCTTCTCTGCAGGGTGATGGAAAGAGGGGGTATTCCTAGAGAACAGGGAAGGGAAAGGGGCAGTGAGGTTGGACCTTGTGGTTCCGATGCTCTCTTCCGAGTTCACTCTCGCAGTCTCTATTCCAGTCCAGCCCGTGGTTCCCTGACTCCTCTTACAGTGGAGCAGAGTACAGGGATAGGGGATGTATGGCGCGGACGGGTCAGGTCTGAGGGTCACGCATGTTCCTCCGGGCACTCCTGTTCCAGATCCACCGGCAGAGGGAGCCCCAGGCTGGGGAGGAGCGCACATTTGGATGGTTCTCCTGGGTTCTGGGCGCCACACTGTGGGGCTCTGTGGTTCAGATCCATACCTGAGTCCCCTGTGTCCCAAACTGGCAAAAATCACACGGACAGAGCCACAGATGGGCGAGGCTCAGGGTGGGCGGGGTGGCGGGGCCACCTGCTGGGATACCTGGACAGAGGCAGGCCACCGGACCCCTAGGCCTGCCCTCTAGTTTGTAATAACACTGAACGAAATCGTTGTTATGTGGGACATGGAGTATGTGTGCGCACACACCTAAGTGTGTAGGGGCAGGGAGGGGCGGGAGGAGTAGCCAGACACTTGGCCCCTCCTAGTTTCTGAGCTGGAAGGGGTTTTCTACACCATTTAGTCCAAGCACCTCGGTTTTTGTTGTTGTTGTTGTTTGTTTTTTAAGTAGGCTCAGGACGTGATCTCAGGACCCTGAGATCAAGACCTGAGCTGAGCTCAAGAGTCAGGCACTTAACCAACTGAGCTACCCAGGTGCCCCCAAGCACCTCGTTTTTGTTTTTGTTTTTAAGATTTTATCCATTTATCTGAGAGACAGAGAGAGAGAGAGAAGGAGCAGGGGGAGGGGCAGAGGGAGAGGGAGAAGCAGACACCCCACTGAGCAGGGAGCCTGGCGTGGGGCTCATCTCAGGACCCTGGGATCACAACCCGAGCCACCCAGGTGCCCCCAGAGCACCTCGTTTTAATAGCAGGAAACTGAGGCCCAGCTAAGGGAGAGGCTTATGTAGGGTCTTGGGTGGAGACAGGGATGATCCAGGTGGTGCTGGGAAGGGCCTGTCCCCTGGCTACCTTCTGAGCCTCGGTTTCCTTTGTTGTACAACACTGAAATTATTCTAGGTCCCTGGTTCTGGGAGCACATCTGAAGGGATATGTGCATGTGTGTGTGTTTTCATGCCGAGGAAGCAGCATGTGGCCACCTAAGAAGGGATGTGTCTCTGTGAATGGGCACCTGTGAAAGTGTGGGGAGGCCTGTGCGTGTTCCCCCAAAGAGGGGTGCTTGGGCCTACACCTTGTGTGGAGATGTATTTGTGCAAGTGGAGGAGGGAAGGCATATTTGCGGCTGTGAATGGCGTGTGTGCGTGTGAATATCTGCACCATCAGAAGGGCTGAGTGTGAGTATATATACACACCCATGCATGTGCACATGCCCACCGCCACTCGCCTCTCCCGCCAACCCCCCTGCCCTGGAACCTGTTGCCAGGCCCTGAGCCTGCCCCACTGGAAAGAGGAGGGAAGGGGTGAGAAGGCCCAGGGACACAGGCTCCAGGGTGTGGCCCAGCCCCAAAGCCCAACAGGCTCTAAGGGGCTGCAATTAGGCAGCACTTCTCCTGGGCTGGGGACAGGAGCAGGAGGAGAAGGATTATGGCAAATTCATTTCTATTTTCCAGCCCACTAAGCCTGCAGTGCCTTCCCTGGCGTTAGCATGAGAATGGGCCAGGGCTCTGTGAACCCCTCCCGACCTGCTGACCCCTCCCCCCCCCCACGTGAATAGTGGGACTCACAGCTTCCTCGGCCCCTCCAACCAGCTCTGCAAAGCCACGACTCCTAATCAGGGTAATTTAATATATTTTAAGCCCCCGGCGGCTTTATTTTCCCTCCTTTTCGAGTTTGTTTTAGGCATTCACAGCTCTCACCCCATCATTAGACAGCCTTATTTGACGGATGGAAGGAGCTGCTATGAGACCACAGCCCTTTGTGTCCCCTACATAAGCTGGGCTTCCCTGTAATTAGAATGGTATTCCCAGCCATTGAGGCCTTTCATGAGGCAGAACAAAAACTCCCCGAGATGAATATCCCCCAACTCTCAGCCCCCTGGCCGGGAAGGGGCTGTGAGTTAAAGGGACTCCTTGGGGAAGGCGGTCTGGGAGCAAGAACAGCCAAGATCCTGCCAGGGTGAGGAATTTAGGGGCCATAGGGAATGGGCACCAGACAAAGGCTCTGGCGAGGTTGCCCGTAAACACCAGTTACCTATACGCGCTCCCCCAGTCAGCCTCAGGACCTGCCTGGGCTCTGCCTCTGTGGTCAGAGCCCCCAAGTCTGTCCATGGGATCAGGGGATATGGAACCAGGCGGGGGCGGGGCGTGCAAGTAAAACACTCGCACACCCAGAGTCGTGCAGAGCCTGATTCGGGTGTCGCTTCACATCGAGTCACACAAACACAGTCACTCACATATAGGTTTGGGATTCCATTGTAGACACGTATATACACACACCAACTGGCCTGCATGTGTGTTCAGCCACAAGATCACAAGAACCGGGGTGGGAAATGTTTGTAAATAGATAGCATACCACACACACTGTCACCTAGACATAGAAACAGACTGCAGTTTGTCTTTGTGTAAACACACATATACACACACGCGCGTGTGTGCGCGCGGCCCTCAAACTGGGGTTTGCTTATGAATACACATACACTCCTGAACACCCGTATATATACATACCTCCCTAGGATCATCCGGATCCCATTTCTTCGGTGCCCATAGGACATTTACCAGCTCGTGCACACTATGGTGGTGCCATCCCCCCCTTCCCCCACCAGGTTATAAGCTTGCTTCTGGTCACATTCTTGGATCCATGCTTAGCCTGTGTTCAAATACAGAAATTGACAAACACACACATGCATGGACACACGTACATCTCCTAACCCACACTGACACATGAAAACTCAGGAAAATACTATGGAACCGAAATACCATTATGGCATTTGGGCATTTCTAGGCCAGCCTCTCCTAGACCAGATATACAGGAGGATGGGAAGGGTAAGCCCCAAGCAACTGCACACTGTGCTGGGAACCCCAGATAGTCTGGAGTCCCCTCTGCAGCACAGGTGGGTCTCCCCATGCCCTTGGGGAGGAGACATTTCCTTTTTTCCAGATTTCCCCTTTGGACTGGGCTCCAAAGACAGAAGGCGGATATCTGGCTCTCTGGGACAATCTCTAGTTTTCCCCAGGTCTCAGGAAAGGTTCAGAGGGCAATGCTAGGTCTGGGAAGCTGCAGAAGGAAGAACCCAACCTACCAATTGACCCACAAGAGAAGCAGTCCTATGGAGAAATAATGAGTGCTTCCTTTCCGGGAGAATTCAAATAGGGGCAGGATGATCACCAGTCAGGGATGTTATGGGGAAATTTATTTCATTCAGTCCCTCCTCTGTGTCAGATTTTGTGCTCAGAGCGTGGAGTACAGGGATGAGTAACCTATAAGCCTGTCTTCAAAGGAACTTAGAGACTTAAAAGGGGTGACCAGACACATATAATTCACAGGCCTGGGCAGGGGATGGGGAGGGGGCTGGGGCAGAGTGGAGACTAGTGGGCCTCTAGTTTCCACACTGGAATATTGGTATCAAGGACTAAAGTGGCCCATTTAACTTGTGGCACCCTGTGTTGGATAAATGATGGATTAGCTGGTCTCCAAGCTCTGTCTCCACTCTCTGATTCTTAGCCTCCTGGGCTGAGTCAGTGGCTTTCTCACTGTGGCCTTCTTTCCAAGGTGGGTGGTTGCACCTTCACTCACTCTGCACAGCACTATGGCACGCACTAAAGCCGTGCCTAAGCCCACGGCGAGGGTGGGGTTGGGGTCTTCTTCACGTCCCCGGGAACAAAGGAGAGACTCATAAAGGGTGGGATGAATCCACTTTGAGGTGGGGAGGGCTATCAAAGAGCAGCGGTAGGTCAAATTCCTTCATGATGCCTGGCTTCTTAGGAGCGTAAAACAGGCCACTGAATCTTACTAAGATTCACTCTCAACTCTTCTGGAAGGAAGTACAGTTTTGAAGGGATGGGGTGGGGATCTCAAGCTGCTGGTGATTTGCATGCTTTAATTTTTTTTTTTTTAAACCTTACCGCTCCTTTGAAATGTGGGGAAACCATCTTACCCTTGTAATTGCTGGTGCCACAAGCAAACAGATACCCAGGAAATGACCAGCAAAACTCCAACGTCTCTCTCTAGATAAAACATTCATCTGTTTCTCTTTCTAGGAGAAATTCCCCAGGGAAATTAGAGAACAAGGAATGCTTTGAAGCCACTTCCAATGTCTTTCATTTTTTTTTTTTTTTTTACCACAGTGGTGTAGAATAGTGGTTGGGGCTCTGGGCTCCGGAGACAGATTCATAACCACTTACCAGCAATGCCTGATCGTGGGCACATCTCTTGGGGCCTGAGTGTCTTTAACTGTAAAGTGGGGGTAATAACAGTACCAGCCTGATAGCGTCGTTGTGAGGGTTAAATGAGCTAATACCTGTAGAAGAGCCCAACAAAGCCTTGCATGCAGGAAGTGCTCAGTGTTAGCCGTGGTGATTAATATTAAGGCGTTCAGTGAATATTTGTTGGGTAAATGAGTCACTTTATCATTTTACTTGCGTTTATGATAAAATTACCAGAAAATAAGATCTTCCTGGAAGCCCCTCGCGTGTACCTTTGGCGGAAGTTGGGGATGGGGTCGGGGCGGGCGGAGGGTGGTAGGAGTGTTCCCTATAGTTAAAAAAACCCCCAGCTTTCCAGCTTTCCCCGTTAGTGCTGGCTCAGGTCATTACCGCGTGAGCCAGCAGGGGGAGCCCGAGTCGCCGCAGCGTGGAGGGCTCTAGCAAAGGGAAGCGGGCGGGAGTTACTCTTGACAGAGCACCTACTATGTACAATGTACCTGCCAAGGGCTGGGCGGCGTCGCATGGGCAGGACGGCTGGGAAGTTGGGGGCATGGGTGGCGCAGTGAGGTGCCCTGGAATGCAGACGTGGAGGCCCGCCTTTTGAGCGCGAAGGTCTCTTCGCTACGGCATGGCCCAGGTTTGGGTCCTGGTGGGGACGGTGTTAGGGAAGCCCAGTTGGTGGAGGGCCGTGGATTCTGCTTCTCCACTGAGGCCCCAGCACTCAGCTCGGAGTAGGCACCCTGTACTTCTCGCCTAGAGTCGTGGAGAGACTTTGCATGTAGCTTAAAGGCGTGGGCATAATGGGTCCCCTTCAAAGCAGTTTGGGAGTGAGAACGGTACCCCTCCTCCAGTCCTTCCAGCCACCTCTGCGCAGACTCGGGAAGAGGTAAAGCCCGGATCCCCCTTAGCATGAGGTGGGGGCGCCACGTCGGAACTGGCCTTGACCATGATATTCCTGATTCTGCTTCTGGCCGCACCACGTTTTCTCCAGCACCGCCAGGTGGTATCGGGTCCACAGCCGAGAGAAAAGCTAATTCGAGAGCCCTGGTTTGTATATATGTATGTGCGTAGTAGTTGTTTTCGTAGATAATTTAAAATATCAGAGCTGCCAACAGTCCATCAGTGCAACTAATTAAAAACCAGTTTGAGTCTCAGCTTGAAAATGCAGGAATCAGAAAGACACTGAGGAGTGAACCACCGTAGCTGTTCTCCTTGCCCCAGGACAGGAGAGATCCCCCACCACAGTGAGGGTGTGATTGGGTGGCGGGATCTGCACAGGGAGGGACCCACGTGGGACATGTCCTCTCTGCTTCCTGCACTCCTGAGAGCCCAAGGATCATGGGAGCCAGCAACTCCAGCTCAGGTGTGAGCAGCCTCGCCCGCCCAGCGGGCTCCCCACCAGTGGCTTTTGGGCTGAAGCCAGGCTCCTGCCCTTCCAAACGCTCCAAGAGAGGCTGGCTTGGAGTCGTGGAGTGCCACATTTCCAATGGCATGACACTGGCCGGGTCATTTAAACCTCTGAACCATTTGGAGCCAAAATGGTTGGCTCTGGGCGATGTGAGCTGCTTCAGGGAGACTGTAAGTCCCACAGGGGACATCTATAGAATCAGGTGCTGGATGCATTGCTGGATTTTTTTTTAAATCCCATTTAATCCTCACACTCACCTGCAGAGTTTCATCCTCCTCATTTTACAGGTGAAAGAGTTGAGTTCTTGATATATGGGGAGATGAACACTCTTGTTCCTGGAGCACGTGTTGCTCCCTAGGCTCCTTTAGAGATTCCTGAACTGGTGTGCTGGGACCAGGGGAGGGAAGAGAGGCATGGAAGGTAACTCTGGCTGAGGGCTAAGGTCCCCTTCACCTGAAGTCCTGATCTGAGGAACTGAAGGGGGATGCTGGGCAAGGCAGGTCTCCTCCAGGGTCTCACTTTTCCCATCTGTAAAATGTATGTGAACATGTCTGCCCAATCCTCAGTGGAGGTCCCAGGGGTCTAGAGAGATACCAGAACATGAACTGGTTGGGAATGGGTAAAGTTTCCCTTAATCCTGGGAAGTCTCCTCAGGCACCCCCCATTCCAGGAAGGCACCAACATCTTAATATCAGAACAACACTTAGTGGGACTATGATAAGAGGCTTACTTTTGTCTCAGTGACTCCTGATAGTCCCCTGGGAGGAACTACTTTCCCCCATTTCACAGGTGGAGAAACTGAGGCTGAGAGCAATAAAGTGAAAAGTAACCTGCCCAAGGTCACCCGGTGAATGAAGAAAAAGAGAAGGAGCTGGGGTGTCAGAGGTCAGGGTCTGGCTCCTGTTCACACTAAGAAACCTAGTCCAAACCACTCCCCCACTTCTGTATCTGCCTATTATCCTTGCATGTGGGGTTGGGGCACATAAGCCCCAGTCCTGTTGGAGCCTGGCCACCTGCCCCATTTCAGAGAGAAGTCAGGCGAAAGGATAGAGCCCCCTCCCAGTGCGGGAAAGCTCTCAGAGGACTCCTAGGCCTCCACCCTGGAGGGAAGGGTAGGAGAGAGGGCCAGGCAGGTGGCAAGATGACCTGGTGGACCTGACAGGGACCTGGCAGAGACCTGGGTCGCTTCAGGGTTTAACAGTGTGCCGGCCACTGCGGATGTCCTGATGGGCTCCTGTTTGGTTAGCTGGTATCCCTAAGGCCAGAGTCCGACTGGGAAGCTGAGAGAAATCTCCTTTTTTGGGGACCTGAAATCCAGAGGTCATTTCAGAGAGAGAAATCCTTCGGGGCACCTGGGTGGCTCAGTCGTTAAGCGTCTGCCTTCGGCTCAGGTCATGGTCCCAGGGTCCTGGAATCGAGCCCTGCATCGGGCTCCCTGCTCAGCGGGAAGCCTACTTCTCCCTCTCCCATTCCCCCAGCTTGTGTTCCCTCTCACTGTCTCTCTCTGTCAAATAAATAAATAAATAAAATCTAAAAAAGAAAAAGAAAAAGAAAAAGAAATCCCGAGGCCCCACTGGTCTTCCCTGACCCAGCAAAACTGAGCCTTCAGAAGCCTGATTTGGCACAGCAAGGTCCCTTCGGTCTGCTGATCCCAAGTGGTGCTCTTCAACTCCAGGAGAAGGAATCCTGCTGAGCTCCAAATAAGAAAATCAAACCAGTTTGAACACATCAAGGCAAAACTAGATTTGGGTAGGGTGGCAGGGGCGCGGGCAGAGGCAGAAACAGCAGGGTGCAGGACCACTCCATCCCGGAGAAACTCTGCTATCACAGAAAATCTGCACCGGGTCTGGAACGATTCAGACTGATTGTCCAACTCTTGGAGAAGCAACGTAGTTCTCCAGAGCTCTGTTTGCAGAGACGCGACGCACAGGGTGCTGGCCACCAGGGGCTGCACGGGAAACGCTGGGACAATAGGTTTCCAACAGTCCCTTACTCCAGCCCGCTGCAAACTCGGCTTTATTTTTGATCACCCGAGTCGGGGAAATAAACTCCGGAGTCCGTGACAGAAACTATCTTAAGAGGCCCTTAAGGGGCCTTTCTCTCGGGCAACCTCTTCCTTTGGTGTTCCCAAAGTCCGTGGGTGGCTAGCTCATCTGCGCTCACGGCGGCCTTGTGTGATGGCGCAGCTGCATTACAGTTATCTGCATTTTAGAAGGTTGCAAACGGAGGTTTCCAAAGGAAGGGGACCAGGGCCCCTCCCCCTAGCCGCCGGCTTCTGGTGGGGGGGGGGGGCGGGCAGGGCGCCAGGCTGAACGCCAAGGCTCCACCACTGAGGTAGGGCTGGAGCTGTCCACGCAGTGGTGCTGAAACTCGGGCCCCCTCTGTTGGGGTCACGGACAAAGTGTACTCGCTCAGCCACCCCCAGGGCCAGCCTTCCCGCCTCTGAAACAGGCTCCTGGGGGCATCAAGGTGGACAATTCTTCATAGAAGAAAAGTAGTCTACACCATCCTCATTCCTCCTCCCAACCTCAATATCCACCTAACTGGTCTCACCATTTCCAGTCTCACCCCCTTAATCCATTCCCCACTCAGCACCAGAGTGGTTTTTTCAAGAGGCAAATCTCATCATATTTAAAGTCTTCCTGTGGTTTCCCATATAATTCAGAGTAGAACTTGAAGTATTTGACACAGCGAAGAGAGCTCTCCCACTCAATGACATAGCCCCTGCCTACTTCTCCCACCTTAAACACCTATCAGGATGGCAGTGATTGGTGAGTGAACTGGCTTATTTCTTATGCATTTTGAAAACAGAACTGCTATGATTTGCTGAGGGACTGG
Organism: Neomonachus schauinslandi; assembly: GCF_002201575.2. Lineage (NCBI taxonomy): Eukaryota > Metazoa > Chordata > Mammalia > Carnivora > Phocidae > Neomonachus > Neomonachus schauinslandi. Next base: position 137,604,828 of record NC_058411.1, read on the forward strand.
AGGTGGGATGTGAGAGGAAAAATGGAGTCGAGGATGACCTTGGGGTTTTGATTTGAGCTCCTGGAAGGACAGAGTTTGTTTTTCAGGAACTGGGAAGGTAAAAGGAAAAATAGAGTTTTGGAGGTGGGGATATCAGCTTGGCCCTGGACATGTTAAATTTGAGAGGCCTATTAGATAGTTGGGGGAGGGGTTGGGGGAAAGTCCCATAGGCAACTGGATATATAAGCCTGACATTCAGGGGAGAGGTCCAGTCTGGAGGTTTTAACCTGGGAGTTGTCACCTTATAGATCTTATTTAAAACCATGAGGCAAGATGACATCACTATGGATTCAGTGTAGAAGGAAGAAAAATGTCCTAAGGCCTGAATACTGGGATACCCTGATTTTGAGGGGAGGAAGATGAGAAGAATCAGTAAGAGAAGATCAAGAGGGAGAGTCTTTAAGTAGGAGGAGAACAAAGAAAGTAGTGAACTTGAGGCCAGAGGGAAAAAGTCTTAAGAAGGAAGGAGAGATCAAAAATGTCCAATATGCCTACAGGTCAGCTAAAATGAGGATTGAGAATTGAATGCTTGGATATAGCCTCGAAGAGGTCCTTTTTAAGAAATGGAGGTGCAGGGGGTGATTAAAGGAAAGACCAAGAGACAGTAAGAGGAAATAGTAGCTGGTGTTGACAAACTCAGGCAGGCTAAGAAGAGGGAGATGGACTGGGAGCTGTCAGGGAGGTCAAAGAGAAGGAACCCCTAGAGGTAGCGAGGCTCTGGGCTAAACATTTTCAGCCAGGTAAGTGCCCTGTTGGCAGACTACACCCTCAGTCTTCCACATGCTTCTAAAGTCCAGTTCTAAAGTTCAGTCTTTGCCTTAATAAGATGTTCAGGGTACACATGTTTAAGGGAGCTTTTAAGAAGGTCCTCTTTGTTTTTTTGTTTTGTTTTGTTTTGTTTTTTTAAGATTTTATTTATTTGACAGAGACACAGCGAGAGAGGGAACACAAGCAGGGGCAGTGGGAGAGGGAGAAGCAGGCTTCCCGCTGAGCAGGGAGCTTGAAGCGGGACTCCATCCCAGGACCCTGGGATCATGACCTGAGCCGAAGGCAGACGCTTAACGACTGAGCCACCCAGGCGCCCAAGGAGGTCCTCTTCTTCATTTGAACTCAAGATCCCTGCTGGGGAAATGGTTTGACATTCATTCTTCTGGGATCAGAGCTTCACAGCCCCTTGCCCTTGAGGGGACCAGATTGGGACTGGTGCTAGGAGTGTCAAGGCACTCTTGCCTCCTGCCAACCAGCGAGTCTGAGTCCAAGGCTTTGGACCCCATACCCTTTGGGAAGCCATACTCCTGAACTCAAGGCCCTCCAGGGTCACCTTCCTTGCCTAACCTGCCGTTGGGAAAGCACTGGACACCTGTTTTTACTTTATTTTTCAAGTTGGGAGAGACATAACACCCCCAAATGTAGCCTGGCTCTGCTTGGCTGGTCATTTATGCAGATGGTCGTGGCTTTCCTCTCCGGGACCTGGGCTGTGAGAGTGGCCATGTCCCCGACAGCCAGTGGGGACTCTAAGAACAGGGTGATCCCCAAGCAGCCCTGATGAGCAAGCAGCTTCGAGAAGCAGAGGCAGGCTGTCTAGCTCTGTGTCATTGTGCCTTTGGAACAAAGGCCAAGAATTCACTATCTAGTGGGGGAGGATGATGCCCCCAGTCTAAAGCACCAAGGGCAGAGACGGAGGCGAACCTTGTGCTCCCAGGTGCCTGGGGCCACAGTAGGGGAGTGGATTGAGGACAGAAGATTGATTCATGTGGTCTTAGATGCTTCCTTGCCTCCTCGGTCTCTATTGAGGTGCTCTGCGCCCCCTCCCGACGTCATGGGAGAACTGCAGAGCCAGGCCAAGTGCAGCTCCCAGGCCCCATGAGTGTGTGTGTTATCCTGGGGCCACCAAGGGAGCTGCTGAGAGACTGAGGCCTCTGAGCACATCCTTGCCCATCCCGTGTCTGGTGAACCACACCTCCTAGCATGATGTCCCCAGGACTGTTCCCTGCTCCATAAAACATCTATATATACAGGCTACCACCTTCTAATGCAAGTGTAGATGTAACATTTCAAGAGATAAGTCTCTTTGGTAGAGTCACTGCAAAAACTTCACCCCTTCTCATATACACTATACTGCTGGGTCTGCGCAGGTAGGCCGTGGTGCCAAAAAAATGAATGTCTCATGTCTGTCTCTTGACTCGCATGATGCTATTGACTAGACAATGGAATGGGGGTGAACACTAATGGGGGACCAGGGGTCCCTACTTTGCCACTGTGTGACCTTGGGTAAGTTACTGCCTGCCTCCAGGTCTGTTTCTTCATTTGTCAAATGGGGGTAGAAGAACAATTGGAATCCATCATCCTGTCCCATGGCAAAGACTGAAAGGTAGCTCAAGCTTGCCTCCTGCTGGCACATGTAAGGCTGACACATCCCCAGCTCAGGCCTTTCTTTAGCCCTGGACCGCAGAATACTCCTTCTGCTCCCAGCCCAAGTCTGAATGCGCACCCTTTCCTGTCTACCCTGATCACCCCTTCCTCTCTGTCTCTAAGAAGACCCTAGAGAAGACGTGATGTTCTAATTAGATGGAGAAGAGAAAATATGGCATTCCAAGCATGGGCAAAGGCATGGAGTTATGGAAGCATAACTCATTTAGAGAATGGCCTGTGGCCTGATGTGGCTAGAATGAAGGATTAGTGGGAAAGCAATGGAGCCAGATCCTGCAGGGCCTTTTGACCCATGCTCATAAATTTGGAGCTCATGCTGCAGGCAGTGGGGAGCCATTGAAGGATTTAGACTTGGCCAGAAGTTGCAGTTTGGAAATATTACTCTGGGGTGGTATGAAGAAGGACTTGAAGGTTTGTGGCAAAGCCTGCAGATCATGTTCCTTTGCCTATGGCTGCCTCCAATGGACACTGCATTTCCAACCTCTCTTGGAGCTAGGTATGGACATGTGATGAAGTTCTGGCCAATTGAACGTTAGCAGAAGTATCTTGTGCACCTTTGAGGGAGTGTCCCTGGGATGTGTGTGTTGTGGAGGTGGGGGAGTGCCTGTTAATCTTTCTTACCTCATCGGGTGCCTGGGTGGCTCAGTTGGTTAAGGGACTGCCTTCGGCTCAGGTCATGATCCTGGAGTCCCGGGATCGAGTCCCGCATCGGGCTCCCTGCTCAGCAGGGAGCCTGCTTCTCCCTCTGACCCTCCCCCCTCTCATGTGCTCTCTGTCTCTCTCATTCTCTCTGTCTCAAATAAATAAATGAAATCTTTAAAAAAAAATCTTTCTTACCTCCTCTGGCTTAGTGTGCCTTGGTGGCTGGCACCTGGATCTCCTTTTTTTTTTAAAGATTTTATTTATTTATTTGACGGGGAGGGGGGTCACAAGCAGGGGGAGTAGCAGGCAAAGGGAGAGAGAGAAGCAGGCTCCCCAAGGAGCAGGGAGCCCGATGCGGGGCTCAATCCCCGGACCCTGGGATCATGACCTGAGCTGAAGGCAGTCGCTTAATCAGCTGAGCCACCCAGGTGCCCCTGGATCTCCTGATCTGATCTGGTTAGGCTGATGTAAGCATGTTCAGTGGGCAAGGCCAGGGCAAGATGGAGGCTACCATATTGGGTCAACAGCTATACTCTGCCGCTCCAGTGTATTCCCCCACACGTGCCTGAGCCTTTTGCCCACCTATTCTAAAACTGGTGGCAATTGGTCCCCCTCCACTGCTTCTTTCTCCCCATGTCCTGGCTGTTAGCTGTATCCTGGAGGAGGTCTTTCTCAGGGCCATCCACTTTGTGAAAATAATAGCAGCTCATATTCACTGAACACTTACTATGGGCAGGCACTGTGCTCAGGGCTTTGCATGGATGATCACGTTGATTATCTCTTAACCTTCATGCCATCTCACCTCCGAAACCACACCAGGGTCAAGACAACAGGAAGGTTCTGGCGGAGTCGGGAGTCTTTAGTGAACAGAACTGATGAGGCTCTCAGGCCCCTGCCCCCACCCCTGACCCAGTTTGATCACCTTCCCTGTTCTAGATGAGGAACCAGACTCAGAGAGGTGAAGTAAGTGGCTCAAGGTCACACAGCTGGGAAGTAGCAGATAGGAAACTCCAGGTCTTTACTGGGCTCAAGAGAAACAGGTGACCCTGTGAACTTCATTCATTTCCAGTGGAGGGGTTATGAGGGTGGCTCTGGATTACCACAGTGCCTGTGTTTGTTTGTTTATTTTATTTTAAAGATTTTATTTATTTATTTGAGAGAGAGAGAGAGCACAAACAGGGGTGGGGCGGACGGCAGAGGGAGAGGAAGAAGCCAACTCCCTGCTGAGCGCGGAGCCCTACGCGGGGCTCTATCCCAGGACCCTGAGATCAAGACCTGAGCAAAAGTCAGACACTTAATGGACTGAGCCACCGAGGTGCCCCCACAGCGCCTGTGTTTAAATCCCAGCTCTCCCACTTACTGGCTTAGTTTGTTTGTGCCTCAGTTTCCTCCTCTGAAAAAAGTGGGTAGTAATGGTCATAAGATTCCTGTGAAGATTAAAAGAGTTAATGCACATAAATTGCTTGATTGTATGCATGATCAATGCATATGTTGATATGCTAGGACTATTATTACTACTGCTGCTGCTGTTATTGTTGGTGTTACCCTGGGTCCGGGCCCCTCCCCTGGCCCTGCGCCGGAGAATCAGGAGGTAAAGAAGAAAGGCCCGCCTGAGGCCAAAGGACAGAGGAGGGGAGGCGTGACTACTTGGGCTGGCGGGCAATTTATGAGAGGAGCTCATTTGGTGACTCCGACGCCGAGTTAATTAAAGATGGCCGCTAGGGGTCATTGCCATGGCGACAATTAGCCTGGGAAGGAGCCTCATTAAGGTGCGGTTTTAACAAGGCCTGTTGTTTTTAACCTGGCCTCTCGTGAAAGAGGAATTCTTCAGCTCGCTTCCTTTCCTGCCTTTCTGTTTTTCAGGTCGGTTTCTAGAGACTCTCTGAGGAAGGACGAGACACAGGAGAGTTCCTGTGTTCAGCCCCTCCGAAGAATCAACAGGGTAACAGGCTTCTCCCTGGTGCCACCTTCGAATCTGACAGGAGGCCCTGGTGGCCTAGGTGCAGAGAGGGAGGGAAGGGTGGTGGCGATGAAGTCAGAGCAGGAGGTGAGGAAGGAGGATTTTATTAAAAATGGAACTAGAGGCCTTTCCTAGAACTTAGAAATGTGGCTTCTGCCCCCCAGGCTGTTGACCAGTGGCCCAGAAGCACCAAGCCTGTTTCTGTAGGTAGGTACGTAGGTAGGTAGGTAGGTAGGTAGGAAGGAAGGAAGGAAGGAGGCTTGGGCCTCTCAATTCTGAGCGCTTAAAAAGTGTATTTACTTTCCTTATTTCCATAGTAATATAGGCTTGTTGAGAAAAATTAGAAATTTCAGAAAAGCACAAAAAGAAAATACCCGTTGTGGTCCCACCCCCAGACTCACAGACTGTTCACAAATTTTGGAGAGAGAAGAACTGAGCAGAGGCTCCAGGCAGCTGAATTGAGAGAAAGGAAATATGTTTTCATTTATACCCTTTTTTACTGTTTGAGGTGTTTTGTTTTGTTTTTTTCTGTTTGAGTTTTTAACAGAAGAATGTCAAATGAAACCAAGTTAAAGTAGTACATAATGCAACTTCTTCCTTCCTTCCTTCCTCCCTTCCTTCTTTGTAATCTCAACACCCAAGGTGGGGCTTGAACTCACAACCCCAAGATCAAGAGTTGCACGCTCTACTGACTGAGCCAGCCAGGCGCCCCGACATTTTTCTATGCATTGAGATGCAGTGTACATTTTTTTTCTACAAAAATAGGGCTCATGTTGTACCTACAATTTTAAAATCTGCATTTATTACTTTAAGATAACAAGGTATCTGAATGATTTCCCGGGATGTTACATTTCTTCCCGACTTTTTTTTTTTTTTTTTTAAGCATGTTGTAAAAAATATTCCATCTGTGCAAAGGGTAGACAAAATGGTAAATCTCCTACCTGGGGCCCCCACCTTGGTTCCCCACCTCAGAGGCGACCACTAATACCAGTTTCTTTTGTATCTATTTAGAGATATTCTACCTGTGTACAAGCATATACATTTTTCCCCAGGATCCATTTTGTGCAACAAAGTGCACTATGCACCCTGTTTTGTACCTCACTTTACAGTATATCTTGGAGATCGTTCCATATCAGCATGTACAGAGCTGTCTCGTTCTCTCTCTCTCTTTTTTTTTTAAGATTTTATTTTTGGGGCGCCTGGGTGGCTCAGTTGGTTGGGCGACTGCCTTTGGCTTGGGTCGTGATCCTGGAGTCCCAGGATCGAGTCCCACATCAGGCTCCCTGCTCAGCGGGGAGTCTGCTTCTCCCTTTGACCCTCCTCCCTCTCATGCTCTCTGTCTCTCATTCTCTCTCTTGCAAATAAATAAAATCTTAAAAAAAAAAAAAGATTTTATTTTTAAGTAATCTCTCCACCCAATGTGGGGCTCAAACCCACAACCCAAAGATAAAGAGTCACATGTCGTACCAACTGAGCCAGCCAGGTGCCACCTGTTTTTTTTTTTTTTTTTTTTAAATAGCTGCATTCTATACAATTCTGGACTCTAATGCATTTGACCAGTACCCCTTTGGTGGACACTCCGGTTATTGCCATGGATAAGCTATGTCGTGGTTGGAATTCTAAAGGAGGCACTCTTGTTAATTCAAAGAGTGTTACCCCATCATTTTTAGTATTTTTTTAGTATTCCAGAATATGAATGCCTGTGACATAATTAACAATTCTTTATGGTTGAACATTTAAATTGTTACCGTTTTCCACAGAGTATTACCCCCCATAATCTTTGAGGAGCCCACAGTCGGCTGGGGGGGACAGACAAGTGAACAAGCCCCCTAATAACGGGGCTTCCGCCTGTGGAAGTCAGGGAGGATCCGGGCTGGAAGTGGGAGGAGGGAGGGTGGCAGGGCTTTAGGCAAAGGCTTTGAGGTATGAAACCCTTGGAGGGTGGGCTGCTGGACCTGGGAGTCCTTGGGTATAAACAGAGGTGGTTCTGGCCCGTAAGGGGCTCACAGGAGTGGTCTTGCATATGCTTTCTTCCCCAGAATTTGGCATAGTGGTCAGCATTCGGTGGATGTTTATGGATGCATGAGTAAGTGGGGGGTAAGGGGAGAGGAGCCCAAGAAGGGGGCATGGGCATGGCTTTGATGGTCACGCCTGACAGTTTGAACTTTGTCTGGTCAGGGATGGTGTCCCCTGGAAGGCCCTCAAATGGAAGCAGGCACAGTTAGATCTGCTCCCATGGAAAGGTTCCTCTGGGAGCCCAGGAAGAATCAGGATGGCCCCATAGGCTGCAAACCAGGTGTGGGACACTGTCATACTGGTCCCCCACATTCAGTGTCCCCCTCCTCTTCACTGATTCTCCCTGCAGGAGGATTATACATCCCAACCCTTTGTTGCATGCCTGGTGAACACAGGCATGGCCATGAGACTTGTTTTGGCCAGTGAAATGTGAACGGCAGAGATAGGCGACATTTTTAAGGGACAGTTAGTTTAAGTTTGGCCATGTTCTTGGTGGTTGTAGAAGTCAATATGGAGCTCCCTTCGGCCTGCACCCCTGAGTCATTATGATGAGCAGAGGCCTCTCACCAGCTTGCAGTGGGCTTGTAAACATGAATGAGAAATAAATGATGTTGCTTTAAGCCACTAAGATTTGGGGGTTGTTTGTTACTGTAGCATAGTAATGCTATGCAGACTGATGCACAGGAGGACTGGACCAGATGATTCCCAAGTTCCTTCCAGATGTGTGTAACAGGCCATGATTCCGCCAAGCTGGCTTTCATGTGGCTTGTATTGAGTCCACTCTTGGTTTACCCAGGGATACTCAATCTCAAGTTCTTATGGAGACCTAGACTCGTGGCTTTTCTGCTAGACCCACTTTGAGCCCCAAGAACATTTCTCAGAGGTGGAGAAAAGCCTATGGCCTAAGTCTTCGGCAGCTGCTGTCCCTTCTAAGACATGGCTCTTGGTGGCCTTTAGAAGGTCAGAAACATCAACAGCCATGTTGGTATCAACAGTAAGATGAGAGTATATCCTTGCTCACTGGGATTCCCTCTTTTTGAAGGGGAAACCAAACCTGCAGTGCCATTTTAACCCAAACCCTTTATGCCACCCACAGAGAGCTGGAGGTCCAGAGGAAGAATGTCCTTGAACATCATAGCATCAAGGCTCAGGGAGGTCACCAAGGACCCAGGTCTTCCATCTTCATCTTCCACATTGGCTTTATTCTTGGGAACATTCCCCTTTCGTGATCACAGGGTGATCGATGTACACAGTGGTTATTGCACTGTGGTATATATTCAATATATATATTAAAGCTGTACAAAAAACTTTTCTGTTAATATGTAAAGCGGGATTAGATTCTAGGCTCAAATTTGCACCTACGTCTCTATTCAGTGGAACATTTGAAAGTCTTGTGGGATTCAGGCCAAAGCTTTGTTATTGCAAATATCAGGAATTCTAGCCCCCACTCCAGCTCACTAAATATCTGCAGTGCCCCCATCATCATGACAACCAGAAATGTCCCACAGAGATACAAGTGCTTGTAGGGATACTGCTGACCCTCTGGAAAACCTCTGGTCTGGTCCAATCAGGAGTCCTTTATTTGGTGTGGGCTGGGGTGGCTGCCTGAACAAAACTGGGATTCTTTTAGCAAGAAGGAGGAGGGCCAAAGATAGTAGAGGTGACCCAGTGTTCACGCTAGGCCTCCAGCTCAGCTCTTTCTCATAGGATTCATGGTCTACTGCTGGGGTCCCTTCCTGGGATTGAAAAATCTTAGAGGATACACAGAGGGGCTCTCAGGAGAAAGTTCCATTGGGGTGTGTGTGTGCATGTGTGTGGTTTCTGACTGGCACAGAAAATACTCATGTTTCTCAGCCGGAAAGAGAGGAGGCCAGGACAGGGTGGGCTGGTCCTGTGCCCACTGAGAGAGAATAAGCCCCCTTTCCCTGACTTCTTCCAAAACACTGACACTCAGATTTGTCCAGCTTCTCCTGTCGTACAAAACCCCTTTCCTGCTACTATCTCACTGCACGCTTGCCTTCTGTTGGGTTACTCATCTTTTAAAAAGTTAATTTGTTGAAACTCTTTATATAGTATAAAGATAACTCTTTATCTATAGATACTATTCCTCCTTTTATTTATGTTGTTGATGTTTTCTGCCAATTTTCACTTTTCATTTAACTTCAAATAAGGCTTTTTTTTTTTTTGCCTCATGGAAGTTTTTAATTGTTATGTAATCAAATCTGAAAATCCATTACTTTGTGTACATTAGGATTGTAAAGTTGGCTGAGCTGGTGGCTTTTTTTTTTTTTTTTAAAGATTTATTTATTTATTTGAGAGAGAGAATGAGAGAGAGCACATGAGAGAGGGGAGGGTCAGAGGGAGAAGCAGACTCCTGCCGAGCAGGGAGCCCGATGTGGGACTCGATCCAGGGACTCCAGGATCATGACCTGAGCCGAAGGCAGTCGCTTAACCAACTGAGCCACCCAGGTGCCCTGAGCTGGTGGCTTTTATGTGCTGATGTGAAGGAGGCCTGCTGGGACATGCGAACTATGCGATGGGAAGGCCAGCTCACAGGCCTGCAACACAGGTGGTTCCTTGAGCCTTCCTGGGTCAGGCAAATATCTAGAGGCCTATACCAAGACCTCCCCTCCACTCCTCTCCCCAGAAGGTACACCCATGTGCAGGGCCTGGGATTTGGAGTTTCCTATGAATCCTACCAACAATCCTTATAGAGCATGAATGGCTGACAGTTCTGCCTGAGGAGGCTGAGGGACCCCATGGAGGTCATACATATAGGGCACTGGTATGGCCAAATGAAAGCCACCAAGGGCTGGGAGAAAGAGGAGGTAGGGTGAGTCTCAGTTCTGCAGATAACTGGCTGTGTGGCTTTGGGGCAGTCTCTGCCCCTCTCTGGGCTCAGCTTCCTCCTCTGCCCAAGGAGGGGGTTGACCATCATGGTCTCAAGGTTCTCTTTCATGACAGATATCCCACCATATTTCTCCATATATCCCTTCCGCGAAAGAGCCCCCACTGCTGGGAGCTGCCTCATCCTACCCCTGCTCAAATTCCTCACCTGGGGCAGGAGGGGACCTCAGTGTGAGGATGTCTGGAGTATGCGTAGCTCCAGAAACTTGGTCCAGATCTGGGTGTGATTTCTGAGTCTCCCTCCCGGGAGTGTAGAATGGAGGCCAGTCCCATAGGGCTCCCAGGGGTGTCTCTTTTCCAATATCAAACCTATTGACGTGCACTCACATTGAACATAATTTACTCTGTGAGTTGTGCGGCGACTGGCTGGTTAGCATGAGTTCTATTCCATAGACAACCCACTCCCAGCCTCCCTGCCTCTAGTCTGTCTCTCCAACTCATCCTACACAACACAGCCAAAGTGACCTTAGTTTCTCTCTTTTTTTTAATTATAAAGACTTTACAATTTAATAATTTTTTGTTTATTTTTCAGAACCGTGATTCATTCCATGGCTCAAAATTCAATATGAACAAAATGCACACAGTGTAAGTCTCCCTCCTCCCTGTGCCCTCACCCCTAATGTCCGTCATTGTGGTATATCTTGCAGATATAGTCTATGAATAATCATGAGTATATGTATACATATTCTTTATGGGTGGGTCTCCTCCATTTTTTCAACACAATGACAGCAGAAGACTTTTTTAAGTGTACTTCTAACCAGACCTTTGGGGGACTCCCTTTTGTCCCAAATGGGAAAGACCAAGCTCTTTAGGCTGGGACTAAAGACCCTCCGGGGCCAGTCCCCCTTCTGACCACTCCCCAACATCCTGGCTCACTTCCAGGCCTGAGCATACCTCTGTCTCCGGTCAAAGCATCCCCTGATCCTGCGATTCCTCTAGGGCTCAGTTTCCCTGGCTCTTCATGCTGTGCTGGCCCTGTCCTGCTCATGGAAGCATACAGTGCAACCACTGGCCAGTCACTGTCTGCTTCCCTGTGAATCTCCCCCACCAGGCCGTGCCGTATTTGGGGACAAGAGGTCCTATCTTACTCATCTGGAATCCCCAGGGCCGGGCACAGTGCCCGGCATAGAGAGGGCGCTCCGCAATCTTTGCCCCTTGGACTTGGAAGGGGCCCGTGGGCTCTTTGCCACAGCGGCACCTCGTGGTAGACCTCGGAAGTGCAGCGAGGAGAGACCTTGGGGCAAGGAGTGGGGTTTCTGCAGGCTCCAGAGATCCCCTGGGGTCTGAGTAGGAGGCTCTCCCCTGTCCATCTGCTCCAGATCCCATTTTGACAACGGCACCCAACCTGGGCAGAGCCCGGTGGGTGGTGACCCACGTTTCCATCACCAGAACTGCTGTCCCCTGAGACCTACCCACACCATGATCAGAGACTTGGGGCATTTAGCTGTGTGTGTGTGTGTGTCTGCACGCACGCGTGCACATGTGTGATGTACTTGTGTGTTTCGGGGTGTGGCTAGCATATCCCTTTACAGATACTTAATACCATCCCTTTTCTATAAGACAAAATTATTGGCAGTCATTTCAATAATCATGAAATGAATAGCAGTAAATAAATGGCAGGCAGCCAAAATTTTCTTTTATGAATTTTATCTATAAGCTCACACCATTTCAAAAAGAAATGAAATTACAGGGCGCCTGGGTGGCTCAGTTGGTTAAGCGACTGCCTTTGGCTCAGGTCATGATCCTGGAGTCCCAGGATCGAGTCCCGCATCGGGCTCCCTGCTTGTCAGGGAGTCTGCTTCTCCCTCTGACCCTCCCCCCTCTCATGTGCTCTCTCTCTCTCAAATAAATAAAATCTTTAAAAAAAAGAAAAGAAATGAAATTACAGATACAATAATCATTATAGTACAAAAAGGGAAAACATGGACACATACTTTTACATTATTTTTTAAAAAGGGTAGGGACATACACCCATATATTGGCGTGCCCCAGTACGGAATAAAATGACATTAGAATTAAATAGGAACAATTTGAAAAGAAGACACTTCCATTTTAAATGTTCAAATTCAGGAGAATATTTCCTGTTCAATCTAAAATTTGTACTTTCCTAACAAAACTGTTATGTCCTCAGAACTTGCTCTCTGGTTCACTGTTTAAAACTTTTTTATTTTATTTTATTCTTTTTTATTTATTTTATTTATTTATTTATTTTTAATGTTTTATTTATTTATTCATGAGAGTCAGAGAGAGAGAGGCAGAGGCAGAGGGAGAAGCAGGCTCCCCGCCTAGCAGGGAGCCTGCTTCTCCCTCTGACCCTCCCCCCTCTCATGTGCTCTCTCTCTCTCAAATAAATAAATAAAAAATCTTTAAAAAAAAAAAAAGATTTTATTTTTCGGGCACCTGGGTGGCCCAGTCGGTTAAGCATCTGCCTTCGGCTCAGGTCATGATCCCGGGATCTAGCCCCTTGCTTAGCAGGGAGTCTGCTTCTCCCTCTGCCTCTCCCTCCCCCCTGCTCATGCTCTCTCTCTCAAATAAAGAAATAAAATCTTAAAAAAAAAGATTTTATTTTTAAGTAATCCCTACCCCCCAATATGAGGCTTGAACTTACAACCCTGAGATCAAGAGTTGCATGCTCTACCGACTAAGCCAGCCAGGCACCCCTGTTTAAAATTTCAAATGCAAATAAAACTAAGTGATTCAAGTCCTGTTTCTCCAAGTTCACTATCGCAGAGCTAGGGCTTGGAGACACAAACGACACCTGAGGCCACTTGGACGGTTCCAAACATCGGAACCTGCACGGGGGGCCAGTGTGGAGCTAGGAGATGCTGGAATTCATGCCCATGTAGAGCATGGGGTTAAGGAAAGGAAATGTAATAGAAATGTGCTGACTCGAAGTCTACATATTTATTATTAAGGCCAAAAGTTGAAGACACAAAAGGACCCATATTGTAAGATTCCACTTATATGAGGAAGCTAGAATAGGCGAATTCATAGAAACAAAGTGTAGAAAGAGGTTACCAGGGGCTGGGCAAGGGGGAATGGATGTTATTAAGAGGCACAGAGTTTATGTTTGGGATGATGAAAAAGTTCTGGAAATAGATGGTGGTGATGGTTACACAACACTGTGGATGTGCTTAATGCCGCTGAACTGTATACTTAAAAATGGGGAAATATTCACAGTAAAAAAAAAGAAAAAAATGGTTAATATGGTAAAATTTATGCTATCTCTATTTTACCACAATGAAAACAATATGAAAAAAACCCCAATGGGTTAGAATTAACAAAATAATTTGGGGAGGGGGAAAGAGTATCTTATGGACATGGCTAAAGAATTCCTGGTGCGGGGCGCCTGGGTGGCTCAGTCGTTAAGCGTCTGCCTTCGGCTCAGGTCGTGATCCCAGGGTCCTGGGATCGAGCCCCGCATCAGGCTCCCTGCACCGCAGGGAAGCCTGCTTCTCCCTCTCCCCCTCCCCCTGCTTGTGTTCCCTCTCTCGCTATGTCTCTCTCTGTCAAATAAAAAATTAAAATCTTTAAAAAAAAAAAAAAAGAATTCCTGGTGCAAAGTGATAATTTAAAACAACAGACCGAAGGTGGGTTTTATTAAATTATTTATCATTACTTATTATGTTTATTATTATTATTTATTAAATTGTCTATGGACAAGGTACTCACTTGCCCCTAGGTTGGATCCCTCGGGACACCGTTGGTGTGTTTATCTTTGTGGGTCTGTGGTATATTTGTCCTTCTTTTTTGTGTTTATTTGTGTGTCTGTCTACAGTGTGCTCTGTAAGGATTAATGAGGTGATCAGGCCCCCATCACAAGCACCCACAGTGAGGATCCAACAGCTGTTTCCTCCTGGGTGCTTGTTTGTGGGTGTTCGTCTTCGTGTCTCCGTGGATCTCGTGGTGGGGGTGTCTTAGTGTTTGTTTCTTTCTTTCTTTCTTTTTTAAGATATTCTTTTTTTTTTTTTTTGAAGATTTTATTTATTTGATAGAGAGAGAGAGATCACAAGTAGGCCGGCAGGCAGAGGGAGAGGGAGAAGCAGGGTCCCCGCTGAGCAGGGAGCCCGACGCGGGCCTCAATCCCAGGACCCCGAGATCATGACCTGAGCTGAAGGCAGATGCTTAACTGACTGAGCCACCCAGGGGCCCCGGGGTCTTAGTGTTTCTATGTGTGTCTGTAGTGTGTTGTAGGCACACGGCGACCGACTCTGTCCCCTGCTACCTCTCTCTCTTCGTCTGAGACGGTCTTCCCAGTGACTCCCCATCTGTCCAAAAGTCCTAGCGAGCTCTGCACTTGTTCATCCCTGGACCCCAGATTGGTCTGACAGAAGTGGGCAGCAAACCACCCCAGCAGTGACACAGCCCTCTGGAGGTCACCTCCGTGCAGTACTTATGTGGAGCTAGGGGCATGAGTCTGTGGATCCAATGGCCCGGAGCCCCGTGGGACTCCCATCCTGACCTGGGCGTCCGGGCCTCACCCCAGGCCTCATCAGTCAGTTCCACCACCTTCAAAGCAGGCACAGCAAGACCAGCCGGAATCTCTCCCTCTGCCCAAACGCAGCCCTGCACAGGCTGCCGTGGAAGCCCCTTTCAGGGCCAACAGGCTGAGCCCTGTGAGAGGTCTTCAGAGCAGTTGGTGAATAGGTAGGGAGGTGCGGAGGCAGCGCGCCAAGCGGGGCTGGGAATCCTGTAACTTCAGAGTTAGGAGGGATCAGGCCTGACCCACAGAGGGGGTGACACACTTCCCTGTCCAGCTCCGAGGTTCCCAAGCGGAGGTTGGATGAGGGTGGTGGGAGCCCTGTTTCCTGAACAAAGCTCAGCCCCCCTTGCCGCTGATGCTCTTTTGGGAGCCTTGGCTTTGGCCAACAGGAAAGAAAGGTTCCTTCTCTCTGGGTGGTGGTGGGCCTGGCACAGGGCTGCCTGGGAAACAGAGCCCAGTGTCTGGCTCCAATGGGCATTCAGAAGCTCAGGGCCTGGAAGGTTCTGCCAGCTGCCGGAAAAAGGGGCCATTGTCCTGTCCTCAGCCGAGCCAACAGGGCCTTTCCTCCACGGCTCTTGGGGGCCTGGCCAACTCCGGGCTCCCGGGGTGGGCTGTGATTCAGAGGTGCCCACCCTCATGCACCACAACTAGGTTCTGTTGGAGGAATCACTGGTGTGGCTTGAGGAATGGGCTGGGGCTTCAGACTCCCGTTCAAGTCTGGATGCAGAACCACCCTCTGAGCTACAGGAAGGCCTGCCTTAGGGCTGAGGGGTGTGTGTGCACCAAGCAGCAGGGACACGGGGCCTCTCCGATGCTTTGGGGAAGGGGGTCCCAGTTCCCACGTGCATGGTCTAGCACAGCTCCAAAATTCTCCCAGTGGACTTCCAAGCTAGCAAGAAGCAACCCCCGTCCTTCCTTCATCCAGAGCTCTGCTCCTCCGTGCACTAATGAGCTTAGGAAAGCCACCTCCTGGTGGGGGAGACCCGGGCGCACCAGCAAGGTGGCTCATGCGGATCCTCTGCCCACAGTGGGGACAGCTTTGTTGAGAGCGCTCCCTCTGGAGAGCCCGTGAAGCTGACGAAGAATGACACTTCTGTCCTTTCAACCATTAAGAAACAGGTGGCTAAGGGCAACGTGGTAGCCTGCACTGGACCCTGGAAGAAAGAACGTTAGTGGAAACACTGGCGAAATCCAAATAAATCTAGCATTTAATTCATGGTACAGTAGTTGCCCCTTATCTGTGGTTTGGCTTCCCACGTTTCAGTGACTGGAGGTCAACCATGGTTCTGAACAGATGATCCTCTTTCTGACACATCGTCAGCAGGTCAAGAGTAGCTTAATGTCATGTCACCGTGCCCACGTCATCCACTTCATGTCATGTCCTCATGTGGGCACATTACTATCTCACGTTATCAGAGAAGAAAGCTGAGTACGGCACAATATTTTGAGAGAGAGACAGACCAACATTCACAAAACTTTAAAAATTTTTTTATTATTTTTATTTTTTTATGAAGATTTTATTTGTTTATTTGACAGAGAGAGAGAGCACACTCAGGGGGAGCAGCAGGCAGAGGGAGAAGCAGGCTGCCCGCTGAGCAGGGAGCCCGATGTGGGGCTCGATCCCAGGACCCTGAGATCCTGACCTGAGCCGAAGGCAGACTCTTAACCTACTGAGCCACCCCGGCGCCCCCACATAACTTTTATTATAGTGTGTTGCTATAAATGCTCTATTTTATTATTAGTTATTGTTGTTAATCTCCTACTCTGCCTAATTTATAAATTAAACTTTATCATAGGAATGTAGTATAGGAAAAAACATAGTATATATAGGTTCATACTATGCGTGGTTTCAAGCATCCACTGGGGGTCCTGGAATGTACCCCCCGCAGATAAGGGGGATGACTGTGTGGTAGGAAGTTTACCTTGTTGGTTTTGGCAAAGGTACCTTGGTTATCTAAGATGTTAAAGTTTGAGGAATCTGAGCGAAGTGTCTGTGGGAACTCTGTACAATCTTCAGAGTCTAAAGTTCTGTAAGTCTAAAGTTGTTCCAAAATTAAAAAAATTCCTTTAAAAAGCTGGACACTGGAGAAGGAGCCCTTGTCTGTCCTCGTCACCCCAGCCCACCTCTTTTATTGAGACTTCTGGAAGCTTTTGAGCACCACTTCTGCACACAACTAATTTAGAACGTTCAAATAGGGCCTACGAAATACGTGAAATGCCATTTATAGACCATGTCCCGTGTGTCAGGGCCGATGCCCATCGCCTCACGCAATGCACACGCCGCACAGCAAGCCCTGTTTCTATTCAGGCACTATTTAGAGATGAAGAAACCATGACTCAGTGGGCCCTGAAGCGGAGATCCCACAGCTGGAGCTGCAGAGCCCAGGTCTGCTGACCCCCGAGTCCGGGGACTTGCGGAGGGCTTGCCCTGGTGCTGAGCCCCTGGTGGAGGTTGCTGTCTGACAACTCAGTTGGCGAAGGATGTGGGTCTCATAGGTATGACTGACCTGTGCGGGGGGAGGGGGGGAGCCTCAGAAGAGGAGCTCTTTCCAAGCCTCCTGGGGCTGTACCCTGTTTGCAGACCAGCAGCCCCTCAAGAGGCCCATCGCTCACCGGAGGCCTGAAGGCAACTTTCTCATCAGTCGCCAGTTCCTGTTGCTGTCCTGGCAAGCGAGAAAGCAGCATTTTAGCTGCCCACCCCCACCCCCACCCCTGACTGGCTCTCGTCCGGGACTTTCCAGGCCCCCTGGGGAGTGGGGGGGCCAGGGTCCCTCAGCTTTCATCAATCCCTAGTCCAGCTGCCAGGCTGTGGGTGGCTGGGGCCCAGTTGGCCCCCCATGGTGGGGCGGTGGGGGCGTGTTGAGAGGATGCTTGGGTGGGTGGCTAGTGAGAACTGGCTTCCTGGGGCCTCCCCGGGTGCTGAGCAGCGTGGCCACTTCCGAAGGCCCCTTTGTTTGCCCCTTTATCCAGAAGAGTGGCTGCAATTGTGTAGGGTACAAAGCCACTGCGGGCCCTGACTTCCCACCCCTTCTGTGGCCCAGGAGGGAGAGGGTTTCCCAGGCTCCTCGTGAAGGCAGCCTCCTACCCCTCCTAGACAGCCAGAGAGACCCAGGCCTTCTACTTCTGGGCCCAAGAGCTGCTCATCTAGCTCGCATCAGCTCCTCTGCCCCCCAGGGACACGGCCATTCACACAGGCCACTGGCTTACTGCTCATCCACTGCTCATCCCTGGACAGGCACGAGTGCTAGACGCTGGGGGAGACGCCACTCACCTGTCACAAAGCATCTGGGGGTTGGTTTGCTGACACACTCAGCCTAGGGAGGACTGAGCCCGGGCCACCTGAAGAGGTAGCTGGAAAGTGGGGTAAGATGGGGAAGTGGGCCACAGGGTTCTTGCTCCTACCATGAAGGAAGAAGGGAAGAGGAGGAAGGAAGGAGATCTTTACCCCAGCCTCCCCCTCCGCCTTAGCCCTTAACGCACTGGGCTGCTAAGCTCTGTCCCCACATCACAGTGTTCAATGCTCCCACTATTTTCCCTCCGGTAGACGACTAAGCCTGAGAGATGTAAATGACTTTCTCAAGGTCTCCCAGCTCATAAGTGAAATTCAAGGCCATGGATGTCTGATTCCTTAGACCGAGCTTTTAACCATTCTTCAGGGGAGAGGGCAGGAATGCCACCCAGGGATGAACTGCACGGCCAAGGCCACAGAGGCTGCTCCAGGGTCGGCTGCTTTGGCCTCCTGTCTGCCCAGACTAGCCAGCCCTGGCGGTCCCCTGGGAGTGGCCACCTTTGCTCGGTGGGGGAGGTTCTGGTCCTTCCAGGAAGGGGACAGAAAAGCTCTTTGCCTTTGTCTCTCTACCTGTCCCTCACCCTAAAGAGGGACAGAGGGGACCGCCTCCGGTCTCATGCACTACACTCTGGGAGTACTCGGAGGAAAGAATGGCTCATCCATTGGCCGGTGGCTCTCACCCAACATGTTTTCCGCTGGGTCAGGGGAAGCGGGTCTTGTGGTCCACTCCTGGAACCCAGAAAGTCATCCCCAGCCCCAGGGGCCAGGCTCTGGGTAGCAGCCCTCTAGGGAGAGGCACCCCTGCCCCACCCGCAACAAGCCTCAAGTCCTTCGGGAGCCCTTGGAGCCAGTTCACTGCTTTCTCCTCTGCAGAGACTGAAGCAGCCCAGCTGGATCTTCCCTCTCATTCTTCCTCCTCCCTGCTCCTCCCTCCTCTCCCCTCCCCTTCCTCTGCCTTCCCTTCTACTCCCCCATCTTTCTTTCCCTCCTTCTGCTTCTCATCCCTCACTTCCTCTCCTCCCATGTCCAAATCTCTCCAGGGGTCCAGAACTGGAAGTTCGTATGAATGATGCAGTGAGCACGGCCCTCCCCTCATCAACCCACAGGGCCCACAAATCATAAAGCTCATACCAGAAGGAGGCCTTGGACTTCCTCTACGAAGCCCTTCATTTTACAGATGGCCCAGAGAGGGGAGGCAATGTGCCCATGGCCTAATGTACAAGGTGGCCACTTGTCCACGGGAATAAAAATAATCGCAGCACCGTTTATTGAGCAGTTACTAGATGTTAGGTGCTGTGCTAGGTACTTTATATGGATTCCATGATAGCAATCCTTTAGAATAGGAGTCACTATTTCCTTTTATTTTGCACCATGGAACTGAAACACTGAGAAGCCCATTGACTTGTTCAAGGTCACACAGCTAGGAAGTGGAAGACTATAGATTCAACCCAACTCAGACCATTCATGAGATCTGTTAGGATCATTTGCTCCAACTCCCTCCTGCTCAGGACTCATTGATCACTGATTCCCCCAGAGGTTGCGTGAGGCCCCACAGGGGTCTCCCCGAATTACACCAGCCTGTCTTCTGCCAGCCAGTCTGGGGGCCCCACCGCACACCTCACTCTGCTCGGGATGCCACCATCTGTTCATCTCAGGGACTCTGTCCTGCTCACTCCGGCCCTGCAAATGAGGGCAGAGGAGCATTCTGGGAAAACGGGGGTAAGGGGCCTGCAGCGTCTCCCCCTCCCATCTGCCCGCCCACCCAGGAGCCTTCCCTCTGAGATGTCACATGAATTCATCATAATAAAAGCTCAGGGCAGAGATGGGAGTGCAACCACAGCTGTAGGAATGGAGCAGGGAAGGAGGCAGGCAGCCAGCCAGAGATGTCCCCAAGCCCTGGCTGCCGCCTGGACCAGAAGGAGGCCTGTCAGATGTGGGAGGACAAGGGGCTACCCCCTGCTGAGGAAAGACACTAAGCCTGGGTCTCTTGCCAGCCCTAAAGAGGGCCTGACCCTGGCTCAGCCAGTTTCGGGCAGAGCAGCAGGTTTGGGGTGGTGCTTGGTCAGCAACCAGGTCCTTGCCCGTCCCCTGCATTTGCGGGTCACAGCCCACCGGGGTGTGGGCCATTACGGATCAAGGCAGCAGGGAGCCTCTGTTGCTGGCCTGCTGAGCACCCAGACTGAATGGATGTAAACACCAGGGACTGAGAGGAGGAAGGAAACGGATCCATTTCACAGAGGAGGAAGCTGAGGCCCAGGTGGCAGAAGGGATTTTGTGAGTTCACGCAGCAGAATATAGGCTGTCAGGGCTTTTGGCTCTTGGAGGAAAGGATTCGGGGGGGGCCACCAGGGGACACCCTTCTTGTCCCCCCCCGGGTCACCAGCCCAAGAGGGAGGCTGGGGGACACTCCTTCTTGGGACAGGGGCTCAGGTCCAGAGGGAGTGCTCGTGGGGGTTCCCTGCAGCACCAGAGCTAGCCCACATGGCACCTCACCTCCGTTTGCATTAAAAAAGAGGACCTCTGCCCTTAACCCCTTACCACCCCCGGCTGGGCACTCCTGCTAACCTGGCCCCCCTCCCGCCCCGTCTCCTCCCTTGTGACTGTCCTCTCTCCTCAGCACTTGTCTCTCCTACCCTCCCTCCTACCCTCCTGTTCTCGGAGCTCCACTGTCCCCATGCCCCCGCTGCCCCCAGAAGGCCAGGCTCCCAGTGGGGCTCTCACGGGCTTCTTTTTTTTTTTTTTTTTTTAAAGATTTTATTGATTTATTTGACAGAGAGATAGACAGAAGAGCACAAGCAGAGGGAGTGGCAGAGGGAGAGGGAGAAGCAGGCTCTGCACTGAGCAGGGAACCCGATGCGGGACTCGATCCCAGGACCCTGAGATCATGACCTGAGCCGAAGGCAGACGCTTAACCATCTGAGCCACCCAGGCGCCCCTCTCACGGGCTTCTTAGGAGCTGCGGCCGCCTCCTCCCTCCTGCCGTACCTGAGCGCACCTGCCTCGCACCTGCTCTTTCTTCTGATGGAGCACAGTCCCCCCTTCTCTGCCGGGACCGCTCCTGAGTACGCACCGGGTGTTCGAGGACACTTCTTTAGGAGGCCTCTGTGACCCTGTTGGCTGAGTCAGCTGCCCACCACGGGCTTCCCCTTGTATGGGCCTCACCTCCCTGCACGGTCACAGTGTGGCTGTCTCTCCCTCAGTGGACACAAAGCTTCTGGAGGGGAGGAGCCTATGTGTCTCCTCGCAGCTGCATCCCAGCCTCCAGGCCCTAACACAAATTGCTACAATGTAATGAATGAATGAGTCTTTCCTGTGAAGGAGGTTCTGTTCAAAAACACTTTACAGGGGCGCCTGGGTGGCTCAGTCATTAAGTGTCTGCCTTCGGCTCAGGTCATGATCCCAGGGTCCTGGGATCGAGCCCCGCATTGGGCTCCCTGCTCGGCGGGAAGCCTGTTTCTCCCTCTCCCACTCCCCCTGCTTGTGTTTCCTCTCTCGCTGTGTCTCTCTCTGTCAAATAAATAAATAAAATCTTTAAAAAAAAATACTAAAAAAAAAAAAAACAAAACACTTTACAGGGGCGCCTGGGTGGCGCAGGTGATAAACGTCTGCCTTCATCTGCCTTAGGCTCAAGTCATGATCCCAAGATCCTGGGATCGAGCCCCACAAGGGCTCCCTGCTCAGCGGGGAGTCTGCTTCTCCCTCTCCCACTCCCCCTGCTCGTGTTCCCTCTCTCGCTGTGTCTCTGTCAAATAAATAAATAAAATCTTTAAAAAAACAAACAAAACATACAACTCCTTGATGCATCTTCACGATGACCCTTTGGATTCGATTACTAATAATTAATAATAACTACTACTAATAATGCTATTATTATTAATTAATAATAATTAATAACAAACGCCCATTCCACAGGCAAAGAAACTGAGCCCCAGGGTGGTTAGGTACTTTCCTGCTAAGCGATGTGGCTGAGTCTTCCATTACATGCGCTGCCTGGGGGACAATGTGAGTTGCATGAAGTGGTGAATAAACCGCCAGGATCTGCACGGGTAGGCAGAGGAATCTGCAGCTCTCACCAGAGCATGGCATCCGGTCACTGCTCCCATCAGGGACTGTGTTCCAGCTCCAGGAGACCCAGGACCCTCTGAAATCAATGCTGGGACCTAGCCTCAGCTTCGTCTGGTAGGAGCTGGGTGGGCCCCGTTCTCTGAGCTTCGGGACCGCATCTGTAATGTGGTCACTGCCATCCGGCCCTAGCTCCCCGCATACTGGATTCAGGGGCTCGGACAAGATCCTGGAGGTGAACACACTTCGACAATGATAAAGCTTCACACAAACAGAAAACAGTGTTTAGTCTCAATAGAAGCCACCTGCCTTTCTGTGGCCCCCTCGTGAAGGGTCTGGAGCTTTCCAGACTGCTGGAGATCGGGGTGCCTGGGCTGTCGGGGGTCACCTGCTCCCTTTCCTAACTGGGTCCTGATGCCCCCCTGAGTCTCTGTGCGGGGGTGGGTTGGCAGCCTAGCAGGGTGTCTCCCTAGGAGATGTAAGACAATCGGTTTTAGGCCCCTGGGAGCTCTTTGTCCTAGAATGGGGGTCTGTTTCAGGGCTTTGTTGTGAAGACGCAGAGGCCAGGGGGATGAAAATCCGGCCTGCACCCAATCCCCAGGCTGGGTGCCTTGCAAGGACCGCACTTGTCCCGAGGAAGCACCCTTCCCTAATTTTCACACAGGCTTTTCTGGACTCACACCCGAAATGGGGTGCAGGCCTCTGAGGGAGCGAGCAGGGCCTAGCACCGGAAGCCTTCCAGGATTCCCTGAGGTCAGAGCACTTTTCCAGGCATGGACCTTGAGCAGGTCTCTGGGGCAGACAGGGCAGGGTCTGTGGCCCCCCTGGCCCCTGAGGCCCCTGAGAAGGTGACTTGTGTATGGAGGTGCCCCCGGTAGGCCCTGGGCTAGGATCCACGATCCAGCGGGTGGTCTCAGCATCACCTGCAGGGGTGACTTCCGGATGCTCTGCCCTCCAACTTCCTCTCTTGGGAAGAAAGAAACAAAAAATAAAGTTCTTTCCATCACATGTGTCATTTCTGGGTCTAAGTAAAGAGTGTCAAGAGAGTGACAAGCTGAAAGCTGCTGATGACTGTGGCTTCGAGGCAGGACCACGGAAAAGAGGCCACATCAGAAATAATGTGGTCCAGCCTGTTTTGGGTGCTTAACCCTGCAATTAATCAGCATTGAAATGGGGGGGGCAAGGAGAAGATGGGGGAGGGTCTGTGCACTCACCCCGGGAAGTGGGGAGCCTGCTGATTAAAGGGACACACACTGTCTCCTCTCTGGGGGGGAGGGGGGGCGTGGAGGGGTCTAAGGATGGAGGAGACAGCATCCAGGGCAGAGTCATCATGAATCTGTTTGCTTATTTTGAATTCAAACCCATGTTGTGAAGCTGTGGCGTGGGTCTCCTCCCACCCTCCCTCAGAAATCCCTGGGATTATCATTCAATCCGATTTAGCAGCCTGCCCTCTGGGGGCCGAAATGTTAGAACAGATGAGGCTGATGGACAAACACACACAGACACACACACACACACACACAGGCATTTAATCAGTCTGGCCGGAGGGACTGTTTATAGAAATGATTTCATTTATTTTACTCCCAGCATCAAGCAGGCTTGGCAGGGAATAAACCTTTCCTCTGGGTAGGCTGGTAAACTTTGCAACTTGCTTGCAAGCTTGTTTTAAACACATGGCCTCGTAGGAATAAGGAGAGTTTGGGGCCTGGTTCCAGCTCACGCTTCCCATTTTTGACTCACCGGAGTTAACGTTGAAGGCGCCGGAGCACCACGCACACGACCATCCGCATTTGGCTTCTGGCATTCCTGTAACTGCCCCAGCGTGCTGGCCCCTCTGTGGCTGGGGCTGCCTTCTGGGATTGAGGAGCTGTCAGCCACGGCTCCGGAGGAGACCTGGAGCCCAGATCCGACTCCCGGGGGCAGGGCAGCTGTGCCTCCCTCAGAGATGGGCATGTGTCCAGGCTTCTAGGTGGCCAGGATGAGGAAGCTGGCTGGCAACTGTCTTCTGAGGCCATGGGGCAGGGGTGGGGACTTGATCTCTCGGTCTTTCAGCCCCTGCGGATCAGTAATTAATCCACTGAAGGGCTTGGTTGTTTTGATCTGACTCCTAGCGCTGCCCCCCACCCCCACCCAGTCCCCCTTTGTACGCCCTGGGGGCTCAGAGACCAGACAAGACTAAAACCCACAGAGGGGTCAGAGGGGAGGGCCTGGCAATTAACCCCACATCCTGAGCAGGATGGGGTGGGGGGTGGGGTCACTGGGATGGGGGAGGGGCTGGTTCCCAGCTGCCTCGCCCAGGGGGAGGCCTCCAGGGGCACCCACAGGTGGCATTCCAGCCCCCGCCCCCCCTCCAATTTTTCCTGCCCTGCGCCACCTCCCAGCTCCATGGCCCAGGCCTCTGAGAAGCATCTTTCTCCCTTTGCTCCCCCAGCAGGCAGGCCCGTGGGGTTCCCAGGGGCCAGGCCTCTTCCTGGGTGGGACACTGCCCCCCTCCCCCCCCAGCTCAGAGCAGCAGCTGATCCCCCCGCTCCCCGCCCCACCCCTGCTCCACGTTAGGGGGAGAATAACCTGTGATAATTTCTTCTTCTTCTTTCTGGCAACTAATGGACTCCTTAAATAGCAAAAATTGCGGCCTGTAATTAAGATCTTGCTTTTTAAATGATTAATCATTGTAACCCCTTTGAGCAGTTTCCTACTTTCCTCCCTTCTCACATTGAAATGCAGATCGCTGGCAGGGGAGGGAGGTGCTCCCGAGCCACCGCCACCGAAGAGCAATTCAACCTTCCCAGCTGTCTCTCGTCCTGTCCAGACAGCCTTGCGGGAGAGCGCAGGCCCCGCTCCACCACACTCGCCTGGGGCCTGGCTGGGGGGCACCCGGCCGGTCTGCCTCCGAGCCTGACCCTGGCTGTGGCAGCCTAGCCGCTGGCTCTTGGAACCTCCTAGGAAAGCAGATCACGTTTGGGGAGCACCTCCTACGTGTCCAGTCCATCAGTACTAAGATCTCATTCAATGTTCACAATAGAGGAAATGTGAAGGAGCCCCATTTCCACAAAGGGACAAAAGGAGGTGCAAATTCACCAAATCAGTGAGTGGGCCTACCAGAATTTCAAACAAGGACAGGCTGATGCCAAAGCTAGGCTTGATTTACTCTTCCCTGGGGTGGACAGGCAGGTACGGGACACCTCACTAAACACACACACACACACACACAATTCCTCACCAGCATGCGAAGCGCTCTCCGGGTTGATGGCCCGTAAGCCATCCTTGCAAACATTTATTTATGGGCCCACAGAAGGGTTTCCCAAGCCTTTCCTCCCTTTGGTACATACATAGACTGACAACATCATCTGGGGATGGTACAGTGTGAGAACTGGCAGGGGACTTGGAACCTCCTGTGTGTGTACCGCTCACTTAAGAGGACCCTGGGGCTCAGAGGTTAGGGAACTTGGCCGAGATCACATACCATATACACAGACAGCACTGAGCAGGATGCCAGGCCGCTAGCAGACGCTCATGGATTTTTTGAATGAGTCAACATGGGCAGACTTCTTCCTTAAGGGCTTTGCTGCTGCATTTCTCATAACGATTCATGCATGCGTGGTTCCTGGTGGCTGGGGGCAGGGGGAGCTCCTACCTTAGTCACTATCCCAGAGGAAGAGGCAGGAGAGAAAGAGTGAACAGACTCAAGCATGAACGGGTGTGCCATGTGTGGTTGGACAAGATCCCTGCACCGGGGCCTTGGGCTGGGAAGGTTGAAGGGTCCACGTCCTACTGGCCAAGCCGAGACGTGTGCACGGGAATCATCAGTGACCCCTCCTTGTAGCCATGTCCGGTGGGTAGGTGGTGACACTTGACCCACGGAAGACGATTTGGCAAGATATGGTGAAATGACAAGTTGCATAGAAGCTTTCGTCCCACAATCCCCCTTCTGTGAATTTATCTCACGGATACGCTTGCTCTTGTGAGAACAGACTCACGCGCAAGGTTATTCGTTGTAGCGACATTTGTAAAAGCAAAAGGTTGAAACAGAGCAAATGGCACCTCAAGAGAGGACCGCTTGATGTAATCCTATGAAGCTGAGTAAAATGGGGAGAAAAAAAGAATACAGATTTGTATCGGCTTGTTTATGTGTCAAGAAACTGGAAGGAGACACAACAAATGAAGAATAGTTCTTATCTTTTTTTTTTTTTTAAAGATTTTTTTAAATTTATTTTTTGACAGAGAGAGACACAGCGAGAGAGGGAACACAAGCTGGCGGAGTGGGAGAGGGAGAAGCAGGCCTCCCGCGGAGCAGGGAGCCCGACGCGGGGCTCGATCCCAGGACCCCGGGATCATGACCTGAGCCGAAGGCAGACACTTAACGACTGAGCCACCCAGGCGCCCCAGTTCTTATCTTTTTAGGGAGTAGCGAGAGCGGGGCAGATGTGGGACAAGGACATGAAGGACACTTCTCACTGTAAAACTTTTTATTTTTGTCCTAGGTGAAAGTATTAGCTATTCAAAAAAGATTAAATATGAATGACCTTAAATGCCCTCACCGGCAGGGCACGAGCTTGCTCACAGGCTCGGACACGCGTCAGCCACCCCGTCTGTTGGTCACAGGTCTCTCAGGGACGCACGCCTGCCCCCAGGGATTCACATGCTCCGAGGATGGGTCCCACTTCAAGCCTGCCTGCAGGGGTGTCCAGGGGTGAATGCAGTGCAGATCTGCAGCTGCCGGTCCTTCCTGAGGGATACTCCAGCTTCCTTGGCCTCTTATTTCACCGGTTCCACATTGGGACTCATCCCCACAATCTAGGCATCACCGTGGGGCCACCTTTGTCTTGCCTTTTCGGAGTATCGGCGTGGTTCGAGGCCCCTGCTCCAGGCCACATGCATCCGGAGCTAATATGCACATGCAAACACACACACACAGGCCTGGCCTGGGCCGGTCCGCAAGTCATGGATGTTTCGGCCACTGTCGGGAATGAGAGACTGAGGAGTGCTGAGTGGGGACGTAGGAGAGAGGGAGCTGGAAGATACAAGGGAACTGGGCTCATCCATCCTGGACAGTCACCTCCCAAGGGCCTGCACCTAAGCGGGGAAGGGGGCCCGTGAGAAGTAGCAAGCACGTGTCAGAAGTCAGACCACACTGGATTCAAATCCCAGCCCTGGGACACACTAGGATGTGTCATTAACACTGGCAGGTCTGTAAGGTCAGGCACTGGGGAGTCAGCTGGGCTTGCTAAGGTCCGACAGCTGGTAAGTGGCAGAGCGAGGATGACAAGGAGCAGGCTGGCCCAGCCACCGTGCTCTGCCCCGCACCTTTCAGGGGGGCCACCTCTCAGCTGTGAGAGGCTTTTTCAGGTGTAGTCTGGGGGCAAGTGCACAACAGGGGTGCTCAGCAAGCAGAAGGGTCATTATCAGGGCTGTTTCTGCTCTTGACCCCTGTAAGAGGTGGCTCACTGGCTTTTGTTCAGGGCAGGACACATGTGGCTAAAGGGTCAGTTGCCTGGTCCTGCTGGGGTCCCAGGGAGCCTGGGGGTCCTCCTCGGGAAATACCTTTGCTGCCTGAAACCCCCTGGGGATGAGGTCTCCTGGGGCAAGGGCAGCTCAGGGGCCACCACCCTCTGGGAAGGGGCAGCCCGGCTCACTGTGCCCCACATCAATGCTCTGTCCCAGGTCCTCATACCCCACCACGGCTGGGCGGCCTCCCCTCAAGGTGGCTCTGAGTAGCACAAGCCCTTTGTCACTCTGAAAGTGCACAGCCAGGAATATGAGCCCCGGGCTGTCCTGCCGAGTCGGGTCGGATTGTTTTTGGCTGCGAGGAACTAACAGCCTGATGGGCAAGACAGAGCTTCAACAAATGCAGGCTTATTCAGGTGAGAGGGCTGAACGTGGTGATTCCCGGGTTGGCCCAGTAGCTCAGCGATATCAGGGAATGGGCTCAGCATCTCTGGTGGCCCTGGGACTTGAACCCCAGGCTCTCTTCATGCTGTCCCCTCAACAACACAGCATCGTAACCCATCAGGAGGAAGGACCAGCGAAGCCTAACCCTAATCACTAGAGGCCAGGGGCACTGGACCACCTTGGTACCCACAAAGGCCTGGGAAGGGGGCCTGGCTGATACAGGGGGATGTGTGGCTCTGGGCCTGCCCCCATCCCCGGGGCCTAGGCCTGGCCTGGAGGAGCAGGGAAGGGAGGTGAGCTGCTCCATTCTGTCCCCACCCCGAGGCCACATTCCAGGACACCTCTCAGAGCTGGGTCAGGCCAGCCCAGCCTGTTCCCCTCCTCCCTGGGCGTGCTGAATGCCAGGGCTGCTTACAGAGTCACAATCGCCAAATGAGGTTGCCAAAGGCATCCCGGGCCCAGCCTGGAAACACCTCCCCAGCTGAAAGGAGGCGCGTCTGGACTGAGCAAATGTCTTTATTCAGCTCTAACTGACGTTTCACAGCCATCTGTAACTCCGTCTGGAGGGGCACAAAGCAACCCCATCCTCAGCCCAGGCAGCCCCTTTATGTCGCCCCCTTTCATCTGGCAGTCAAAAGTGTACGAGCTGCCTGGGCCGTCCTACCCCGTCCTGAGGCCAGGACAAAGGCGGGTGCTGCACACAGAGGCCGCCTGGTGGGCCTTTACCTCCCGGAGTGCGTTATGCTAATCCAGCGCCAGCCGGGACCCTTCCGGCATATCGATGGGCAGGTGCCAGCCTGGCTGGGGACGGGGAGCGTCCTGGCTCACCCAGAGAAGGGGTAGCCCGGCCAGTCAGGTCTGAGAGTGTGGGTCGGCCTGGACTCAGCTGGCTAAGGCCGAGGGGGAGAGGACACTGGTGCTCAGCAGAGGTTCTCAGCCTGGGATCCTTGGCCCCCAGGGGGAGGGGCACGTGACCGTCTCCAATCACAGGCAAATCTATGCACAGGTCCTTTTCTCTAGGCAGAGGGTCCATATCTTTCGCCAGATGCTCCTAAAGGCAAGTCTTACTGCTGGGCTCCTCCAACCTCCCATTTCACAGATGGAAAAGCTGAGGCCCAGAGAGCAGGCACCCCTTGGCCAACGTCACAAGTTAAGTTAGTGGTAGCACTTGGGCCTCTACTCCTGCCCAGAGCATCTCTCTGCTGTCAGAGGCCACATACTTGTGAGCTTACAGAGATGGGGCAGGTGACGGCAAGGAGGCATTGCAGGTTCAAGGAGGAGGGGCCAGCAGGACAGGGGAGCTCGGAACAGGCCGCCAGGGCTACTGCTGCTCAGCCGTAGCCCAGCGTTGCCAGGTCCTCGAGAGAGGACTCAAATAATTTTTAAGTAATAATAAATTTTAAATACGAAATTTGCCACTTTAAAAATACAGATTCCTATTTTAAAGCCCCTGGGAGGGTGGGGAGGGGTGGCCAGTGGGCTGCTGGGTTTGAGACCTTTGCTTTTGGCCTCACCGAGATCCCTAACCTCCATTCCCAGGGCTGCAGGCAAGGGAGGCTTGATTGTGGCCACCAGCCCAGATTCTCCCTGTGCGGAGGTTCCCCCTTGCCCAGAAGTCAAGAGCGGGTGGCGACGCCGGACTAGTGTCCGGAAACCCACCGCGGCTGTCCTTGGTGCCCTGGAGCACGTCTGCAGCCCTCTGACTGGGTGGCTTCTACTCTCAGCTGTCAGCCTCAGGCTGAGATGCCCAGCTCCAGTGATGGCCGTCCCCTCGCTGCCCCCGGGCCCCACTGTTTTCCTGGCTGGAGGCAGAAATGACAGGTTAATGGCAGTCTGTACTGGTCCCCACAGGGTGCCCTGACCTTCCCTCTGGGCTTGGCATGATCCCACAGAGCATCCTCCAGAGGGGGTGAGTGGGGAGGGAGACAGAGTATGAGAGAGCCAGAGAGAGAGGAGAGGAAAATAGAGAAGATGGGAAGGCAAGAGGGGGAATCAGGCAGATAGAGAAGGAGGGAAGAAGAGGGGAAATCAAAGGGAGAGGTGGAGGAGAGGCTGTGGATGGGGGTGGAGACAGAAGAAGGGAGATGGAGAGGGAAAGGAGAGCAAGACCCACACAGGTAGAGAGAGCCAGACAGAGACGGAAAGAAGAGGGGGTGCTGAACCAACTGAGCCATGCAGGTGCCCCGGGAGAGGAGGCAAGAAAGGGAGGGAAGGAGGGAGGTGACGGGCGCTCACTCCAGGCTCCCTCAGGCTCCGCAGACCCAGTCCCCCGCCTCCCTTAGCAGGGCCATCTGGGCAGTTCTCGGAGGCTCTGAGCGGAGAGCATCATGCCCTCTGTCCGAGCTGATTTACTCTTCGCTCTGAAGCTCACGGGGAGCCAGTTCTACCTCTGTGCTGGGTCCGAGGCAGACTTCCAGAACTGGCCCGCTGGGGGCCCTGAAAGGCAGGAAGATGATTCTCCCTGAGACCCCAAGGAGGCCTTCCAGATGGGGAGCTTCATTCACCCTTCAAAGACCCACGATGAGACCCAAGTTTCCAAATTCTTTTTTTTTTTTTAAGATTTTATTTATTTATTTGACAGAGAGAGCGCACAAGCAGGGAGAGCGGCAGGGAGAGGGAGAGGGAGAAGCAGGCTCCCCCAACCCAGGACCCTGGGATCATGACCTGAGCCCAAGGCAGACGCTTAACCAACTGAGCCCCCCAGGTGCCCCCCAAATTTCCAAATTCTTAAAAATTTTCTTTTTGAAAGAGTTATTAGCTTTTAAGATGATAAAGGAAAAATGTTTGCTATGATGATACAGGAGGGATCAAGGGAAAAGTTAAGTTTTTCCCAGCAGCCTCCCCGAGGACACTCTGGGGGACAGGTCTGAGTCGTCCAAGCAAAATTCACAAGGGGTTCCATCCTCTTCCTCTCCCCTTGGCCGAAGGGATTGGCATTCGTGCCAGGTCTGCCTGCTGGACCTCGCGGCAGCATCTCTCAGGAACACATGGGAGGGCCAGGTCCTTCGTGAAGCAGCTTTTTTTCTTTTTTTTAAAGATTTATTTATTTATTTGAGAGAGTGAGAATGAGAGAGAGAGAGTACATGAGAGGGGGGAGGGTTAGAGGGAGAAGCAGGCTCCTCGCCGAGCAGGGAGCCCGATGCGGGACTCGATCCAGGGACTCCAGGATCATGACCTGAGCCGAAGGCAGTCGGTTAACCAACTGAGCCACCCAGGCGCCCCTTGAAGCAGCTTTTTTACAAGCACCCAGTGTGTAGGTGCGTGAGCGTGCGCATCATCCACCTTCCAGGGCTGGTTCCTGGTGTGTCGAAGGGTCAGCTAGGTGACCTGTCATTCAATCGGTGGGAGCAGCTGACCAGAGAGGCTAGAAGAGGCCTCGGGCACTGGAGTGCCGCTCGTAACTAGTAACTACGTAACTACGACCTTTGAGACATCCGACCTGGGGGGCTTGGGGTTGGCATTCAGTGACACAAGTACGGAAATCTCAGGGACAGGAGAGACGGTTTGAGGGGAAAGACAAGCAGATGGGCCGGACTCGTCCCTGGGTTTGTTCAGTGATTGATACCTTCTTCTATCAAGCATTTACAGTGATGTTTCTCTCGTGTGCTTTTAATCATGTGCATAAACGCTCAATGTTTTTAATTAAAAAAAACCATAAAAATACATTTGAATATGTACTCTTTCTCCTATAGTACGTATTAGTACATCCATTTACATAGGTATGGGACTGTTTAGAGTTGTGTATGCCAAACCATGCGTATGGGCTTGCGGGGCAATTGTGAAAGGCACACCAGGGGTAACTGCCAATACTGGATGTTTACCCTGAGAATTGACTAACCCCACAAAGATAAGACTCTACCCAACCCCCGCTCTGTGCCAAGCCCTCCATTATGCCCTGGGGAAGACAGAAAGGAATGGTCTGTCCTTGTGAAACACTGTATCCTATTGGTAACACCTAGGCACGTGATGAGTATGCCCTGTGATGCGTGCTCTGTGGGAGGTATGCCCATGGTGAAATGGCATTCAGGAAGGTTCTAGAGAGCAGGGACACTGGAATGAATTCCTAGGTGCCGAGAGCCTAGAACTGAGGCTGGCACACAGGAGAAGCCTTGTATTTGCTGTTATTAGTCTTTCGTCCTTCCTATCCTGACCAGCTACTGTGTCAGTGGTCTCGGGCTTGCCTCCCTGTGGAGTCCGTGGTTATGGCGTTGGGGGCCTCCCAGCACCTGGCCTGATGGAGGTCAAATGGTAACTGCCCATTGAAGTATATTTGCTCTGGGGAGAATTTCTGGCCATCATCCCATAGAGTGATAAACGTGGACCCTGGCCTTTTCTCTGTCTTGGGCGGCGAGAGGTGCTGAGCTGTGGCTGCAGACCCTCCCCCAGGTCTCTCTCCCTGCCAGTGCCACCCTGCACCCCATCCCCCTGCCAGCTTCCTACAGGGCAGATCCTAACAGCCCTGGATGGAAGAGTCGGGGTGTGTGTGGGGGTCGGGCAACAGCCCCGCAAGCCCAGATGGAGAGGGGGCTCCTTACATTCGGAGGGACACTGACAAGCCAGGTGGGTCCAGCAGGGAGCAGCCAGAGTGGACAGGGCCCCATAATCAGAGGAACTGGGGCCGGAGTGCCATACCCAGGGGAAATGGGAGAGTCTCGGGAGGTGAGGGGAGCCCAGAGGGCAGGGGAATGCAGCTGGTGCAGGCTCCGAACAGGGAATGTTCCCAACATCATGACAGCTCCTAAGCAACACATCCCCTGCCTGACCCTTCAGTGTGCCCACAGCTCCCAGCTGAGAGCGACTGGAGCACACACTACAGTGTGCCAGGGCTAAGGGTCCCATGACCATGCCCTCCCTGGGTCATCTTAGTCTTCTGCATCCTCCATGCCTCCTACAGAACCATGTGGACTGTTGGCTCCTGTTTGCTGCTTAAAGGAAGAACTGAACTCCCGTGGTGGCGGAGAGACAAGAAGGGGTAGAGGGATCAGATAGAGCTGGGTTCAAATCTCTGTTCCTCACCTATTAGCTGTGTGGCTTTGGGCAAGTCACTTAGCTCCTCTGAGCCTCAGTTTCTTTGTCTGTGAAATGGGAAGCCCAGGGCCTACCTCCCTGGTTCAATGAGCCGCTGTGTGCAAAGTAGGTGCACAGTGGCTGGCGCCTTCATAGAGGCTCAGTGAACTGGTGAGAACTTTCTGAGTTTCCACACATCTCCGTCTGTGCATGCTGCGACTCTCCTTCAGGACCGCGTCGCTGACACCTCTTGGGTCCCATGCAGCTCTCTAACTGCTCAAGACTCAGCCTGGCCCACAAGGGACTATGCACCGGAACAGACAACTGCCCACCTTCATCCTAATGGAAACTGGAGCCCACCTCTTCTGTCCCCTCTGGGGTCCCTGCCTCCTTCCCCATCCTTCATTTTGATAGACTCAAAAGGACACCCTAGAGCACAACTCAAGCTGGAAGTTTCTAGAATTCATGAAAAAAGCCCTACACTGGTGGCAGAGGTGTTCCCAAGGCCTGGGTGCCTCACACCCCCAGGCCAGCCTGCTCCTTGGAGAAGGGTTGGTACCTCCTATTTTCCCAGCCAGGAGGCCTGCGGGTTCCCACATTACCACATGAATGGGGCACAAGCCCCTGGTCCACTCGAGCAAACAATTTGGCTAGCAAATTGACATAATTATGAGAGACAGAGAGGGAAGAAAGCGGCCCCCACCCCGGAGGCCCCCCAGCGGGTGGCTCCCGCCGAGCTCCTCCCTGGCTTTGTGGGCCCGGCGCTCAGGGCTGATTAGAAACCGTGTGGCCTTTTCAAGAGCCCTAAGTGATTGGCCCCCTTAATCTGATTACAATTTGCAGAGCCCCTCCAGCCGCCTCTGAAGGGCCTTTCTCAAGCACCCCGCTCGATGGTGCACACACACACACACACACACACACACACACACACACTTAGCACCCACTTGGGCCTGCTGGTGAGGGCTCTGCTTCTCTTTGTCCATGCCTCACTTCTTCAGTCAGGGACCTTCAGTGGCCCCAATGGCTGCCCTTAGGCCCCAGTCCCCTCAAGGTACCCGCTAAACTTCAGACACACGCTGCCCCTAACACACTGGGTCACCTATCTTTAAGGTCCCACACAGATACCCTGCCCAGGCGAGGGGCACATGTGGACACCCCATCACCCATCCTTCGTTAGAGAGGCCACTCCCAGCATCCAGTTCCAGGCTGCGTGACCCCATCAAGGGCGACCCTCTCTCCACAGCAGCTATATTTCTGGGGCTCCTCAGGCTGCAGCTCCCAGGGGATTAGGCCCAGCGGGCAGCCAACTCAGGCCCAGGCTGCTCAGACTACCCCCCCTGGGAACTCAGCCCTCCACAGCCACTTTGTAGCTCTTAATCCCCGAGGCTCAGCCACAATGGCTCCTTTTCCCATACTTGTTCTTGCAGGCCCCAGCCTGGCCTCCCACCCCAAATGGAGTCCCCCCACCCCCGGGCAGCAGCTTAAGATGAGGGTGGGGTGGGGGGTAAATCTGGGGCCAAGGCAGAAGGGGACAGAAGATGGGGCTAGCTGACCACGCGGCCCCCAGGAGGAGCAAGTTGGGCCTGAGCCGGTAGGGAACTTGCCTAGGGCCCTCGTGGGTGACCCCCCCCAGCCTGCTACACCCCCATACTTCACGGCCCGCAGCCTGGAGGCCCTGAGAAGTGTTTTCTCCACTTAGGAACCTCACTGTCTTCTCAGACTGTCCGGAAGCCCTTCATGTGGCTGGGCCAGAGAGCAGAGAACCTGGAGCCCAGTTTGAGACGTTGGAATCACAGGGACCCGGGCCCCAGTCTCACCCTAGCACCATCTTTAATAACCCTGTGACCTCGGAAGGGTTACTTATCGCCTCTGGGCCGCAGTCTCCCCACCTGTGAGATGGGTCTGATACAAGCTTTCTGTCAGGGTGGCTGAGAGGTTCAAGAGCAGAGGGGCTTCAGGCACTCAGTAGAGCGCCGGACACACAACTGCCATCAATGCATCACGGGTGAGCCAAGGCCAGGAGGAAACCCGGGGTGCAAACACAGGTGGGGGAACAGTCTCTGTGCACCCCTGCAGCCCTGCTGGAAACGTGAGGCTCTGCAGTGCCGGGGCGGGGGGAGGGGGGGCCCTGCTGTTCAGGACAAGGCCTCGCAGGCGCCAACAATTTTTAGATCTGATCCCTGATCACCAGACGAGCCGCAGAGCGAATCTGGGCAACAAGGTCTAGACCTAGGTCGCTCCCTGCATAGGGCCCCGGGCACGGGCCCCCAGGGCAGCCTCGACAGTGTCCTGAGGCGCCCGACCGACCTCTGCCCTCGGTGCCCTCCCCGCACAGCCCCCAGGACCCAGGTCGGGTAATGGGGTGGGGGGGGAGGAGGGGTCCCGCCCCCGCCCCTCAGAGGCCAGTGCTGCGCGGGGTCTGGCCCCGCGAGCGGACCGCGGGCGGGCTCCTCGGGCCGGCTCTGGGAGGGTCTCCCCCGGCGCGCCCGCGCCCCCGTCCCCGCGCACAGGCCCCTCCCCGGCCCTCGTGGGCGTGCCGCTGGGCGGGGCCGCCGGGCCGGGGGCGGGCGGCTGGGGCTGGGCTCCACGGAAATCAAAGCCGCCGCTCCCCTCCTCGCCACGCCGCACCCCTGCCGCGCCGCCGCGCACCTCCTCCTTTGTCACAATGTTTTTCAATCCGGTGAAGCAAACTGTCCAATTAGAGCCGGGGCCTCCAGCTTCCATCTTTGCCGACGTTTAATTAACATGCTCCTCTTGGCAGCTGCTGACAAGTTCCAGAAACAGGTTGTAAAGGGTTTTTGTCTTTACCCAGCATGGAAAATGAGGGGTGTTACATCGGGGGGAACATGAATAGGTTGCATTTCATCTCCCTCCTCCCCTCCTTCCCCCCCACCCCCTCCCGGCACGGAGAATGAAGGCCTGAGTGTGTATGTATGTGTGAATTGTGAGGGGGGGCGGGGAGGGCGGATTTGGAGGCAGGAGAGACCTTCTCCTCCCTCTCCCCTCACCCCTTCTTCCCTGGAGTCTTTGCTCCACAAAGGATCTGGATTCTGCTGCTTCTTCGCCAGCTGGCACACTTTCGCCTCGCGTCTCTTTTAGCCATACCAAACCTCGCCATGTTGATTCCTATCTCTGGGTCTCTGCCTGTGCCATCCTTCTGGTAAACTCCTATTCAGCCTCCAAAACCCTGCTCTAGTGACCTGCTCTGGGAAGCCCCCTGGGCATCCGGCGGCTGTCAAAGTTCAGGGTGGACCCCAGCTAGACTGTGAGCCCCCTAAGGGTAGGAAGTGTTAATCTGCCCAGGGTGGTGGCTGGCCGCAGGAAGTGGGGAGAGCTAAACTGCTGAAAACTTCTCCCACTGTGGAGGGAGGGAAGGGTTGGGGTCGGGGGACTGGCCCGAAGGAGCCTTCCCCCCTATTCTCCCACCCTGCCTGAGTGCCCTCGAACGGGAGCAGGGTCACATGAAGGGCATGGTAAACATGGCAGTTTTCATCATGGGTGTGTTTCTGGGATGGTTGATGTGAAGTCAGGAAGGGCCTTGGAGAGAGGCCCCAGCCCAGAAGCTGAGCCTGGGAGGGGGACCCAAACTGGGGCAGCCTTCATCACCCCAAATTCTTCCTCTTCAACCTGGGATGATTTCCCTTGCCTTGTGCGTTGGTGTGGGAGATCAGGACTGGGGCAGGAGGCCAGGCCTCTCAAGTCCTTTTCTCGCTCAGATTGGCCCTGTTGGAGCATTCACACCCATTCTACAAAGAACACCAAGAACGTTTATTCACGGAGGCCACCATCTGCACGGCACAGAGTGGTCTGGGGGACGCAGGGAGCAAGGGAGGTGCTGGCCGAGGGGCAGGCAGGGAGTGGAGGAGCCCAGCAGTTGGTGGCTGGCAGCTGCGTTGTCTCCTAGGAGGGCTCGGGTCCACTGCCAGCTCCCAGCCCCACTCCTGCCTGCTTTTCCCAGGATGTGGCCACCAAGAGCCCTGGAGGCAGGCCTCCTGCAGCCAGAGCCTGGCTTGGATGCCCACTTTGTCTATAGCTCTTCCTCCTCTATTCTCAGGCAGGCCCCCTGGGATGAAGGGGAAGGAAAGAGAGGCACCCTGGGCCAGGCCAGTAGGTGGGGTGCTGCTCGCCTTGCTCTTGTGTTCCCAGCTTGGTCAGCACCGCTCCTTTGGGAGCGCCGGGACAGTCTGTGGAGCCTGCAGGGAGAGAGCCAAGAGCAGCGGGCCACTGTGGGGTCCTGCTATAGCCCCTTGGGCACATTTACCTTTTCCGGACAGGGTGGGCATCAGAGGCAAGGGGTCCCAGCCTCGCTCTTCTCTATCCTGCAACCCCAGCATCCTCTCCTGCCACATCACTCAGCCTTTTGCCCCAGACACAGCTCTTTCCAAGCTCTGTCCTCCAAGGGGATCAAACAGCCCTACTGAGTGTAAAGGTAATGACCTGCAAGGATCCCATGCCCTCCACTTGCACTGTGTAGCCTCGAAGAGTCTGAACTTCTCTGAGCCTTAATTTTCTCATCTGTTAGAAAGAGGGAAGTAGTTGCACCTGTCGTGTCGAGCTCTCTGGAGGGTGAGATGCAAAAGGCGGGGCTTGGTGCATTCCACAGAGGAGCAAGGAAAGGTGAGCTGATGGGAAGAAGAAAGGAGACAGAGAGAAGGAAGGAAGAACAAGCCTGAGCTGATCCACTGAATAGAGCCAGACCTGTCATTTCCACTTTTATAGATGAGGAAATTGAGGCTCCGTCTGTGGGTGAGGAGATCCTCAAAATCACAACCAGTAAGCAGCAAAGCCAAGTGTGTAGCCAGGTCACCTTCTATACATTCCTTCTAGTTCAGAGCGCCTTCCATACTCCTGTGCCTGTCCCGGCTTGCAAGGAGTGTGACTCTGAGGCCGCCAACCCCCGCGTGCCCACTCCAATCCAGGCAGGAGGTGTGGAAGCTCACATCCTCATTTCTTGATGCTTTCTTTTTGCCCCTTTGCTGGTGGCATCCAATTCCCAGAGCTGGGCCCCCACTGGGAGAACCTGCCCGTGCTCACCTGCTTCTCACCTGCCCTGGGAGTTTAAGGTTCTGAGGGCTTGAGGGTAGAGTCCTCAGGGTGCAAGACCGTGCTCTTTGGCTCCTCAGGCATCTGCAGAGAGAGGAGGACAGCTCAAAGGGCCTTGTCCCAGGCCAGGCGGATGGGTGTCCCTGGTAGAACTACAACAGCCTGGACAAGTCTGGAGCAGCGTATGCTGTGTGGCGGGCGCCACCTCGTGATCACTGTGCAGAGCGCATGCAGAGAAGCAGGGCAGTCCACACCGGTATCATGCCCTCTACAGCAGGTTAGCCACTGTCCAGGGTGCTGGGGCACTGCAACGACGAGACGGGGTCCTTGCCCCACTTAGAGCAACGGGAGAGCGTTCAGGTGACGGGCACAGTGACAATATGAGCTGTAGGGCGCCTGGGTGGCTCAGATGGTTAAGCGTCTGCCTTTGGCTCAGGTCATGATCCCAGGGTCCTGGGATCGAGCCCCACATCGGGCTCCCAGCTCAGCGGGGAGCCTGCTTCTCCCTCTGACCCTCTCCCCTCTCATGCTGTTTCTCTCGCTCGCTCTCTAAAAAAAAATAAATAAAATCTTAAAAAAAAAAAGAGCTGTAAATGCACACGAGAGGCTGATAACCTGCCTGGAGGGGTGGGATTCCGGTTGTGCTGAATGAACCCACTTTTGAAAGATGAGTAGTGTGCCAGGGAGAGGCCGCATGGCAAGCTCCCTGAACAGCAGGAAGGTCCCAAAGTGAGGTGGGGTGAGATGTAGGGGAGGCCGGAAATGGATGGGTAGCTGGAGTGGGGGTGTTAGGGGGGGATCAGTCTTGCCTTGGCTTCAAGGCTTAGATTTGATCTTAAAGACGGCCTCAACTGAGGTCCAGGGGAGCATCTGTCTCACCCCGTCCTCTGGAAAGCCACCTCATCTCCCAGGTAAACCACCCAGAGGCCTGGGGCTGAGGGGATGGCCTGATGGTGGCTCACTTCCACTGACACAGAATTAGATTTCAAAACCGAGCATTGCTGAAGGGTATTCAGCAGATAGAAGGTGTGAACTTAGAATAAATTATAAAGATCAAAACAGAACCAAGAGTGAACTTCTTTGTATGGGAATTGGTAAGTTTTTTTAGTGTATTTCATTAGCGGTAAATCCATGTGATTTCTAATTGTGGTGTCTAAAATAGTTTAAGTTCTGACTTTAAATATGGAATGAAATAATGCTGCTAAAAAAAGAAAGTTTATTAAGAATGTAATAACACAGAATAATTTTTACGATAGAGAGAGAGAGAGAGAGAGAGAGAGAGAGCAGAATCCCAAATTGGGCATATGATCTTCGCTAAGAAAAATCTGGGCGGATTAAAAAAAAAAAAAAAAACACTGGAGGGACATATACCCAAACTATTAGCAGCGCTTGAATTAGGGTGATGGGATTTCTTTCTAATTTTCTCTATTTCCAGATTTCTCTTAATGGGCTTCTATTCATTTTATAATAAAAAGATAGTTTAAAGAGAATGAATTCAAAAGCGTTATTAGTTATGTATATGAGATTGGCTTATAGCGGACATCAGTGAAAATTACCCAGAAAACTTTCTGGTGTGGTTTTAAAAATACAGAGCCAAATGAAAGGCGGTGATGAGCAGACCCGTGTCTCAGGGACCACAGACACAGGTTAGGTCCTGCCCCCTGTCATGAGGGGAAATGCAGGTGGCTGTCATCCCCCTCCATCTAATGCAGGTAAACACCTGCAACAAGGATTCGTCGGGAGGGAGCCCTGCCTGAAGTCACAGAGAGCCCAAATTGTGGCATGTTTTTAAAGAAACAGAGTTTTGTGACATCCTACTACTTTCAGCTTCTAGAACAATGTTTCTCAAGTTGGGTTTCTGTACCCATACTCTCTGGATGCTGAAAGCAATGGAATGTCGCTCAGTTTTCTGGACCAGAATCAGCTGGGAACTTGTTCCCAAGAGGAGGCCCTACTCAATTACAGTTCTGGGCTGGCACCTGGGAAGCTGCATTTTTACAAGGTCTCCGGTGGTTCTTATGGAGTCTGAAGCTGAACACCACAGTGTGGTTCTTAATCTGGGCTACATTTGGATTTACCTGGGGAAGCTTTAAAAAAAAAAAAAAAAAACCCAAAAAACTCATAACGTCCAGGTCCTAACCCCAGACCGATGAACTCCAAGCCTCTAGAGCTGAGGCCTGGGCTCCGAGTGTCTTTAAGGCTCCCCAGGTGATTTCAATGCACGTGGAAGGGCTGTGGTTCTCAGAGGCGGGTGTAGTTTTCATCAGAATCACGTGGAGGGCTTGTTGAAACACAGTGCTGGGGCCCACCCCTGAATTTTGGATTCAGGAGATCTGGGTGGGACTCAAGAACTTGTATTCCTAACACGTTCCCAGGTGCTGCTGGTGCTGGGGAGCACAGGGGACCACACTTTGGGAAGTACTGCTCTAGAATAAAGCCTTCGGCCCCCAAGAGACACACAGCCTCTGGATGGAGGAGCAGGGTGGTGCAGGCTCTGTCCCCAACCCTCAGCTTCCGGTCCCTCGGGGGCCCCAGCTCGGCTGATGTGGGCAGGGTCTGTGGAGAAGGGACGCAACTCCCTTTGTGCAGGGGAACAAGGCCCTGGAACTCACCTCCCAGTAGACCGAATCCTCAAAGCAGTTCTCGTCAGCGGGTTGCCCCCAGAATGGCAACTTCAAAATAATCCCTAAAGAAAGTTGGGGGTCACACAAGGTCAGGAACCACTTCTTCTCAGTCTACCCAGCCCTTCTCCTTAGCTGGGAAGCATTCCCCCCCCCCACACCCCAGTCCCACAGCCACAAGAGCATGGGATTCCTGGGGGCTCTGGGCTGACCTCTGGTACATGCTCTTGGGTCCCCCATCCACAGCGGCCCCAACTTCTCTGGCCCAGCCACTTCCACTCACCCACGATGATGCCGCCCACCAGGGCCATGGCCAGGGACACAAAGAGACCAGCAGCCTGAAACTTGCCCTGCATGCTTGCGTTCCAGTTAGTCTTGAAACCGTCAAAGCCAAAGGCAACGGCTAACCTGGGGTGGAGATCAGGGGCAGGTCAGGGCTCCGCAGAGAGGCC
The DNA here is from genome assembly GCF_002201575.2 of Neomonachus schauinslandi. NCBI lineage: Eukaryota > Metazoa > Chordata > Mammalia > Carnivora > Phocidae > Neomonachus > Neomonachus schauinslandi. Next base: position 137,645,668 of record NC_058411.1, read on the forward strand.
AAGAAAGCACTTGCTGTCGCCCCACAAATGTGAGCAGGCACCAAGGCTCTGAGCCTTCCCGTGTGCACTGGACAGATCAGACGGTCCCTAAGGCTTTTGAGGAAGGACAGAGGTTGGGGAGAGAGGCCTATGGATGGTGGTTCAGATTGGGGTAGGCTAGGAATACAGACAGTATGTTGGACCCCAGAGGAACAGCAGGAAGAAGGAATGGAGAGAAGGAACGAGGGAGCTCAGGCTCCCCTGCCCCTCCTCCACACCTACCCGTTTACTCCATACACATCACTGGTGGCACAGGACGCCGTCACGGCCCCCACGATGGCGCCGATGATGCCGGGAATGCCATGCAGGTTGTGAATGCCGCATGTGTCCTGGATCCGCAGCCGGGCCTCCAGAAACGGCTGGACAGGGGAGACGGCTGTTACTCAGACCCTGCGCAGTGGCAGGGGTGTGGGCAGGCCAGGATTCTGGAGGCCCCAAATACACGGAAACCCATTATCCTCCAGCCCCCAGGCCCTTCCCTAGGGACCCCCCCTCCTGTCAGGAACACAGAGAGCCCAAGATTCTCCAGCCCTCAGCCCCTGGCCTGGGGTCCTCACCGTCAGGTACACAAAACCCAGGGTGGAGACAATGCCGCAGATGAAGCCAACGATGAGGGAGCCATAAGGCATGAGCATCATTTCAGCGGCCGTCCCCACGGCCACCCCTCCTGCGAGCGTGGCGTTCTGGATGTGCACCTGGGTAGGGCGGGCGGGGCGGGCCGGAGCTCAGTCCTCTCCCAGAGCCCGCAAAGCTCGCCGTGGCGGGGGGGGGGGGGGCTGCCGGCGCTGGGAGGCAGGGTTGACCCCCCAGGGCACCTCGCGAGCCCGCAGACCCCACCCGGGCCCCGCTCCTGTGCTCTCTGCACATTGGGCGCCCACACCAGCGGGCTGGCCATTGTCCATGGCCACCAATCGGCGTACTTGCGTTGGGGTGGGTGAGCCCCCTTGACACGTCTGCACGTTCCCTCTAGCTCCGTGTGCGCAGGTGCGCATGTCTCCTGGTCTCTACGCTCACGTCTGCTGACGTCAGGCACCTGCGAGGCCCTACACGTGCGCAAACACCCCTGCCGGGGTCTGTGGGCCTGCAAGAGCACCAGCTGACCCCCTCTGAGGGCCGACCTGCACCCGGTACCGTGCTGCCCGCTGCGGGGAGGATTTCTGTCCGTCTCCACAGCAAGCCCAGGAGGTATGGACAGTTATCTTTGGATGTTTGCAGAGGAGGAAATTGAGGTGCAGGGAGACCACACAGCTAGCAAGAGGCAGCAAGGTGTCTTGATCCGGGTCTGTGTGGAGCCAGGGCCCCTGACCTTGACCCTGTTCTGTGTCCTTGTCGGCGTG
>NC_058411.1:137647143-137692898 GCF_002201575.2 Neomonachus schauinslandi
GGGGGGGGGGGGGGGGGGGGGGGGGGGGGGGGGGTCTTGGGCGCACACAGGTGTGCCCATGTCGGTGTGTCTGATTCTCTTCCCCCTGATGCGGGGGGAAGCTAGTGTCAGACTAGGAAATAGAGAGGTGGTCTTCTTTTTATAGAAAAATCGACCAACACCTATGGGGTTTGGCCCCTCCCCACTAACGACAGAACAGTTTGTCCCAGTGGTCTGAGAGGAAGGACACTGTGAAACCGCATCCCCCCACAAACCTCCCCAGGGGAGTGGACAGGCATCAAAGGGGTCCCCTTTCTGAGGGTATGGGGCGGGGCAGGTGGAAGCAGCTTTAGGAAGGCTGAGGGCCAGTGTTTGGAGGATCAGAAGCCTGGCAGAGGGGAGGTGCCCCTGGCAACCGTACAGGGCAGGTCTGATGGGGTGCTCAGCCCAGAACAGCCATCAGCCCCCCAGGCTGGGAGGAGGAGAATGAGGAGGAAGAGCCGCTCATCCAGCGCAGCCAGTATAACAGAATCTGGGAATCTGGTTCTGGGCTCTGCCGAAAGCCAGCTATGGAATCTGAACAAATCATTTCTTCCCGAGACTCAGTTTTTTCATCTGCAGGATGGGTGTGATCATCCTGATGCTGCCTGCTGCCTGCCGCCTGCCTCACAGAGTCGTTGGCAAGGCATGGTGATCAGTGCGCACTGGGCACAGGCAGTCATAGTCACACCTCCCCCCAGGGCTCCCCAGGCTCCCCGCCCCGCCCCGCTGCTCACCATGTCCAGCTTGCCCTTCTTGTGCAAGGCGCTGGACAGCGCCACCGAGGTGAGCACGCAGGCTGCCAAGGAGCAGTAGGTGTTGATGGCAGCTCGGTGCTGGGCATCTCCGTGGTTGGACACAGCTGAGTTGAAGCTGGGCCAGTACATCCACAGGAAGAGGGTGCCTGGCCAGACCAGACAGGACCGGTGGGCCCGGGAGAAGAGGTGTTAGATGGGCCCAACGGAGCTTAGGCAGACATCCTGTCCTTTAGTTCCAGAGATGTCATATGACTCACATACCCCAGCAGTTTCCCACCCCTGCAGCTTTCCTCATGCTGGGGGCTCTTCCCAGAACATCCTCCCTGTCTTATTTACTACCTAACTTTTACTTAGCCCTCCAGTCTGCTCCAGGAAGTCTACCCTGACCCCATAACTGGGCTAAATGCCTCCCACCTTGCTCCCATAGCACCATGAGGGAGAATCTTTTTCTCTACTGTAGTTAGATTGTCTTGTAACATTGCCCTCTCTTCCACACACTGTGAGGAGTTCCTTGAAGGCAGGGCTGGGTTTTAGGAGGCCAGAGCGGGTGGTTGATATGTATTCTCTGGAATGAATGGACACAGGAAGTAGGAATTCACACCTCGCCCTAGCCCAGGGGATGGACTGACCAGTTCCTGGTTACCACTTTGTCTGCCTTGGGACACCCTAGGGAAAACAGGATGAGTGACCAACTTCTTCCAGCCCCATGGGAAAAAGGGACAAACATCTGGGATCCTGGAGGTGTCTATAGGCAACCCCCCTCTGCCTTTTCCCCAAAGGGAACTGCCTGCCACCCACCAGACCACGTGGGGATCAGGTGTAGTTTTGGTGGCCTGAACTCCTCATGGAGACCCTCACCCATCATGGTGGTCCTCACCCATCATGGCAGCCCTCAAGCATCATGATAGCCCATGTCCATCATGGCCACCTTCACCCATCACGGTGGCCCTCAATCATTATAGCCGCTCTCACCAATCATGGCAAAGAGGTCCGAGTGGTACACAGCGCTCTGTCTCTCCTTGCTCTGCTGTAGGCTGGGTCGGTAGAGGATCCAGGTCACTGTGAGCCCAAAGTAGGCGCCAAATGTGTGGATGGTCATAGAGCCCCCTGCGTCCTTTACCTGGGGTGTAGGGATCTGTCAGGCTCTGATACCTTCTCTCCCTCCCATTTATTAGCACTTTCCGTCCCCACCCCCGTGAAACACACACACATACACACACCCACACACACACACATCTCCATCTGTCTCTGACTCCACAAGCTGCAGGATGGAGCCCAGGGCCTCCACAGACCAATCAGTTGGGAAGGTGAGAAAGCGGGGATCCCTGAGCCCACACTGTGAGCCTGTCAGCAGAATGCCAGAGCATCCTCACCCAGCAGATGGGACTGTGCCCAGATGGGGAAACCCGGGCTTGGAGAGACCTTGCTCAGTCACACAGTGGGAAGAGGTGAAGCAGAGCTAGAACCCAGGGCCACCCCCTATCTAGTTTGTCATCCACTAGCTTCTACAGTATCTTAATTCCTGGGAGCCCTTCACTCCCCTCCAGGCCGCCCCCCCCACATTTCTTCCTCCATAGCCACTCCTGGCCCAACCCCACTCCGTCTAGACTACTGCTTCTCATCTCCCTGGCATCCTGCCACACTCCTTGCCCGACAACCTCCCAGCTGACCGCCCACCGCCCACTCCATCCCCATCCTCCTCTCCCCTGTTCCCCCCCCCCCCCAGTCAGAGCATGCAGATTGGTTTCTTCCTCTTCTGTCCCTTTCTGCCCTACCCCACTCTGTGCCGCAAGTTCCTCCTTCACAAAGTCGGGGAGACCAGGGTGCCTTACTTAGCAGGGCTGTCTCGAGGGTGAAACTAGACAACTCGTGTATAGCACCTGGGAAGTGCCTGGCACGCCACAGGCGCTTGGTTGGCTTAGCCTTCCTCCCCGTGCCCCCACCTCCCCTCTCAGCCTCCTGTTCCTCCCTACTCAGAACCAATCTCAGGGGAAATTCCAATCAGAATCAGAGACTCGCTCCTTCACTGTAGATGGGGAAATCCAGCCAGAGAGGTTAAGTGTGTTGTCCAAGGTCACAGAGCTAGTTGGTTGTTGACAGAGCTGGGTTTCCCGGTTCCCAGCCTGGCAGGTGCCTCTACTAGCCATGGGACCTGGGCCTAGCCCCTTAACCTCCGAGCCTCAACTTTCTCTTCTGTAAAGTGGGGCTAATAATTGCGCCTATCTCGGAGATGAGGATTAATGAGATAAGCCATGTGAAGCATTCAGAGTCGGGACCTGCCAAGGGCAAGTGCTCCTTACATGTCAGCAGTGATTGTTGTATTTTGGCTTGGCACAGAGACAGGCCCAAAGGCTGTCAGGCATTCAAAGAATTTCTGTAGCAGGTTGGGAGGATTTTTGAGGGCCTTTTAACTCGCGCCCAAGATACTACATTCTCAGCCTATTTCAAATCACGCCCATTGGCCCCGCTAGCTGCTTTATTCTCCACACCTCCCACCCCAGCCAGGCCCCAAGGCCAGCGTACTCCCCTCTTTTATATCTGTCGAGCTATCATCTCCTCCTTGTACTACCTCAGTCCCAGTCCCATTATCTCTCATCAGGGCAGCAAGGACAGCCTCCTAACTGGGCTCCCTGCTCCCAGCTGTTCTCCTTACCACAGCCAAAGAGGCGTTTCCATTCCATGTCTGACCGTGCCACTCCCCTGTCTAAAACCTTCCATAGCTCCCTACTGCCCTCATGACAAAAGTTGAAACCATTTGATGCCATCTTCGGGAGCTTGATGATCCATGCTCCTCCCTCCATTACCCTTTCGAACATTCCCCCCACCCCCACTGCACACCCTCTTCCAGCCAGGTGGAGCCACCAGAGACCTCTCGCCGTGGGCCTCCCTCAAGGCCTATGCACTCACTGTGCCCCCTGCCTCACTCCTTCGCCTGCTTATTTCCCACTTGATTTCTAGCTTTGCCATCTTTTCCTCCAGGAAGCCTCCCTGACCTGTCCCGCTGGTACAGACACCCTCCCTTTAGGCCGTCAAGCCCCTGACCCCACTCCTCATCGTACTGCGTGGTTACTGTCTATTGACTTCCTGGCTCCCTCTCTAGATTGTGAGCTCCTTGGGTGTGGAGCGAGAGGCCTGCTCACCTCTGTATGGCAGCGCCAGGAGCATTGCTCAATGTGCAGTCAGACTCCAAAATGCATTTACTCGATAAACACTTGTTGAGCACTTATTAGGCATTGAACTAGGTGCTGGGAAACAGACGGTCCAGACACATCAGGTTTATCAGAGAAGAAGTGTTACGAAGAAAATAAACCGAGTCAATATGAGAGATAGTGACTAGGGCTCAGGTGGGGGGGCCAGTAAGATAGATGGCAACACTATGGGGTGGGGAGAATCTGGGAGGGCCTCTCTGAAGAGGCGATATCCCAGCTGAGACCTCAGTAATGAAAATGACTGAGGGACGAGCATTCCAGGCAAAGGGAATAGCAAGTGCAAAGGCCCTGAGGTGGGACCAAGCTTGATGTGTTGAGGGGCAGACAGCAGGGTGTGGCCAAAACACAGGAAGATGGGGAGAGAGTAGATTATAAGCTTGAAGGGAAAGGCTGAGGGCAGAACATGTGGGGCTTTATAACACATTTGGATTTTACGCAAAGAAATTTTAAAAACCGCTGGAGGGTTTTAATCAGGGGAATGGTCTTGCATGCATTATTAACAGGTCTCCATGGCTGCTGGTGGAGGTTGGCCTGAGGCAGGGAGTGGGGCAAGGATGAAGATAGGGAGATGAGTTAGGAGGAAGAGAGATGGTGGCTTGGGCTAATCTGGTGGCTGAAGAAAATGACAAAATGAATGACTGAATAGTGTGACCTAAAAGAAAAAACAAAAAAACTCTACCCCTTGTGGGGGGTGGAAGTGTTCCAGGCAGAGTCCAAATGTGGAGGAGCTGGGGGCTAAGAAATGGATGAAGTCTGTGAATGACCTTTACCCCTGCAAAGTACCAAAGAGGCCTCTGGGCTAGAGTCAGAGGTCTAAGGTGCCTCTTCCTTGGGTCATTGAATCGGCCAACTTCAAGGGGCATCATTCCTGCCATAGTCCATGTGAATGTCATCTCTGGAGTTGTGCAGGGCACAACCTATGCAGCTGTACATGTCCACCATAGCTATTCCCCTAGGATCCTTCCTTATAGATGTGCCCCCTCAATACACTGGGTCCTTTTCTTGGCAGAGCATTCTGGGAATGAGATGTGTGTGCATCAGAGTGTGTGCAGGAACACCGACTCTTTCCATCCAATATGCAGGAACGAGAAAGGAGGGAGAAAACCACCATATGAGGAGCCCCTGCTCTGCCCAGGTGCTGGACTGATTTGCTAGGTGGACCACCATTCCTGCCCAATAAATGTCATTACTCTCCTTTTAGAGATGAGGAGACTGAGGTTCAAAAGGTTAAGTGGTTGGCTAAGGGTGAATTGAATCCAGCTGGCACGCCTCTTCAGCCCTCCCTTTCTCTCCTTCCCTGCTGTCACCCCAAGTGTCCCCCGCCACCCCCATCCTGAGCCCCACTCACCTCTAGCAGGCTGAGGAGGATGTACTCATTCACTGAAAAGAGGGTCACTTGGAAGAGAGTCATGATGAGTAGCTGGACGGGGCTGACTTTGCCCAGAACTGCCCCAAAGGCCACACAGACAGAGCCCACGCAGAAGTCGGCATTGATGAGGCTGCGGGGAGACAGGTCAGGGGAGGGGTGAGGCAACAGCGCAAAGTGGCACTCTGAGTCCCGGGTTTGAATCTGGACGTGGTCATCTGTGTATTTGGCCTTGTGGCTTAACCTTTCTGAGCCTCAGTTTCATGGTGTGGTCATGAGCACATAACATCTTAAAGCTACTCTAGGAATGAGACGAAATAGCATGTGAAAGGGGCAGCACAGCAATGTACCAGATGCCAGATGCCAGACCCTTCCCCCGTGGCCCCTATCCCAGCGCCCCCTCCTTGCAGGCAGCTTGTATTCAAGTCACCCAAGTTGTCCGGCTGCTGTTCTGGAACATGCCCCATATTTGGGGGCTTGCCCTGCCCTCCATCCTCTGCCTGCCCTTCTAGAACCTCCTCTGACTGTCTTCTCTTTCAGGAAGCCTTCCTGGATCCTCCACGCAGATGTGGTGTCCACCTCCAGACCCTTATCTCTCACTCTACACACACCTCTCCTGCTGGCTACCAGGGCCCTGCCTGGGTTTGAGCTCTCATGACCTGCTCTTCACCTTACCTGGGAGAGGGGATCTGTGTCCAGGGAAGAAAGAGAGGCCTTCCTGCAGGAGGTACGTGGGGAGCTGGGGGCTCAGTGGAAGGGGGCAGGAAGGCCAACAGAGAGAATAGAGGCAGAGGAGCACCTAAGTTCTCCTAAAGTCTGGACCCTGAAAGCCCAGGCAGCCAGCAGAGGGCTGATGGAGAGGCAGACAGCCAGGTAGATGTCTTGTGGCCAAAGGAGAGCCTGGTTCCATCCACGTGCCTGCCTAACCCAGGCCTTCCTGTGCTCGGCCAGCAGCAAAGCTCAAGGCAGAATCATGAGAGTTGTTAATGGGGGGGGTGGGTGGATATAGGGACAGTAGAGGCTACTTCCTCAAGACGTTCACATCCAGAGGAAGTGCCCTTGCCCCATGCTCAGGTGTGTATGAGAAAATCAGGAGGTGAGAAGTAAGAAGCCAGCTGATGGTTGGGCCAGGGTGTGGAATGGGAGCTGTTCTCTCAGGGTCCCTCCCAAGATGAGGATGTTCATTGGAACCTCTGCTTCACTATGACCTTTGTTCACTGCTGTGTCCCCAGGGCCTCACACAGGGCCTGGCTGAAGGAATCATGGCATTTACTAAGTGCCTGGCACTGAAATACCTGTTAGGTACTGCGTATGCCCTCCTGTACCATGTCTAAACCCGAGGGGACAGGTACTATTACTAGCCACATCATAGAGATGGAACAGGGAGGCTTAGAGAGGCCGAGTTATTTGCTCATGTTCCCATAACTGTAGCCAGAAGACTGATCTGACAGAGGTGACCATCAGGAAGGAGTGAGGGGGAGAGCAGAAAAGCCCACACCTTGGGCCATCAGCTCCGGGGAGATGGAGGTTTGCATGTCACATCTCAGGAGGGCCCACGGAGGCTTGGGCAGAGCCCGTACAGGGCATCACCCTACAGTGACAGGTAGGACCTGGAGGACTCTTCAGCAGGGACAGGACAGAAGCCAGGAGGAGGGTCTGGGGACAACATGATCATCCAGCCCTGAGCACCAGAATTGGCTCCATCTTGGTTGCTGCAAATCAATTCCCTGAAAGCCAGTTTGCCAAAAACTCAATTTGTCAAGTGACCAACTTGCCAAATAACTAGTTCACCAAAAACCTGCCAATTCACAAAGTTTACGATAATTCCCTTTGAAGATTTTTAAAAAGTTGTATACTTTTGTTTTTTCATCTAGCCGTAGCTCTTTTGCTGGGGTGGCCAATTAAATATATTACAGGTGTTTTCATACTTTGGGTCTACGGCTTTGGGAGTGAGACTTTCTCGTGTATTTTGAACTGCATGTTGATATGCATGTCAACGATTTTATGTACAAAACACTGACTTATTGATTCCAACACATTTTCTATCTAGTCAACTATTTTTCCAGTTTCTCTTAAGTCATGGCTTCACTGACCTGCTTGAGTGAATTCGTATCTTGCAAGTATTTGGCATGTTTTAAATTTCAGACACCTGGCCTCTGACCCCCGGTTGATGCCCTCTATGTGACGTGGTTTTATGGCAGGTTGCCTCTAAACCCTTTCTGCGGACTCGGTCTTCCAAGCAGGCTAACGAGTGTTCGTTTGCACACCAGCCGCTTCGCCCTCTGGGCCCCGCTCCCGGGCCCCGCCCCAGCCCCGCCCCTTGCCTCTGGGCCCCGCCCCAGCCCCGCCCCCCGCCATCCTGGGCCCGCCCTCGGGCCCGCCCCGCGCTCACTTTTCCACGCCCACGTGAATGTAGCCTTGGTAGTAGGAGTGGAACCAGCCCTGCATGAGCAGCGCCCACTGGATGCCGAAGGCCGCCAGCAGGAAGTTGAAGCCCACAGAGCTGTAACCGTAGCGCTGCAGGAAAGTCATGAGGAAGCCGAAGCCCACGAAGATCATCACGTGCACGTCCTGGAAGCCTGCAGGGAGAGCGCAGCCCGGGGTCTCGGTGGCCTCGCCCGCCCTAGCCCTGGGTCTGGGCCAGCGCCGCCCGGCGCAGCGCCTGGTGTCTTCCGGGCCGCCGGGCCCCCAGGTGGTCTCCCGAGCCCCCTCCTCCCATCTCTGCATCTGGATCCCAGGGCTAGGCGCAGTTGCTGCAGGCAGAACGGCCACTACCCGCATCTTATCCTAAGAACCTCTGGAGGGGGCTGGGCTTGGGGGGACTGAGGTGAGCCTCCCACTTTAGACCGCTTGTTCTAATGCCAACACGTGCCTGAGCGCCCCCTCAGGAGATGACAGCTTCGTCTCTCCACCCTCACCCAGGGCGGGGGTGGGCAGCTGGGCGTTTGAAATTGGGGCCAGGCTGTGGCTCACACCTAGAATCTAGGGTCTAGAACCCAGACTTTCTGCGGCCTTGCCCCCTCAATCCATTTTTTTAGTACAGAGAAGTTAGTCTCATCTGGGTCTGAGTCTCTCCAGGGGCCAAGCACATGAGTTGATCATCCCCCCCCCACCCCCGCCCCACGAATGTCACATCCCCCCTCCACCCCCTGCAAGTACACTTTGTTGTATCACTGAGACCCGAATTTGGGCCCCAGTTCCTCCATCTGCTGGGCAGATGACTCTGGAAAGTCAGGTAACATCCTTGGGTCTCAGCGCCTTCTGTAATGCTTACTTACAAAGCCTGCAGAGATTAAATGCAGCAGTGTAGGTAAACCACCTCGCAGTGCCCATCCCATAATAGGTGCTCAAAATGGACAAGTGTCATTATTATTGTTGCTTTATTATTATTTATTGTTACTTAGGCATAGGCTAATTCTGCTTTTTGAACCAACTCTTCCGGTGTGGCCTTGACAAGCTATTCCCCTCTCAGAGCCAGTTTTCTCCATAAAACCAAAGGATGGATTAGAGTGATCATAACTGTTCTCCCAGTTGCCTGATTCTAGAGTCCCAGAAAATAATAGAAGGCAAGGAGCTTTGGGAAGCAAAGATAGGTACAAAGATATAAGGCGCTAAGAGGATCTAGAGGTGTCCCAGGACACAGGAGCCAGATTGAAGGGTTCCCATTGGCCAAATCTGGGATGGTTTGAACACCAAAATAATTATGTACTGTAGTAAATTAAAACTATTAGGAAATAGGAACTCAGAATAGGAAATAAATGAGAACGCGGAGAGGGCTCTTGCTTGTAACTGAATGCTGAGAGCCAGACAGCTAAATGTGGAATGAGCGCTGAAGTTGGAAAATCGTGATTTTTCACAGTAAAGACTCCATCAGTGGATGCTAAATCCAGGAGGAAATTTTGATGAAGAGCAGAACATTTGCAATGTCTTCAAGAGTCTTCCCAAAGACTGTGAGTTGCAAGGGATTGAAAAAAACAACCCAGTAATTATGAAGTGGAGAAACAGGACGACATCTCAACTGGGTGATCAAAATTAACCTCACCCATGAGGGACAGGTGGATTATCACGGGCCTTCAGATGTGATCATCTGAAGGAGACTTATCACCTGTATGGTATTCTAGCCCAGCAGGTATTATCCCAGTCTACTCACAAGGAAGCATCACACAAATAGAAAATGAGTAATGTGCAGTTAGAAGGGGGGTGGGGGGTGGGTGAGGATTTCGTCTTGAAAAAGGTCAATGTCATAAAAGACAAAGGTTGCAGAAATGTTCCAAGTTAAAAGAGACTAAAGAGACATGCCAACTACATTCACTCCCTAACTCTGGACTGGATCCTGGATTTGGTGGGGGGGGGGGGGGGGAGTGTGAGGAGAGCTGTAAAGGTTGTTATTGACAAAAGTAGAAAATAATTAGAAAATTAGGTTGAGGAAATTAGAAACCGTATATTAAGGTATCACACAATGTCGATTGATGAAATTGATTAGCCTCGTTATGGAAGAGAGTCCCTCTATTCTCAGGACGTATCCTGGAGTCATGAAGGTGACAACAGGGCCATGGCATGTGTCACCGACCCTCAGATGGTTCAGAGGAAACAAGTGTGTGTGTGTCTATGTGCGGAGAAAGAGAGAGAAGGAGCAGGTCGCTGAATTGGAGTTACAGAGTAGATAGTGCTCTTTATGCTAACTTCTGTTTTAGCAACTGCTTGAAAATTTGGAATTCTTCCCATGTAAAAAGTAAAAAAACCTGCCCCATTGTTCTTTGCTCATTCTTGCCCCCTGCGCCCCCTCCATGCACCAGCCGCACCAGCCTGGCGTGTTCCTCCGCCTTCCCCTGGGGTCTCTGCCTGTGGCCTCCCCCTGCCCGGGATGCTGTTCCCGCAGAACTTAGGCCAACGACCTCTCTCTTCCTGCAGATCTCGTCCCAGAGGCCTTCCTGACCCTCCGGTTTAGAGGCGGTCCTCTCCCTCCCGGCCCGCTCTTCCTTCCTTTCTAGTTCTTACTACAGTCTGCAGTTAGGTGTGTTTGTCCAGCCCGCTAGACTGGAAACCCCCAGAAGGCGAGGCCGTGCCTGTTTGCTTCGCTCCGCTGTTCCCCAGCACCTGTTGTGGGAGTGGCCGGGGAGACTCTCAGTCAGTATGTGTGGCGGAATGAATGATGACTGGTGTGTCACCCCGCAGCACCCAGGGGCGCCCGCTGAGCGGCAACCCAGGAGCCCCAGGTGGGACTTCCTGGTCAGGGGAGGCTACAGCCCCTCTCCAGTCCGACACCTCCTGCCCCCGGGGTGGAGGGCCTGGCCGAGGTAGGGGCAGCAGTGCTGATGCTGTAGCGTCCTAACCTTGCCTGCCCCCGGCTGCCCCATCTGTACCCCCCCCCAGGTCTCCCTGGGGCCCAGGCCATGGCCACAGGCCCCTTGGCTAGCGGCCACCTGGAGGCGGCTTAGGGAGGAGGCACTGGCCCAGTGCAGGGTGGGGGTGGGGGCATGCCAGCTGAAGCAAGAGAGCGGTGGGTCTCACCCCAGTGTGGTGCTCGGAGCTGCTGTCTGGAGACCTGTGCGAATTTGCACGAACAAACAGCAGCTTGGTGTAGCTTTCACGATGCGTGCAGCTGATTTCGTGTATTATCGCGTTTCCTGGTTTATCACGTTTCCAACTGTTGTGGGGGAATCTGAGCTAATGCGTGTGAGTCACCATATGCGGCATTATGGTTATTCTTGGAAGAACGGATGGGTGGCAGACTGGAGGAGAGGTGTGAAAGAGGGAGGTGACGCTTTCAGACTACAGTTCCAGCGGCAGGGAGGGGAGCTGGATGTGGAGTGGGAGAGAGGGGCTGCGTCTGGTGCTGGCCTAGGAGTTGAGAGGACCACGGTGGGGTGGGGGAGTCGTGAGGGTGGGCAGGGCAGATGGGAGGAACGGAGCCTGGCTGGGCGGGGAGAAGCGGGGACCTGAGCCCGGGGTGGGGGTGGGGGGCAGGCCGGCAGATGGAGCTGTGAGTCAGAATGTGGGCACAGTGAGGGGGAGAGAGCAGCTGAGAGCTGGCTTGCCTTTGAAGCTAGCAGGCCGGACAGGGAAGGCGCGGGCAGGGGGTGGGAGGAATCCCTGGGAAGAGGCAGTCACAGAGGATGGGGGCCTTTCGGCTGTTTGGTGGCAGAGAGGAACCATGTGGGCAGGGGTGGGTACGGTGGAGGGGGCCCTCCTGGGGATAGCTGCAATTTCAGGGCTGCCTGAGGCTCTCCCCTTCTCAGTGCACCATCCCTGCCTGCCCCCCTCACCAGTTCTCTGTCTTCCGTGACTCCCCTCTGTCCTCCTGACCTCTCTCTTTGACCCTCTCTGGGGGGGGGGGGGTGTCTCTTTCTTCTGCCCCCACCTCAGGCACACAGATGCCAGCTTCCCTCTCCTTGGGCACCTCCCTGTTCATTCTCTTGCTCCCTTTCTGTTTATCTCCCAAACTGGTCCCAATTTAGAACCCCAATCTACCAGTTCATTAATTCATGTTTTATAAAGTTTGGTGCTACCTAGAATGCTTTTACTAGTAATGGTTTGAAGGTCCCAATTGTGTGACCTTTGGGAAGGACATCATCTCTCGGATCTTCAGTTTCTTTTTCTGTGGAGTGGGGTTAGTCCGTGAGCTTGGGTAGTGCTCACCCCAGAGCTCTGTGGTGCACATTTAATGACTTCATCCAGCTCTGGGTAGAGGCCTGGCTCTTTAGCAAATTGATCAATCATATTAGTTACTATTTCTCTTTTTCTCTTTCAAGGCTGTCCTTGTGTTTTGCACTGAGTTGGCGACTTGCTGTAGATCAGTGGAAGTTGGTGAGACACCGTCCTTTCCCCCCTCTCTTTCCCCAGCCTGGGGTGACACAGCAGTCCTGCGCCGCCCAGAATCTGTCCTCTCTACCGCGGGGGCAGCCTCCCCCTGCACCAACCCCCATGGGGCACAACTGGCAGGCTGGCTTGCAGCCACGAGAGCTGCCACAAGGGGGCACCAGTACACAGCGGTTCTCACTCTCCCCTTCTCCACCCCCCTTCCTAGCTGCCACTCTCCCCCGCCTCCAGGATGGTTCCCCAGTGAAGCTGGCCTTGGCTCTGAAATCTCTGAAATCTGAGGACAGAGTTTCCCCGGGCCGCTGGACCATAGCAGCTTCCAACCCCCCTGCTGCATCGGCACAGAAAGCGTGGAGCCCTGCCTGGTGCAGGCTGGTGCTGCTCCCTTCCCATTCTCTGCAGGCCAGCCCAGCCCAGACTTGCTTTTGAGGCCTCCTGGCCAGGCCCTCACTTCCCCAAGGCTCTGTGCCCACCTCTCCCACACCGCAGAGCCGACCACAGAACCACCCCATCACCGCACAATCTCCTGGCAATGGTGCAGAGGCCCGGGAAGGCAGGTGGGCTGTGGGGTGGGAGGGCTCAGCCAGTCCCCGCCTATGTCACTGGCGCCGAGAGAGTTGGGCACATCTCTAAGGTCCACCTCGGGCACCACGAGATGGAAGGAAATGCCCTGCCTGGCAGAGCATGCAAAAAGCACTCGTAAGTGGGGAGAGCACAAAGGAATTTAAATGCTAACATCGTTGAAACTAACATTCAGGAGACACTCCTTGGCTATATCTCTAAAGAGATGCTGTCCCTCCACTCACATACCTTCTGTGCCGGAGCACTCACTCCCCTCTGAGAACGCTTGGTACCAGCATTCACTGTCCCCTCACTTCTCGCCCCCAGATGTGCCCTACCAGTCATCTGCCCTCTTCAGTTTTCCTGGAGATCCAGTGCATTAAATAACATTCCCACTTCACAGATGAGCATACCGAGGCTCGCTGCATTTAGCGATGGACCCGGGTCTGTTTAATTCCCTCTGAGACTAGTGGGAGTGGAGCTGAGCTGAGGTGTAGGTCCCAGGAGGGCAGCCAGCCTGACAGCTGTGGCTTCATGAAACAGTCTTTCGGGCGTTGAAACTAGGGCATCCCCTGCCCTGGGTCATCTCCTAGAAATGTGTCCCGCTCCCCCTTCAGTCTTTGCAGGAAGTTTCAGGAGCCCAGACTCTGAGGGCTCCTCCTCAAGCCAACCTCCCCCGGACACTGCCAACAGCCACGGAGGCCGCAGAGCACCAGCCCGTGAGGAAGCTTTCTGTCCAGCAGCCAGTGCCTGGACAACAGGCCTCCGAGGGCACCGTCAGGGCAGGTCCCCAGCTGGCTCGGTGCCTGCCGCCTGCCGAGGGGCCCATGCCTGGGGAGCAGTCCTGAGGGCCTCCTGAGCCCCAGCCTGAGCCAGCTGGGGCTGGACTCTTCTGGAAACCAGAGATGCCCGGCAGGCTCCACTAATCGCCCCCCGGCAGGAATGAGGCCCACACAGGTGTTGTGCTGACAGCCTAGAGCCAAGAACCCAGGAGGTACCACAAGGGCATGCCCTCAACCCAGGCCCCTGGGAATTGCCACACTGGAGCCCCACCTGCGCCGGAGCCCCCGTGCCCTCCAACTCCTAACCGTAACCACCATGACCAGGTAGACCAGAGAAGGGTCAGGCGGCGGGGGGGAAAGGGGAAAGGCGAGCCTGGAGGAAGGAGAGTGAAGGAGAGGAGCCCAGGGTTCCTACGCTGGCTCTCTGGATTCCCTAGTCACTCCCCTTCTCTGGCCTTAGTCTCCTTGTCTGTAATACGGGGAGTCCCGACACTGCCTTCCTTCTGGGGTGGTGGGGGTGTCAAAGGAGAGAACGCACGTCTGCTAGCTTGCCGTGTTGCCATTACTTGCCAAGGAATCCCGAGGCCAAGAGTCTCTCCCTGTACTCCTCTCCTCTCTGTCCCTTCCTGCATGATGACCAAGAGCTTCCCAGCACCCACAGGGGAAATGACAGGAGAAACGCAAGCCCTCCTTGATGGCTGGGGCTGTCTTGTCCCTCTTAGCAACCTCCCTCCTGTCCCTTTCACAGGCCCTACCCTGTGCCACTCTGCACCACTCACGTGCTCCCCGCATGCCTGCCCTGCTTCCCCCCTCCTCACTGTCCCATTACCTTCCAGGACGCTGTCTCAGATCTCTTCTGCCCAGAGAACCTGACCCCATTGAGGACAGGGTGTTGGGGTGCTCCCAATGAGTCTGGGAGCCCCTCAGGGTTAGAGACCCAGGATGTGCAACTTGTTCATCCAGAGTGGCCATAAGTCTTGGTCTCTTGGAGGAGTCGGTGGTTTACGTGTGTGTCCTGGCAAATTACTGCTAGCACAACTTACCCACCTCCTCACTCTCAAAAGTGTTATTGGTCAATAAATTATATGGCCACCCTATAGGTAAGTGATTGTTGTGTGAATAAATGAAGGTGGAGTATGGAAGGTGGATGTGGATGGAGTGGGGATAGGAGCTGGGGAGATTCGAGGACCACACCCCTCATTGGGAAGGTTCTGTAGCTCCTGTTTTAGGGTTTTGAGACTTTCCACCGCCTGGACTCCTCAAGGACCTATGAACGCCATGGGAGACCTTACCTCCTGTGCTTTGCTGGGAGGCTGGCTTTTTGGCCAAGAGATGAGCAAGAGCCAGAGCAAAGGAGTGGAACAGGCAAAGGAGGATCTCAAGCTGGTCTGCCTCTCCATTTGCCGGGTCAGTCCAAGGAGAGAAAAGGTGGGCAGTGAAGGGCAGATTTGGAGTCTAAATGCTAAGGCCTCAGCTGTCAAGATCTCTTAAAACACGACCCCGAGCGGAGCCCAGTAGAGGCTGTGGTCTCAACCAGCACAGGGTACACCCCCGCCTCCATCACCTCCCTTCTTCTAGGCACCATATTTCTATTAATGTAGCCTGGGGTTGCGGTAGCTTTTTGGCAGCCATTTAATATGGCTGGCTCCCACTGAGTTGGCAGCCTCCTCACCCTTGTCTTTGTTCATTCAGGCCATCATCTTGAATATATGCAGTTATTTATTTGGATCTAAGTGAAATGTTATTTCTGGAGGTAAAGACTCCCATTACTGAGGGTATTCAAGCCACGGAGGGAACGCCGGTTGGCGTGGGTGGCTGTTGCCAATGAGCTTTAGGGTCCCTGCCGAGATTAACAGTCCATGACCATGTGAGCACCGACAAGTTGGAATGATTGTCATTGGTTGCTGGTGGATGGTGTGGGCAGTCAGAAAGCACACGGGTATGGAAAGAGCCCTGGGCTGAGAGTCTGGAGGTTGGGCCGACCTGAGTGACCTTGGACCAGTTTTTCCAACTCCTGAGTCCTAGGGCATCTGTGCTTAGTGTTCCTCCAGTAATTGCTCCCTTAGGAAGTGAGAGCTCCGTGGCCAGGGCCGTGAGCTCGACGAGCACGGTCTCACGCCAGCCTCACCCCTGCCCCGTAAGGCAGATGTGGAAATGGAGTCTCAGCGAGGTTGACATGAGCCTAAGGCCACCCACCTGGTCAATGGCGGAACCATGACAAGTAAGGTCTGGTGATTCCAAAGCTAGGCTCTTAACCACAGTATCACAGATACCAGAGAATTCAGGATGTTCCTTCTTCCTCTCCAAGCCAGAAGAGGGTGGGTGCCAGGGTCCCACACACCTCTCCTCGCAGCCACCTGCAGCCCTTGGCATGGGACCTACCCCCCTTATGTGGAGAGTACGGGTCCAGCTGGACAAGGGAGCCAGGGTCACCCCCTGGTTGGTGACTGAGATGGGTCTCGGGTCTTTGGAGGACAAGTAGGGCTCTCTGGCAGGGAGGTTGGAAGGCTCTGATGGCCCCCCGGAGTGAGCTCCCCCGGGTGAGTTTTCCCTATTTCTTTAACGCAGGGAAAAGGAGCTGGGGCGCACGCAGGTGGCCCTCTCTCAAGCGTGCTCTCCAGAGACTGGCGGGGGCCGGGTGGGGAGGCTGAGTGGGGAGGGCCAGGGGGCTGTGGGCAGCTTCTCCTCCTCCAGCACCTCCCCCCCACCCCGCCCCGTTCCCGAGCAGCAGGCTGCGCAGGTGCAGCGGGGCAGGGCTCTGCGGGGCGCTGGGGACCTGCCGGGAACGCCTCTGGCGGGCGTGCGGGGTGGCCGGACTTACTCGGGTAGCGGTAGTAGAATTCGTTCTCCAGGTCGCTGGTGAAGTTCTCTTGCATCTTTTTGTTGGTCCAGTGAGGGTCAGCATCGGAGTCGTAGCGCACAAACACGCCGAAGAGGACCACCAGGACCACCTGCAGGAGCAAGCAGGTGACTGGCAGCCGCCAGCGGAGATTGGTGTTCCAGACCATGCTGCTGGGGGCGCCTGGCGGGGAGGGCAGCAAGCAGTTCGGACTGACGCTCGCAGGCGGGAGAGGCTTATAAGACCCGGGCAGGGGCGGGGCGGCCGCGTCGGGTGGCGGAACAGCTGACCCGGGTGCCGCCCGCGCGCTCGCCCAACCGGCGAGGGGACCCGCGGGCTCGGGGCTCGCCTCCACCCGGGCCCCCCCTCCCGAAGCTCCCCCGTCGGGGGCCCAGCGGCGGGAGCAGGGGCCGAGCGGGCAGGTGGGCGGGGATCGAGGCGCCCCCACCTCTGCGGATCCCCTCGGTACCCGGGCCGCAGGTCTGTCCCCTTTTGTTCCGGACCCGAGACAGAAAAAGCCGGATTGTCTGCCTCCTACCGAGAGAGAGGAACGGAGGAATTCCTAGACGGCGCTCTTCATCAACAGCACCAACAGCATCACCATCCCTTTCTTTTTCTGATCACAAAATTCACATAGGGTAGGTGAAAAACCAGCAAAGGCTAAGACCTGCTTGGAGAAGCTTGGAGAGGCGTGACCGCTCATACAATCCGTATCCTGGAACAGAGAGAGGATGTTAAGGGAAAAACTGGTGAAATCCACATAAAGTCTGAAGTTTGGTTAATAGCGTCGTGCCCATGGGGGTTTCCTGGTCGTGACAAATGTACAGGGCTTATGTAAGATGTTAGCAGGGGACACTGGGTGCCGGGTAAAGGGGAACTCTGTACTATCTTTGCAACTTTTCTGTAAATCTAAAATTATTCCTGAAAATAGGGTATTAAGAAAAATTATATATATATATATATGTACACACACACATACATATATATGCTTATCAGAACAGTTGAGATTTTCACAGTTCATTGAGCTTACTCAGGAATTGTCTGTTGGTCAATACGTGTGACCCTGACATGAGGAGGTCATAGAATTTAAGTTAAATCTATGCTTACGTCTATATTTTGTCAAAATAAATTTGATTCCCTAATTTTTCTTTAAAAAAGTATATTGTAGGGGCGCCTGGGTGGCTCAGTCGTGAAGCGTCTGCCTTCGGCTCAGGTCATGATCCCAGGGTCCCGGGATCGAGCCCCGCATCGGGCTCCCTGCTCTGCGGGAAGCCTGCTTCTCCCTCTCCCACTCCCCCTGCTTGTGTTCCCTCTCTCGCTGTGACTCTCTCTGTCAAATAAATAAAATCCTTAAAAAAAAAAAAAAATACAGTTGACTGGGCACCTGGGTGGCTCAGTCGTTAAGCGTCTGCCTTCGGCTCAGGTTATGATCCCAGGGTCCTGGGATCGAGCCCCGCATCGGGCTCCCTGCTCGGCGGGAAGCCTGCTTCTCCCTCTCCCACTCCCCCTGCTTGTGTTCCCTCTCTCGCGCTTTCTCTCTCTCTGTCAAATAAATAAATAAAATCTTAAAAAAAAAAAAAGTATATTGTAGAGATTTTGGAAAATACAGAAAGCCCTAAGAGGAAACAAGAAAACCACCTGTAATTCCTCCACCTAGAGGCAACACTGACATGAGAAAGAGGAGGGAAAGAGAGATTCATACCGTACTACTGATTTATAGCTGCTTTATCTAAATATTTTGTAGACATCTTCCCATATTCTTGTTCTTCTACACCATTTTTATTTATTTTATTTTATTTTATTTTTAAGATTTTATTTATTTGCGAGAGAGAGAATGAGAGACAGAGAGCATGAGAGGAGGAGGGTCAGAGGGAGAAGCAGACTCCCTGCCGAGCAGGGAGCCCGATGCGGGACTCGATCCCGGGACTCCAGGATCATGACCTGAGCCGAAGGCAGTCGCTTAACCGACTGAGCCACCCAGGCGCCCCCTTCTACACCATTTTTTAATGGCAGGATATACCATGCCGTATCTAGCCAATCCCCTAGTGTTAGGCAATGGGGTTGCTTTGGGTTTGTTTGGTGTCATAAATAACACTGTCATGAACATCCAGGTATATAGGTCTTTGTGTGGGTTTCGGTGAGTTCCCAGAGGCTGAATTGCTTTGGTACAGGTTGCTCAAAGTCCCCCAAACAAAGTGTGTGCCTCATGAGCCGTGTGGCACCCATGCACCCTTGCCAACGCTGGATTATAGAAAACCATTGCCAGTTTGAATCCCAGATTCGTAAAAGGCAGGAATGGCATGCAGAACACCGGAGGCTGAGCTCCTGATCAGGGGGCTGGGAACTTAAATGTGGCTGCACTGCGCCCGACGGGCACCATTCCCTTAGCGGGAGAAGCAGACGGCTTCAAGACCCAGCCAGACACACAGAAGCGATACCAGCAAGAGGGGCTGTTTATTATGTGCTTGCTGTGGCCAAACCTTTTAGACATGTTCTAATTCTCAATGGAGCCCTTGCAAAGGTGGGTGATGGAGCTCCATCCTACAGATGAAACTCAGTTGAGATTCAGACTCAGGGCTGTCTTATCTCACTACACCGTGCTGCTTGCCCCCCTCTGGGCAGGGCAGAAGGAAGGTTCGGTTTCAGGTACGTGTCCCCACTGTTGCAGAGAGACACCTGAGTGCTGCACAGCCAAGGGAGAGTGGAGGTCAGGAGGCAGGGGCTGGGATTAAAGTTTGGAGATGAAGTTGGTGGGAGCACAAAGGCCTCTGGAGTCATCTATTCCCCAGGGGGCCATGAGCCCCTTTAAGAGAGGAATGTGTCTTATGTCTAACTCTCTCCCCTGCCCACAGCACAGCGTGCATGCAGAGCAAGAAGGATGAAGGAAGTGGAGAATAATATTCTTTGAGCCCCTAACTGTGTCCTAGGCGCTGTTCTAGGTGCTGGGAGGTAAATTCCTGTCCCCATGGAAATTGTTGGGGCGGGGTGACAAAAGAAAGCACAGTAGAGAAGTATGTGGTATGTGCGAGGGTGACAAGTGCCATGCAGGAAAAGGACATGGAAAGTGGACAAGAGGGGGCTGGGAGTGGGGAGGCCACATTGGGGGAGGGGGGCTGGGGGCATGGAGAGAGGGAGGGAGGGAGAAAGGGAGGCAGGAAGATAAAGAAAGAGAAGATTTGGGGCACCTGGGTGGCTCAGTTAGTTAAGCATATGCCTTCAGCTTAGGTCATGATCCTGGGGTCCTGGGATGGAGCCCCACATCGGGCTCCCTGCTCAGTGAGGAGTCTTCTTCTCCCTCTGCCTCTGCCTCTCCCCCTACTTATGCTCCCTCTCTCTCAAATAAAATAAATAAAATCTTAAAAAAAAAAAAAAAAGAAAGAGAAGATTCTTCTGCTGGCTCTAGTCCCACCTCGCCCCTGACCTGGGGGCATGGCCCCCTCAGCAGCACTTTGATGAATGTCCCAGAGCAGCTGTTTCCTTCACTGGCTGAGCTTCCAGTCCCCCTCAGCCCCTAATGGCCAGTAGTTGTATTTCTGGTGCCTCTGGAGGAAGAAATGGCCACTGCTCCCAGAAACCTAGAAAAAATGTCTCCTCCCAGAATATTTTCTCTGCAGCTACCAAAGTAAGGCCAGGCCAGCAGGCTGCCCCACTTCTGAAGAGGCTGGCCCTCTGCAGAGTGTCTATCCTCCCATTGTGATGTGGGGCTGGAGCTGGGCGAGAAGATGGGAGCTCTCTCCCCTGGACCCTTTGTCCACTTTCTCCTGTCCCCAATCTCCACTTCATGCATTCATCCATTCATCTTTCTTCCCTGCACTGGCCTCACGTGATCTGCTCGTTTATCTGTCTGTGGTCGGTCTCCTTGTACCAAAATGTCAGCCCCCAGGGCAAGGGCCCCTAGAAGAGAGCCTAACTCAAGACAGTGCTCATTAATGGCTTTTTGAATGAATGAATGAACTCTTTCAATTTATTCAGTAATCAAAGTGTGTCCAGAGCACCTACTGCATGCACAGCTCAGTGTTCGGCCCAAATAGCCTCACAAAGCTGCCCCCCGTAGTTTGTACTATACAGAAGGAGACACAAGTGACTTGCCCTGGTGGCAGAATCAAGGACTCTCCCATGTAGTTGCGGAGAGCTTGGTGAGCACTGCGGTGATCAGGGTGGGCTTCGTGGAGTAGGAGAACTGATCTAGGATTTGCAGAGCAGGTAGGAGGTAGACCTTTCCTTCTCTGCTCTCTGGCTTTTCTTATCTCACCTGCCCCCCCCTCCCCCCCTCCCCCAGCCCCGCACCAGATGATTCCAGGCCACCTCCCCATCCTGACCTGGTACTTCCTCTGTCTACCAGCAGGCTGGAATTCTGGGCTTGTCCTCTGAGACCAGCGTTCAGAAACTGGCTGCTCAGGTCTATCAGGCCAGGCAGGGGTTTGCCAGAGGAGTGAGCCACTTCCTCCTAAAAAGTGGGTGACTTGACAAGTGGGAATGACAGGTGGGGATGATGAGTTGGGATGGTTCCCTCCCCAGCTGGGGAGGTAGGGTGTGGCGGTGACAGGGGCTGGCAAGGCCGGAGGTGGGGGCAGCGGAGGCCGTGTGGTTTGGGCCAGGGGTGATTCAGTATGTCCTGCTTTTGCAGCAGGGTCTCCCTGCTCCAGGCTTGGTGGTCGCGCAGGGGGAGCTGTACAGGGACAGTCACGGCCATTACGTTTCACCACGCCCATCCCTCAGGGCAGATCACCATCAGCATCCTTGGCATCTTTGGCCTGGGTCCCACAAGCAGCTTGAGGTTGTGGCAAGGGGAGTAGGCTGGGACTCACAGGTTCCCGAGGTTGGTCTCAATGCCGCCCAGTTGCCGGTCCACACAACCTCTCTGGGCCTTATTTCCTCCATCTGTGAATGGGCACGTGCCCTGCTCACCACTCCAGTCTGCTGTGATGCTCAAGGGAGAACAGCAGCCTGATGCTTAGCGCCTTGGCCCAGAGGTTCAAAGGGGGCCGGGGTTTGAGTGCTAGCGTGGCCGCTTCCTAGCTGGGTGAACTTGGGCAAGCTGCTTAACCGCTTCGTGACTCCATCCTCCCATCCACACCATGGCGCAAAAATACCCACCTCCCAGGATGGTTAGGAGGGCTGGATGGCAATTGCTGGAGGAAACGGTAGCTCTCATTTGCAACTGGAAATGAATGGGAAAGTCCCTTGGAAACTGGGGAGTCATAAATATAATTAGGGGTGGCCTCTATGATGCTGGATAATGGCATTCTCCTCTGGTGCTCTTTGAAAAGTCTGTAGAAGGTAAGGCCCTGGAGAGGGAGCCCCGTGCCCTCCCCAGAACCGCAGGGCTGGGAGCAGGGTTTGCAGCCCTGGGAAGCAGTTCTGGCCACACACCGTCCCCTTCATTCCCTTAGAGCACTAAGCCGCCTCCCCACACCCATGGGGAGCTCTCCAGTGTGGCCAGCCTGTGGGTCAGGGAGAGGATGTGGGCCTCTCTGCAAAGTTCCCTCCTGTGTGACAACTTGATCAAAAATAAGGTGACTGATGGTGGGAAAATGGCCATCTTGCTTACTCTGCCTGGTGGGTCGCTCTGAGACGGACTCAACATCCCATCCATGCTATTCCTGCCAAAAACACTTGCCCTGAATTCAGTCCAGAAGCAGCGGATGAACCCAAACTGAGGGACAGGCTGCAACATAACTGACCTGGAGTCTTTTTAAAAATGTAGGTATCTCAGATGCCAAAAGAAGGGGAGCTGGGTTAGGAAGACATGAGGAGTGCACGCAATGCTTCAACTCATCTGCGATTTATCAATGTGAAGGTGTGTGAATATGATCATTGCATGGTGGTTGTCTAGGAGAATGTTCTTGTTCTTAGAGGGTGCCTGGGGAAGCATTTAGAGGTGGAATGTCCTATCTACAACTCTCAAGTGTGTGTGTGTGTGTGTGAGTGTGTGTGTGTGTGTGTGCACACAGAGAGAGAAGAAGCAAAGGTGGTGAATCCGAGTGAAGGGTGTATGCATGTGCATTGTACTATTCTTTTTTTTTTTTTTAAGATTTTATTTATTTTTGCGAGAGACAGCGAGCAGGAATGGGAGGAAGGGCAGAGGGAGAGGGAGAAGCAGGCTTCCTGCTGAGCAGGGAGCCTGATGTGGGGCTTGATCCCAGGACCCTGGGATCATGACCTGAGCCCAAGGCAGATGCTTAACAGTATGAGCCGCCCAGGCGCCCACATTGTACTATTCTTGTATCTTTTCTATAGGTTTGAAAATTTGTAAACAAGAAGTTTGGAGAAAAGCCCTGTGGGGCCATCATGGGAAGTCTCTGGCGTCTGTAGGAAATATTTGCCTCCCCAAGGCCTTGGGCAGAAGCCACAGAGTCATAGGCTCAAGGGCAATCCCATGCACACCCTCTGCCTGAAGACGGTTCGAACTCTGCGTAACCCACGGGGCTCTCTGTGTTCCTTACGGCCTAGGGGCTAGCACACGCTTAGCGAGCACCCACTCCCTCCACGCCAGGCTCGGGACAAGCCACTGGGCCATGAAGATGTGGCCTCTGCTCTGTCAGGGCACACGGTTCACGGGGGCCAGCCTGCATCACTGCAGGGTATGTTGTGGGTAAGGGAGCCCAAGGAATCACAACTCGCGGGGGCCTGGGGGAAGGCAGAAGCAGAAAATACAACGGCAGGAGCTCTGTGAACGGGGAGCACGTAGGAGCCAAGCACAGAGCTAGGCCTTCCCTGGGCATCCCTGTGTCTCCTCCTCACCGTGGCTGACCGTGCTGGAGGGATTTTTTTTTTTTTTTTTTTTAGCAAGGTGGAAACTCCGACTCGGAGGGTTCAAACCACTTGCCTAACGTCACATAGCTAGAGGATGGCAGCTGTGGAAAGGGAGGTGACATGATCTCAGCCGTGAAGGGGTTTAACAAGCCGACTTAGCAGAGCAGGGCCTGCCAGGCAGGCAGTGGGACAACCGGAGGGAAGACGTGGAGGGACGAGGGCGTGGGGTGGGATTTCTCAGCCTGGGCACTGGTGACATTGTGAGCCCAAGAAATCTGTTGCGGAGGCTGTCCTGTGCTTTGCAGGACGTTTAGCAGCATCCAAGCATCCTGGGTGCCAGTGGCACCCTCCACAGACATTGCCAGGCAGTGGGGCTGAGCATCTGTGTTCTGCCTGAAGCCGAAAGGCAGCTCTTGGCCTCACCCTGCTCCTCACTGGAGGGCTGTGTCTCTGCCCCTGAGGCGGGCAGGCGGACAAGCCCTGGTGGGAGCTCTGGGCTACCTCTGCAGTTTCCTCCCACAGAGCAGGGAAGGGGAGCTGGACCTGGCTTACCCCCCAAGCTGCTCTTGCCTCCGTCGCTCCCCTGGCGGCTCTCCCTGGGGATCCAGTGAGTGACAGCCCCACCAGGACAGATGAGAGCCACCAGAGACAGGCCAAGCCCTGTTCATCACCCTCAGGCCCGGGAAAGTCTCCCCTGTCAGCACCCCACCATCCCAACCTGTAATGTGCTTTGAGGAGTCCCAGTGGCCTCAGGGTTCCTGGCCAGACCTGGCATTCCAGATAGTCAGAAACGAAGGGAGGGATCTTGCACACGGGCCGACCCCTACATCCCCACGCGGGGTGGCTGGAGTTCTCTCTGCAGCCCAAATGAAGGTGCTGCTCTCCAATTATATTTTATTTATTTTATTTTTATAAGGTTATTTATTTATTTATTTGACAGAGAGAGAGAGCCAAGCAGGGGGAGCAGCAGGCCAAGGAAGAGAGAGAAGCAGGCTCCCCACTGAGCAGGGAGCCCAATGCGGGGCTCCGTCCCAGCACCCCAGGATCATGACCTGAGCCGAAGGCAGACGCTCAACCCACTGAGCCACCAAGGCGCCCCTCTAGACAATTTTAAAAAGTCTCCGAGCCCTCAGACAGCCAGGTCTCTGGGAATTTGCTATTAGCACTAAAGTGCAGCCGGTACGCAGTGGTATGGCCAAGCCAGGGTCCTTCTCCATCCCAGCTGACGCGGCCCCCTGCCTTCCCCCAAGCCAGTCACTGGAGGCTCAACACTCTTCTAATGGGGACCGTCCAGAACCTCCTCCCCACCCCTACCCCTATCCCGCCCCACCATGCTGCCCTACTGTTGTTCGATATTTTGACCATCTCTTTATCATCCAATAGACGTTTATTGCAAGGCTACCAGGAGCCAGGTCCTATGCTAGGTCCTGCTCTCAATGTGTTCCGGAGTCCCCAGGGGAGAGAGACATCTGAATGCCTTAACATAGC
This sequence comes from Neomonachus schauinslandi, assembly GCF_002201575.2. Classification (NCBI taxonomy): domain Eukaryota; kingdom Metazoa; phylum Chordata; class Mammalia; order Carnivora; family Phocidae; genus Neomonachus; species Neomonachus schauinslandi. Next base: position 137,671,740 of record NC_058411.1, read on the forward strand.
ACAGCAGGTGCAAAGACAGTGGCCTGTAGAGAGTCCCCTGGGGGCACCACGGAGGTAGGAAGCGTCTGTGGTGGAGTCTCAGGTATGCAGACTGGGTCTTAAGAATAAGTGGAAGGTCATAGTGAAAGACAAGGGAAGGGAATTCCAGGAAAAGGGACCAGCATGTGCAAAAACCACAGAGGTCATCCATAGGAAGCGGAGAGAAAATATTAGAGCTTGTATTTATACTCATTTTTAGTCTCATACTTATATATTTTCTATTTTATAAACACTTAATGATGCATATGACATATTAACATAGTTATATATATATAACATCTATACATATATAACATCAATATATGTATATACAAATATATCTGTATATATGTATAATATGAATATATGTATAAGATGCATATATAAATATATATTTGTTTATAAATTTATATAGACATAGAAATATAAACACTTAATATGTATATATAAATATAAATATATAAATGTAATTTATATGTGTTTATATGTATATAATATGTGATTTATATGTATATATAAATATATTTTTAATATACATATTTTGAGTGCACACCCCCACAGTTTTACTGATGCATAATCCAAATTGTTGCCGAGCCTGGTTATGACATGCTATATTTGAAGGGCATGTAAATGCCCAAGAGGTGATGTCTAGGCTTGGAGCTAGACATGGGTGTGGGTTGGGGAGACAGCCTTGGGTGCTGGGCGGAGAGGAAGGGAGAAGGGCTTAGATCGAGTGGAACAGAGCAGGGTGGAGGAGGAAGCTAGTGAACCAAGAGGTTCTCAGCCTGGCTGCCCTTTGAATCACCTAAGGAGGTTTTAAAAAATACTCACTCCTAGCTCCTTTGATTTAATTGGCCTGAAGTGAAGCCCGGACACCATCTTCTTTTAAACTCCCCAAGTAATTTCAATTGTAACCAGAGTTAACAACCACTGTCTTAGATCAGGTTTCTTCAGACTTTCATGCTTGTGTGCCCCCTAAAAGGATTTTGGAAAACAACACACTCCCTTTCGTGTTTTTAAGTTGAGGTCTAAATTTTTAATCATAATTTTATTTTATTTTATTTTTGAAGATTTATTTATTTATTCGAGAGAGAGAGAGGGTGAGAGCACAAGCGGAGGGACAGGGAGAAGGAGAGAGAATCTCAAGCAGACTGCTCAGCACGGAGCCCGACTTGGGGCTCCATCTCATGACCCTGAGATCACAACTTGAGCTGAAACCAAGAGTCCGATGCTCAACCGACTGCACTACAGGGGCCCCTAATCATAATTTTAATAGCTGCAAATATATAATTTCCTGTGTGTTATATATATCTTCTCCAGAACCTCAGAATTGCAAATTTGGTTTATTTAATTTATGGAAAAGGTCTGCCATAGAAGCTAATTAGCAACAACGGAATTCATTGCCAAACCAGTCAGCCCAATTAGACTCTCTGTCAAAAGAAAGCCTGGACACATTTTTCAATTCAAATAAATATATTAATACATAGCCCTGTGACAACCATCTCACTTCCATATTCTACTTCTAAGCATATAGTGCGCAGTCTTGTCACCTAGAATTGGTCCCTTTGATGTAATAAGATGCTGCCTCATCAATATTTATAGCTGATGCTCAGTGTGTTTTTTTGAAGGGGGTCTCTCCCTCAGGAGTGTACACGCTCTAATTGCCCCTTTGTTTGGGTCCCCAGTGGTTGGCACACATCTAGATGATGCCCCATGGTTGGAGTGGGGTTGAGTGAAAAGAAAACCTTACTTGGAAAGCTAAGTGAGATGAGAAGGGAAAACTGGCTTGATGTTTGACTGCAGAGGCAAACAGATTCATTTTGGAAAGAAGGACCTAGAGAAATTGAGGACCTGGAAATCGGTATCTTTAAAATTGTTCATGGTAGATCGATACATATATGGTAACTTGATTTACAACGAAGACACATATGCACTTCTGTGGGGGGCCACAGTGTTTTTTTTTCTATGCATACTCATGAGGGAAAATAAATGAGCTCTCATCCCTTTCTCACACCTTACACATTAATTCAAGATGGGCCATAGACCTAAATATGAAAACTAAACCAATAAACATTCTGGAAGAAAACATGGGAGGGAATCTTCACGAGCAGGTAAAGATCTTTTGAGCAGGACATAATAAGGCACTCACTATAACTGTTTTTAATTTAAGTTTTAGTTAACATACAGTGCAATATTGGTTATAATTTTTTAAATGGTAAATTGGACTTCATTAAAGCAAAAACCTCTGTTTATCAAAAGATGCCATTAAGAGAGCGAAGGGCAAGAGAAGACTTTCACAATACCTCTATCAGACAAAGGACTCATATCCTGAATATATAAAGATCTCTTTCAAATCAATGAGAAAAGGACAACCAACCCAACCAAAATTTGGGCAAAAGCCTTGAAAAAGAGGCTAAAGGGCTAGTAAGCATATGAAAAGGCTCTCAACACTATTAGTCATCAGGGAAATGCGAAACAAAACCTCAGTGAGATTCTATGATACTCAACAGAATGACTAAAATTGAAGCGATCAGCAATAAGAAAAGTTGTCAAGGATATGGAGCAGCTGGAGCACTCCTACATTGCGAGTGGGAGAATAAATAAGTAAAAACCAGACACACCCCTGCTCTGGTCTCAGAAATTCCACTCTTCGGCATATATCCAAAGCAAAGTGGTAGCTGCAGTTCAATTAGTATGCAGGCAATAAGGGGGTACTTGTGGAGAACTTAGGATAGTACTAAAAACAACTAAAAGTCAATCTGCTTTGGGGGCTCCTGGGTGGCTCAGCTGGTAGAGTGTTTGACTCTTGATCTCCGGGGGTCGTGAGTTTGAGTCCCACGCTGGGGGCAGAGTTTACTTTAAAAAAAAGAAGACAATCTGCTTTTTATTATCACTGTGCACCAGGATCAGCCATTCTAAACAACGATAAAATATCCTCTACCCCAGAACATCTTTTTTGGTCTAAGTTCTAAACAGTTACTGCAGTGACCATTGAGTTTTTTTTTTTTAAGATTTTATTTATTTATTTGAGAGAGAGAATGAGAGAGAGAGAGAGCACATGAGAGGGGGGAGGGTCAGAGGGAGAAGCAGACTCCCTGCTGAGCAGGGAGCCCGATGCGGGACTCGATCCCGGGACTCCAGGATCATGACCTGAGCCGAAGGCAGTCGCTCAACCAACTGAGCCACCCAGGCGCCCGACCATTGAGTTTTAAAAACACATTTATAAGCTTCAAATGAGCATCTTTACAGTACATAACCTTTCATAAGCATTGCATTCTACATGGAAGTTAATGTGGAGGATGTCCAGGTATACACTTGGCCCCCAATGGACATGGGTTCTGTGCATTTATTTATCTATTTAGTCAGGGTTTTTTTTTTAATTGTGGTAAAAATATATGTAATCTACAATTTGCCATTTTACCCATGTTTGAATGTACAATTCAGCAACATTAATTACATTCACATTGTTGTGCAACCATCACCACCACCCATCTCTAGACTTTCTCATCTTCCCAAAGGGAAGCTCTACCCATTAAACACTCACTCCTCACCCCTTCTCCCCCTATCTCTTGGTAACCTCTAATATACTTTCTGTCTCTATGAATTTGTCTACTCTAGGTACCTGGTGTAAGTGGAATCCTACAGGATTTGTCCTTTTATGTCTGACTTACTTCACTTAGTCTAAAGGTTTCAAGGTTCATCCATGTTGTCACATGTACATGATTACTTCATTCCTTTTTTTTTTATTTAAAGATTTATTTGAGAGAGAGGGAACAAGCAGGGGGGAGCGGCAGGCAGAGGGAGAGGGAGAAGCAGGCTCCCCTCTGAGCAGGGAGCCCAATGTGGGGCTCCATTCCAGGACCCCGAGATCATGACCTGAGCTGAAGGCAGAAGCTTAACCGACTGAGCCACCCAGGCGCCCCATGATTGCTTCATTCCTTTTTATGGCTGAATCATATTCCATCGTACCTACATTTATTTTGAGAATAATTTCCTAAAGGTTCAAAACCATGCAAATTTTTCAGATTACAGTTGCTGTCTCCAGTCCCTATGGTATGACATGTTTCTGAACGTCACTGTGTATTTGAAATAATGGTAGCACCATGATTTTAAAGATAGAGAAACAGAACCTAAGGGACTTTAGTTCCATCATTTTATGGGATTACTGGAATTTTTGTGTTTAAACCGAGAACAGTAGGGGCATCTGGCTTGCTCAGTTGGTGAAGCATATGACATTTGATGTCAGGGTTGTGCGTTCAAGCCCCACGTTGGGACTGGAGCCTAGTTAATTAAAAAAAATTTTTTTTAAAGCTAACATACTTTAAAAGTATTAATCCTTTTTGGGGTATGGTAATATTTATTTTATTTTTAATTTTTTTGCTGATTACATGTACCTGAGGTACAATAAAATAAAAATGTCTCTTTTCTTGCCATTCTGATTATTGTTAATTTCATTATTATTGCTGAAACTAATTTTGTCGTATAGAGGATGGGGAGCATTAAAAATGATCCATTCTAAGCATCAGATATTCCAGCTATGCCTCTGGATATAGTCAAGAGAAATGAATGCACATGTCCTCCAGGAGACATGTATGAGAATGTTCATAAACATGTCAAACTGTAAATAACTCAAACGTCCATCACTCAGGGAACAGATAAACAAATTGTGGATTGGGGCACCTGGGTGGCTCAGTCGGTTAAGCATCTGCCTTCGGCTCAGGTCATGATCCCAGGGTCCTGGGATGGAGCCCTGCATCGGGCTCCCTGCTCAGCAGGGAGTCTGTTTCTCCCTCTGCCACTCCCCCTGCTTGTGCGCTCTCTCTCTCTCTCTCTCAAATAAATAAATAAATAAATAAAATCTTAAAAAAAAACAAATTGTGGATTATTCATACAATGGAATATTACACAGAAATTAAAAAAAAAAAGGAAATAACTACTGATACGTGCTGCCATCTAGATAGCTCTCACAAACAGAAATGAAGGAAGCCAGGCACCAAAGAATTTGCACCGGATGACGCCATTTACATCAATTTTACCTAAATTTTAAAGACAGGCAAATTTTTCTAAAGTTTTTATTTAAATTCCAGTTAGTTAACATACAGTGTAATGATAGTTTCAGGTGTACAATATAGTGATTCAACACTTCCATGCATCACCCAGCGCTCATTACGACAAGTGCCCTCCTTCAGCCCCATCACCTGTTTCCTCTCCCCCCTCCCACTGCCCATCTGGTCACCACCAGTTTGTTCTCCATAGTTAAGAATCTGTTTCTTGGTTTGTCTCTCTCTCTTTCTTCCCTTTGCTCATTTGTTTTGTTTCTTAAATTTCATGTAGGAGTGAAATCAAGTGGTATTTGTCTTTCTCTGCCTGACATTTCACTTAGCATGATACACTCTAGCTCCATCCATGTCATTGCAAATGGCAAGATTTCATTCTTTTTATGGCAGAATAATATCTGTAATATTTTATGGAATAATATTCCGTATTCCATATATATATCTCACATCTTCTTTGTCTATTCTGTTGATGGACACTTGGGCTGCTTCCATAATTTGACTATTGTAAATAATGCTGCAATAAACATCAGGGTGCATCTATCCCTTCGAACTAGTGTTTTTGTATTTTTGGGGTAAATACCCAGTAGTGTGATTACTGGATCGTAGGGTAGTTCTATTTTTAATGTTTTGAGGACCCTCCATACTGTCTTCCACAGTGCCTGCACCAGCTTGCATTCTCACCAACACTGCACAAGGGTTCCCCTTTCTCCACATCCTCACCGACACCTGTTGATTCTTATGTTGTTGATTTTAGCCATTCTGACAGGTGTGGGGTGATATCTCATTGTAGTTTTGATTTGCATTTCCCTGATGAGTGATGTTGAGCATCTTTTCATGTGTCTGTTGGCCATCTGGATGTCTTCTTTGGAAAAATGGCTATTCATGTCTTCTGACCATTTTTAATCGGATTATTCATTTTTTGGGTGTTAAATTTCATAAGTTCTTTATACATTTTGGATACTAACCCTTTATCAGATATGTCATCTGCAAATATCTTCTCCCATTCTGTAGGTTGCCTTTTGTTTCATTTTGTTGATTGTTTGCTTTGCTGTGCAAAGACAGGCAAATTTAATCGATGGTGAAAGAAATCGGGAGAGTGGTTACCTGGGTGGGGGGCAGTTATTGATTGAGAGTGGTGGATACTCAGATGTATACATTTATAAAAACTTATCAAGCTTTACACTTAGGATTGATACATTTCACTATATATAAATTATTCCTCAATGCAAAAGAAAAAAAAAATGCAAGCTCCAAAAGGGCAGAGATTTTTGTCGGTTTGGCTCAACTCTGTATCCTTAGAGGTTAGAGCAGGGCCTGCATGTTGTAGCACGCGAAAGCACTGAATGAGTGAATGAACCTAAGATCGCTCTCAGCAATGTGTGAGCATTGCTCTTATCATGTAAGTCCTGCAAGGTTACGTTTATGTCTCCCCCGTCGATTTCTGGCCTTGGGGATCAGGGACCTGTTGGAGGGGCAGTGAGCAGTGAGGCTGGTCTGTGCCTGGGATTAGGACAGTTTGAAGACCTCGGTACATTTTTGCCCCCCAACTCCCTTTACGGGAAATTACAATGGGCTGGTCTCTGGAACCACGCAGAGCATTCAGGACGCACTCCAAGGACTTTGAGATGGACCATCAGTGTGAATAGAATAAAGGAAGGAGAGAAATAAAGGCCCTGTGGCCACGCTGATCCCAAAGCCCTTCACGTTCCCCAACCTTAGACCATATGGTAGGCTCCACTCCTTCAGCCCAGGGTCCCTGTGTCGCTGCTGGCTCAGGTGGGAGGTCTGCCCCACTGCTCTTCCAGATTCTCGTCCATCCCTCTCCATGGTGGTTGCTCCCTTCTGAATGCCTCCAGCAGCTTCCCTGCCAATCCCTCGCTTTCTCTCTCATTTTTTGAATAGAATTTATTAAAATATTATATCTTATCACACAGGCAGGCATGTTTATTTGTTCTCCTTTCTTTAAAAGAGTTCAGTGGGTCTCTCTCCTCTCCCTTGCTCCAAACCTCTCATGCTGGTCTCCAGCTCCCATGTCGGACCTTCCAGCATGACTCATCCTGAACCTGACCTCCCCAAAGCCTATGTTCACATGGAACGCCTTTTAAAACCAAGAGAAAATTTGGAGAGGGCAGTGGCTTTAACCACAAGGGCTAATAATCCCTGATTAGGTCTTTTGTCAAATTATAATCCAGACATGGCAGGTGGATCAGGATGCCGAGGAGGGGCCCTTGGCAGAAGGGACAGCAGTGAGAAAGATCCCCAAACACATTCCTGGTCCCTCACACCTTTACTTGAAGTGGCTCCAAGAGCTGAGCCGTGCCAGAGACACACCTAATCACTCCTGCCTAGGACTGGAGAGCTGTTCTCCAACAGAGCGAGACCAGTTTTTTGTTTTCAGTTTTTAAATCCTCGGGGATAAAGCAAAAGACCCTGGATTAAAAGCAGCAGGAAGGATTGGGGCTCCAAATCAGGAAGAAGGGCCAAATTGATGGTGAGAACACGGAACCTGGGTGTGACCTGTCAGGAGCAGTGGGGCAGGCCCCTTCAGGGGAGCCCTGAACACAAAACGATTCCTGATTCAGCTGAGTTTATGGGCTGAGCCGGAGCCCAGCCCTGAAGTCATGGCCTACCACCATTGCCGGGCCAGGCAGGCTAGGTCGCTGGGGAGGCAGGGGCACCAGATGGCCAGGGAGTCTGTCCCAGCCAAGGAGGGCTTCTGGACAGGGCTGGTTCTGTAGAGGCCCATCAGGAACTTGAAGCAACAACAGATTTGCCCATGAGGGTTGGCTCTTGTCCATTTTCTTTCCTGATCAGCTCCTCCGTGTCTGTCAGGATTCAGCACAGGTATTACCTCCTCCAGGAAGCCCACACCCAGGGCTCTGAGCACACAGCAGCGCACTCTGGACTCAGTTGCTTGCAGATCCCTTGGGGGGGGGACGGGGGCGGGGGTCATCATTGTGTCCCTCGGGCTTGACAGGTGCTTGGAGATGAGAAGGCAATGAAGGAAGCAAAGAGGAAGGGATGGAGGGAAGACAAAGGGAGGAGGGAGAGAGGAAGGAAGAGAGAGGTAGGGAAGGAGTGAGACAGGAGGATGGAAGGGGTAGGGGGAAAGGGAGGAAGGGAGGGAGGAGGGGAGGAGGCAGGGACTCCTTGCCCAGAGCTGACACAGATGCCCAAAGCTCAGCCCTACTCCATAGACAGTGGCTCGTCCATAGCAACATTTTCTGGCGGCTGGGACTCGGGCTGCTCCGCGTCCCACCCCCACGGCCCCCTCTGCGGGCCCAGCCCAGGGAGAGGGTCAGCCCAGGCTGGCGGTCGCCGAGCATCCAAGCTGGGGGCTGCAGGGGAGGGGATGGGCACAGGCTGGTGGGCGAGGGCGGACAGCTCTGGGGGCCACGGGAGAGCTCTGTGGCAGATTGCCATTTATCTGCTTCTTGTTCATTTCTACTTGATTCGCATAATTTCCGAGCTGTGTTCTTACAGGGAAATGTGCTTTTCATTTAATGTTTTTCACAGAATGACGATAGCATTCTTGTTCTTCCTGAATATAAAGGAAAGACAGCGCATTATAGCAAATAGAAACAAAGAATACGGGGCGCCTGGGTGGCTCAGTTGGTTAAGCGACTGCCTTCAGCTCAGGTCATGATCCCGGAGTCCCGGGATCGAGTCCCGCATCGGGCTCCCTGCTCGGCAGGGGGTCTGCTTCTCCCTCTGCCCTCTTCCCTCTCGTGCTCTCTGTCTCTCATTCTCTCTCTCAAATAAATAAATAAAATCTTTAAAAAAAAAAAAAAAAAAAGAAACAAAGAATACAAGAATGACCTGAAATCCCAGAGGTAACTGTCGTCAACATTTTCTGGTGTATCATTTTAGAATTTATATATCCATGTATGTACATTAACATATTTAAATACAGAAAGGATTTTTGAAAGCAAACGCAACTGGAATCACGCTGTACATATGCTCTGTAACCTGCTGGTTTCCATCCATTAATGCCCTGTGAACACTCTTCCGTGTCAGCAAATACAATTTCGCATCATGACAATGGCTGCCAATATTTTGAGTGAATGAAGGTCCCATCATTTACTTACTAAACGTCTTTGAACATTTAGGATTTCCCCCCAGTTTTTACTGTTAAAAAACAACTTTGGGGAAGATGCAGCCCTCACAGCGTCATTTTTATTTTATTTATTTTTTTTTAAAGATTTTATTTATTTATTTGAGAGAGAGAGAATGAGAGACAGAGAGCACGAGAGGGAGGAGGGTCAGAGGGAGAAGCAGACTCCCTGCCGAGCAGGGAGCCCGATGCGGGACTCGATCCCGGGACTCCAGGATCATGACCTGAGCCGAAGGCAGTCGCTTAACCAACTGAGCCACCCAGGCGCCCCACAGCGTCATTTTTAAACCACACAGATACATGTGCACTACAGAAGATGGTGGGTTTTGAATCACAAGTTCTAGAAATAACTTGCTTGTAAATGAGCGACTGCATCATTCATTAAAGTCAAAAATTGTGGTAAAAACCAAGAATTGGGCAATATCTGAAATTGAGATGACTGAGAGTGAGATGAGAAAGGGAGAGGTTTCCTCCTGAAAGGAACACTGGGGAGATCGATCGATCGATCGATCATCTATCTCCCTTTCTTTCTCTTTCTCTTTCCTTCTTTCTTTCTTTCTTTTTTCTTTCTTTCTTTCTCTTCTTCTTTTTCTTTCTTTTCTTCTTTCTTTCTTTCTCTCTCTCTCTCTTTCTTTCTTTCTTTCTCTCTCTCTCTTTCTTTCTTTCTTTCTTTCCAAAAATAGACCTCTCCACATATCTTGGTTTTGAACAAACCAGTGCCCATAATCGTTCCATCTACCAATCTCTCTCTTTCTCTCTCTCTCTTTTTTTTATTGTGCCCTCTCAGGGCACCCCTGGTGAAAGTGTTCACTAGGGATCCCTTTCTGCTCCAGGCACTGTGCTAGGCTCTGGGGATAGAGTGGTGGACAAGACCCACCCACTTCTTACCTCCTGACAGGCTTAGTGGAGAAGCGAAGGAGGTGCTCACGCCTTCAGTAAAGATGGGCATGCTGGGTCTCTAAGAGCCAGCCTTCTCCCCCCTTCTGTGGTCTGAGCAGCTGCTGTGATTAAGGAGTTCTTGGGCACTGGCTCTGTGCTGCGCACTCCCGGGGAATGGGAAGATGCTTCTCCCAAACAGACCGAGGTGTTGGAATCCCCTGCCTCCTCCTTGCAGCTGCTCCAAAGTAACCTGTCCCTCGCTGTACCACACTGCACAGTAGATACCAGCCACCCAGACCATTCGGGCACATGGTGTTCATACTACCAGTCTGCAGCACATGCCAGCTTCACATGTGTTTTCATGAGGCTGCCAAAGAGCTTAAAGGTCACCTTGTCTAACTGACCTGGTCTGCTGAGGATTGAATCTTCTCTCTGATTCCCCAGCCCCCCGTCAGGGGATAACTTAGGTGGCAAGAAGCATTTTATCTCTCAACGTGGTCCAATCGGTCTATTGGATACCACTATTTATTAATCCATTCAATCAAATGGTATGTATTCAGTGCTATGTACTGAGTGCTTACTATACACTTAGAAATAAATCAGTGAATAAAACAGACAAAAATCTCTGCTCTTGTGAAGTTTAGCTTCTAATGGCATGGGTTGGGGGAACAAACATTAAACAAAATAGGTAAATTATAAAATGTTAGGTAGTAATAAACGCTATAGCAAAAAAGAGGAGGAGAAGTATGTTAGACTAGATCAGGAATGGCAAGGATTGGATTGCAATTTTAATATCAAAACATTAGTGTTATTATGTGTTAACTAATACTAACTAGTAAGTGTTAACTAATTAGTGAGTTTAGCAAGGTCATGAGACACAAGGTCAATATACAAAAATCAAACTTATTTCTGTATGTTAGCAATAAACAAGTGGAAATTGAAAAAAATTTTGAAAACATCATTTATAGTAGCACCGGAAAACATGGAATACTTAGGTAGAAATCTAACAAAGTATGTGCAAGATCTGTATGCTGAAAACTGCAACACATTGGTGAAAGAAATCAAAGAAAACGGAAAACATGGAGTGATATACCATGTCCATGAATTGGAATCTAGGCTTACTAAAATTCTACCGACATCAATCTATAAATTCAATGCAATTGTATCAACAATTCTATCAGAATTTTTTTTTTGGTAGAAATAGACAAGCTGATTTTATTTTCTTTTATTTTTAATTTTTTAAAGATTTTATTTATTTATTTGACAGAGAGAGAGGGAGAGAGTAGCCGAGGGAGAGGGAGAAGCAGACTCCCCACTGATCAAGGAGCCCGAAGCGGGGCTTGATCCCAGGACCCTGGGATTATGACCTGAGCTGAAGGCAGATGCCCTGCCCACTGAGCCGCCCAGGTTCCCCTGACAAGCTGATTTTAAAGTTTATTTGGAAAGGCAGTGGAACTAGAATAGCAAAAGAATTACAAATAAGAACAACAAAGTTGCAGAATTCACACTAATTTCATGACTTACTCTAAAGCTATTATAATTAAGACAGTGTAGGCAAAAAGATAGTATAGATCAATGGAACAAAATAGAGTCCAGATATAAACCCACACATATATGGTCAATTGAATTTTGACAAAGCTGCAAAGGCATTTCAATGAGGAAAGGGTAAACTTTGAACAGAACAATAGGCTATCCACATAAAAATATTTAAAAAGGGGTGCCTGGGTGGCTTAGTCAGTTAAGCGTCCAAATCCAGATCTTGGCTCAGGTCTTGATCTCGGGGTCGTGAGTTCAAGCCCCACACTGGGCTCCATGCTGGCCTATTTAAAAAAAACAAAAACCTTAATCCATGCCTCACACTACTTAACATTTAAATCAAATGGGTATAGAGTTAAATGTAAAACCTAAGACTATAAAACTTCTCAAAAAATCAGGAGAAAATATTTGTGGCCTTGGGCTAGACAAAGATTTCTTAGATATGACACCAAAAGCCTGATCCATAATTTTTTTGATAAATTGTACTTCATCAAATTTAAGCATCTTTGAACGATGCTGTTAGGAAAATGAAAAGACAAATGACAGACTAGAAGAAAATATTTGCAAGTTAAATAGCTGATAATGGACTTGCATCGAGAATACAAAAAGAAGTCTCAAAACTCAATAGTACAATGCCTCAAAAAATTAAAAATAAAATGACCAGATTAGTCAGTAATTCCACTTTTGGGTGTACATCCAAAAGAATTGATGGCAGGTATACAAAGATATTTGTATACCTGTGTTCATAGCAACATTGTGCACAATAGTCAAAAGGTGGAAGCAACCCAAATATTCACTGATGGATGAAGGGATAAACAAAATGTGGTATATACATATAATGGAATATTAATCAGCCTTTAAAAGAAAGAAAATTCTGACACATGCTACAACGTAGATGAACCATAAGGACATTTTGCTAACTGAAATAAGCCAGTCACGAAGACAGCTACTGTATGATTGTATTTTCATGAGGGACCTAGAAGAGGCAAATTCATAGAGACAGAAAGAAGGATGGTGGTTGCCAGGGGCTGGCGGGAAGGGAGAACTAGGAGTTCACGTGTAAGGGGGACAGAATTTCAGTTTGGGAAGATGAAAAAAAGGATGAAAAAAGTTAGCGATGTGTGCACAGTGTGAATGGACTTCATGTTACGGAGTTGTACACTTAAAAACAGTTAAAATGGTAACCTTTATGTTATATATATTTTACCACAAATAAAAGTTAAATTTTATTTTATTTTTAAAAGATCTTATTTATGTATGTATTTAGAGAGAGAGAGTGCATGGGCACACATGAAGGGGGGAGGGCAGAGGGAGAGAGAGAATCTTCAGCCAACTCCACGCTGAGCACAGAGCGCCACACGTGGGTTCAATCTCACAACCCTGAGATCATGACCCGAGCCGAAACCAAGAGTCAGAGGCTTAACCAACTGAGCCATCTAGGTGCCCCTAAAAGTTAAATTTTAAAAACTCAAAAGGAGGGGCGGGCGGCTGGCTGGCTCCGTCGAAAGAGCATGTGATTCTTGATCTGAGGGCGAGGACTTTGAGCCCCATGTAGGATGTAGAGATTACTTAAATAAATAAAACTTCGGGAAAAAAAAACTCAAAAGGAAACAAACCCTCATGGGAGCATGTACAAATCACTACTAAGATGAGTGTCTGGAGTGGGGGTGGGGACTGGAGTGAGGTGGAGAAGGGAGGTAGACTTTCACTATGTGCCTTTAATACTTCTCCAATGAACTATTGCTTGTTCAAACATTAAACATAAAATGATTTGTTTTTAGAAAAAGAAAGTTCTTTCTGATATTGAGCCAAAGATCTGTCCTACAACCATGTTGAACAAGACATACGCCTCCTCTAAGTGACAGCCCTTTAAGTCCTTACGACAATAGTCTGCTGACTCTGAGCATCTTCTTCAGCATTTTGTTCCTCCTTCTCAGTACCGGGGGAACAATCACTGCAGAGGGGTGTCTGAGTCTGCGGACTCTCTGGTGGACATCTGTGGTTTGGGAATATTCAGCATCTACTTCCCCTGTCCATAGCACCCTGCCTCTCCTTTGGAGAATCTCCTACTATGTACAGTCTCTGAACAGGATGTCCCAACTTCCCAATATGAAAGCAAAATGTAGCTAGCAGTGGGTCCTCCCTCTGTCTACACTGGCCCAATTAGAAGGAAAGCATGTGACTCAACCCATGAACTCACTTTTCCTGGGCTTTGCTCTTCAGAGTGCTTTAAGGAAGCTGGGCACCTAAAGGTCGTATGTATTCTAGCAGTGATGGGTTAGACTATTTGGATTGGACAGTCCTTGTGCCCCTCTTTTGTGGGGGTACCTGCTGCCCAGGCCTCCAGACTCCCTTGGTTCTGGCCCATTTGCCAATCCTGGCCCTCCAGCCTCCATCAGTTGTGAGCCCTAAAGGCCTTACAAAAATTTTTTGCTTAAGTTAACCAGAGCCAACTTCTTTAGTTTATGAGCAAGAATCCTGTCTGATAAAAAGCCTGACTGACATACGAATTTGGAGGATGTGACAGATTGCATTTTCCCAGAATGGCCTCAACAATTTCTCCCATCCCACATGCTGATTGACAATATAACCACTCCTTCCATGGAGAGGTGGAGTCTATGTCCCCTCCTCTTGAGTCTGAGCAGACTTCCACAGCTAAAGTATGACAGAAGTGAATGCTCTGTGACTTCTAAAACTAGGTCATAAGAAGCCATGTCTTTTTTGGCCTATCCCCTTAAGAGGCTTGCTCTGGTGGGGAAGTCAGCCCCAATATAAGAAATCCAACTACCAGGGGACACCTGGGTGGCTCAGTTGGTTAAGCGTCTGCTGTCGGCTCAGGTCATGATCCCAGGGTCTTGGGATCGAGTCCTGCATAAAGCTCCCTGCTCAGTGAAGAGTCTGCTTCTCCCTCTGCCTGCTGCTCCCCCTGCTTGTGCTCTCTCTCTCTCTGACAAATAAATAAATAAAACCTTTAAGAAAAAAAGAAATCCAACTACCAAGATACTGGACAGTCCCAGATGGAGCTCCCAACCAACAGCCATCATCAACAGCCAGCCAAGTGAGTGCGTCATCTTGGACATCCAGCCCAGTCGAGCCTTCAGATGATGACAGCCCCATTCAACAACTGCCTAGGGGAACTTTCTAGGTGAGTCTTCCCAAATTTCTGACCTATAAAATTATGACCAAAATAAAGATTTTTTAAAAAGTAGGCTCCACTCCCAGCATGGAGCCCAATGCAGAGCTTGAACTCATGTCCCTGAGATCAAGACCTAAGCTGAGATTAAGAGTCAGATGCTTAACCCACTGAGCCACTCAGGCGCCCCGCCAAAAAAGATTTTTTTAGGCTGCTGTGTTTGGGGATGATTTGCTATGCAGCAATAGAAACTAGAAACTGGGGACAAATAATTTAATCAGCTGCAACTGTGTCTCCCTCCACAGGGAATAATGATGTCAATATGAAGACATTAGGGATGGGATAATATTCATGGGGTGCCCTGTTCATGGTAGGAACTCACCCAGGGATTACTAAGCCTATTTCCCATCTTAATGTTAATACCAACATTACTTACTTGGCTTACTTGGTTGCTTATTTTGCCCCATAAAAAATTGTATATTCTCAGCCAAAAGAAAGATAATGGGATAAAAGCAATAAAACCCACATTTATTGGGTCCTGCCTCAGTACAGATCCTTTTCATACACAACCTCATATAACTCTCACAATTCTGTGAGCTGGAGATAATTCTTCCCCAGTTGAAATGAGGAAGAGACAAGGCTGCAGCTGGTTAAGTGTCAGACTCAGCTGGTGTTCTTCTTGGTGGAACAAAGCACCCAAAAGCAAGAGTAAAGGAGCAAGTCCGGGAAGAAAGTTCAATTTAACCACATGATGTTGCAAGAATAAAGATGACTACAGCTATGTGATCGTTGTAAAGGAATTAACGTGCCCATGTTGCCTGGCCCTCCCATTAGTCAGATTAGTGGCAGAACATGTTGTCCATGAGGTGAGCCTGGTGGGGGTGAGGGGAGAACTTCTGCAGAAACTTCTGGTGCTTTCATGCTTGTAAACCACCTCCGTTAGTTCTCAGGTAAGTCTGTTAAGACCTGGGCTGAGCCCCCCAGCAGGTAGTTAACTTGAAGATGAAGAAATAGCATGTATTAACATTAAGATGGGAAATAGGCTTAGTAATCCCTGGGTGAGTTCCTACCATGAACAGGGCACCCCATGAATATTATCCCATCCCTAATGTCTTCATATTGACATCATTATTCCCTGTGGAGGGAGACACAGTTGCAGCTGATTAAATTATTTGTCCCCAACATCACACAATGAGGAAGTGCAGGCCAGAGAAGGGTCCCACCAGGGTGGAGTGTAGGGACACAGAAGGCAGCTGATGGTGCCCTGGAGCCCTGCCGCCACAGAGCCCTGGGCAGAGACACAAGCCTACGGCCCCCATGAGCTGTGGGCACAGAGAGCAGGGCCTGGAGGAAGTACTAGCAGCATGTGGGGTTCCCAGCAGGCCAGGAGGTCAACAACACTAGAGAAGGGGCAATGTCCCCATGGACCTAGGGACGTCCCTCCTCTGACCCTCTCTCAGCACCTGCTCACTTCCTTCAGAGTGGTCGTCACAACTTGGCATTGGTCTATGCGTTTGTTACTGACTGTGAGAGATTGTTACAGTCTGCCCCCAATTCATTGTGTCTCTCCAGACACACACTCTTGTGAAGCCTCGTCTCATAATGACGGGGGTCCGACCATGTGACCGGCATGCGCCAACGGCTAGCAATCTGATGCAGTCACAGGCGTGAAAAGCACCTGTGCCCGGGGCTTGCCCTCTTGGAACGCTGCTGTCTAGTGAAGAAGCCCGGGCTAGCCTGCATAGAGGTCCTTCTGTTAGAAAAATCTCAGACCCCTGCGTGTATTTCCAATCTGCACTAGCTGTGCAAGTAAAAATAAAGGTGGGGGGCGGCTCTAGCAGATTCAAACTCCACAACATAGAGCTTTGGTTCAGTGGGTATCACCCAGAGGGAAGCACCCGAAACTGGAGTTCCACTGCACATGGCAGGGCGCTTGCCCTCTCCTAGGCAGGGGCAGTAAAATGGGGCCTCTGTTTATGCATACACAGCAGTGGGTGGGGTAGAGAGGCCACCCACAGAGCAGCCAGTTCTGGGGCATCCTGAAAATCTCTGGGAAGGAAGGCCAGACCCGCGAAGCTGCTTGGTCCTCCAGCCCCTCACTGGGTGCCGAGGGTGATAACAAGTTCTCAGGTCCCTTTAGTCATAAGGCTACGAAGAAGCTTTCCTGGTGGGCAAGTGGGGGGGCGTTCAGCTGTCATGCTAGAGTGATCATGTGTCCCATGTGCCCAGGGCAGGCCTGTTTACACCTGCTGTCCTAGTGTAATTATTAATAATGCCCCCCTCACTCTGGTTTTGGTGATAACTAGGGTCACCCTAGTTATGGTCCAGGTTTGATCCCCAGAACCAAAGGAAGAAGATCCTTTTTTTTTTTTAAGAGAGGGAGCTGGGAGGGGGCAGAGGAGAGAGAGAGAGAAGGAGAATCTTAAGCAGGCTCCACGCCCAGTTCAGAGCCCGACTTGGGGCTCGATCTTACAACCTTGAGATAATGACCTGAGCCAAAATCAAGAGTCAGACGCTTAACCGACTGAGCCAGCCAGGTGCCCCAGGAAGATGATTCCCTAAAAGAGCACTGGTCCAGGAGTGAGTGCTCGTCTTGCCCCGCTGCCGACAAACGGGGGACGTTGGCACATTTTCTCTGGCTGAATCGAAGAGGTTGGATCAGACAGGCCCCTTCTAGCTGGGGGGTTAATGTGAGATGAGAGTCATTGGGGGATTCGTTTTAAGACCTTTCTGAATCCAGACCTAATACAAATAAGTACAAAACAGACAAACAGTAATGAAATGAGTGCTCTTCTCAGTTGTCAGGGAAAACGTTGAGCAACTGGGGGACACGGTGAAACACTGAAGGGAAATCTGTGAAGCACTCCAGAAGGAAGTGTTCCCTGGAGGTTGGCCAAGACCTGGTAGGAGGGGAAGGGAAGGGAACGGAAGAGATTTAGGAAGGAGGAGTTTACAGTGCCATAGAGTCGGGAGAGGGAATGGGAAGGCTCCAGGCCGTAGGTCCAAAAGGGATCAGTCCATAGAGAGATGAACCTTCTCAGCACCACCTGGACCTCTGGAATTTCATCTTACGTGGCTCTGTCCTGTGGGGCCCATCTGTAGCATCCCAGGCATGGGAAGAAAGATTTCATAATTGTCTCTCCCGCCTAGGTCTTAAATTGGCTGAGCCTACTTGCTCCCACTCTGGGGTGGGTCTCCCCGTGGTCACATCCAAAGAAAACACCAATTTTACTTCGAATGTCTTGT
Organism: Neomonachus schauinslandi; assembly: GCF_002201575.2. Taxonomy (NCBI): domain Eukaryota; kingdom Metazoa; phylum Chordata; class Mammalia; order Carnivora; family Phocidae; genus Neomonachus; species Neomonachus schauinslandi. The sequence continues at coordinate 137,689,723 of NC_058411.1, forward strand.
TTATGCATTTCCTGGAGGCTTTCCTGGACTTGGGGTCAGAGCAGCAAAGAGAAATCATCTCTCCCAATGTCAGCCAAAATCCTCCTTACCCATCTCTACCTCTAGACAACCACTTCTCAGTATGATTTCGACTCATTTGGATCCTATTCTCTGTAAATTCTAAAGCGGTGGTTCTCAAAGTATGGTCCCCAGACCAGCAGCAGCAACCTCCCCTGGAAGCTTGTTAGAAAGGTAAATTCTTGGGACCTGTGGTATGCAGAATACTGGCCCCCCATTCTTAATTCCCAGAACCTGTGAAAATGTTGCTTGGCAAAAAGGACTCTCCGATTGATTAAATTAAGGATCTTGACCTGGGGAGATTATCCTGGATTATCTGAGTGTGCCCAGTATAATCAATTCCTTATAAGTGAAAGAGAGGCAGGTGTGTTAGGGGCAGAGAAGGAGATGTGGACAAGGGGAGGCAGGAAGATGCCATTATTGGCTCTGCAAATGGAGGGAGGGGCCACAAGCCAAGCAAGGCTGAGGGGCTCCAGAAGCTGGGACAGGAGTGGGAACCAGCCTCGTCCAGAGCCTCCAGAGGGAACACAGACCTGCCAGCACCTTGATTTCAGCCCACTGAGACTCACTTCGGACTTCGGACCTCCAGCACTGTAAAATAATAGATTTGCGTTGTTTAAGCGGTTAAGTTTGTGGTGATTTGTTAAAGCATGAATAGGATGGACCTAGAGGGTATTATGCTAAGAGAAAGAAGTCAGACAGAGAAAGACAAATACCATATGATTTTGCTTATAGGTGGAATCTAAAAAACAAAGCAAAACAAACGAAAAATCAGAAACAGACCCATAAATACGGAGAACAAACTGATGGTTGCCAGAGGGGAGGGTGGGGAGGAGGGATGGGCAAAATGGGTGAAGGGGAGTGGGAGATGCAGGCTTCCAGTTATGGGATGAATAAGTCACAGGAATAATAGGTACAGCATAGGGAATATAGTCAATGATGCTGTAATAGCTGTGTGGTGACAGATGGGAGATACACTTGCAGTGAGCACGGCATCACGTATAGAGTGAATCACTATGTCCTACACCTGAAACTAATGTAACACTGTGCGTCAACTATACTTCAATTAAAAAAAAATGCAGCAGTAGGAAACGGACATAGGCTCCATCCCGGACCTGCTGAGTCAGAAACCACAGGGGGGCGGCCGGCACCCTCCCTGTGTGTTACAAGCCTTTCCAGGGCTGCAGAGGTGAGCTGAAGTTCAGGAACCAGTGCTCCCAAACAGTGGTGCTTGCCTTTCACTGTGCAGCAGACTCAGCGGGGGAGTTTCTAAAAAACCTGAACACCCAAGCCCCCTCCGCCCCCCCGAAGTTCTGAATTAATTGGTCTGGAGGGGGGCTCAGGCACCCCGCTTTCAAAAGCTCCATCTCTGATTCTGGTGCCCTGCCAAAGTTGAACCCTGGATTCCCTTCCCGTTCCTGCTTCAGCCTCTGCTCTTTCCCACCCCTGGGGTATGGGTTTCCTCTTGGTCTTCTCTTCCCCTCTCTGGGCTGAACAGTCAGTGAGACTTCATCCTGGGATGGTAGGGGACAGGTTTGCCAGTATTCCTAATTAAAGGGGGGGGAATATATATATATATATATATAATCTGTCACAAACTCAACAAACAGGGTATAGATTTAGTCACACATACTCCTAGAAGGAAAAGATCTTGGAGAAGGGTCTGGTCCAGCCACATTCTTCCCAGTTGAGAAAACTGGGGCCCAGAAAGAGGACGTGACTAGTCCAAGGTTATACAATGAGTGAAGCTCAGAGCCTGGGACAAAATCCTAGTTTGCAGCCCACTGTCCTTTTCCCTCCACGCTCTGACCCAGTTCCCTGGCATGGCAAGCGGAGGACTCCAGGAAGGGAGCTGCCTCTTTAAAACCATCCCCCATGTCCAGGCAGAAGGGGGCCTGTGCAGCGAGCAAGTGCCAAACCCTCTGGAGGTGACCTTGGGTTGGGGGGGGCAAGGCAGGAGAGAGTCTGATGGCTCAAGATAAGCGAGAGTTGCTGGGGAGGAGAGGCAGCGAGCTGAGACTATCGCCTGCCTGCGGAACAGCTAGCCTGTTCCCAGCCCCCTACCCGGGCCCTGGGTTGGGGGAATGGGGGAAGAGGAGAAGGCGGATGGAGGAGGGAGCGTAGGGTAAGGACTTGCAAATAAATAGCACTCCCCTCTCCCCCGGCCCCGCAGGGGCCTTGGGCTAACAAGGGCAGGGCATCACGGTGAGGGTCAGTCCGTTAGTCTGGCCTCTGGTGCCTTAACCCTCCCTCCGACACCTGCAGGACCCCCCCCTGCAAGGGGCAAGGAGGGGACTTGGCCTGGCTACAAAGTGTCAAGTTCGGGAGGGGCGGCGGCTTGGTGTCTTTAAAATCACAGGCAGTGTTTGGAATCACACAGATGTGGGTTCAAATCCCGCACTTTCAGCCAGTGTGACCTGGGCGTCACTAAGCCAGTTTGCCTTCCTGTGAAATGGGGCTATTGATTCCTGGCCCTGGGAGGATTTTGAGAAAATTCACATCCATGTATGTACATGTGTGGCTCAGAAAATGGAAGGCAGCATGAAGAAGGGTTCAGACTGCCTAGGTTCAAATCCCAGCTCCGGTTCCACCTGGCACGGGAGTGTGCATATTTCCTCTACCGGAAAATGGGGGTGGAGGTGGGGAGCGGTAGCACCCACCTGATTGGAGTAAGTGAGCTCATAGATGCGGAAGGCTTCTGACAGGGCCGGGCTCAGCGGGTGCCCCAACGTGGCAGCCTTATTTTGTTGCTCCTGCTTTGTGGTGCCCCCAGAAACCCTAGACACAGATTGGTGCCTGAGAGGTTTTTCTATAGAAAGACCTAGAAAACAATGATTGGCTTCAAACTGTCAAAGGAAAACTGTAAAGTCAAAATTAGTGAATGCTTTGTTAAATGCACTATTATCTTAACATTATGAACTGTGTTCCTAAACATTTAATAACATTTGAAATTCATTTATAGGCTAGGTTTTCTCATCCTGCAAGAATTGCAGGGATGATAAGAAATCGGAACCAGGGACGCCTGGGTGGCTCAGTCGGTTAAGCGGCTGCCTTCGGCTCGGGTCATGATCCCAGGGTCCTGGGATCGAGTCCCACATCGGGCTCCTTGCTCAGTAGGG
>NC_058411.1:137692908-137742459 GCF_002201575.2 Neomonachus schauinslandi
GCAACTGCCTTTGGCTCAGGTCATGATCTCAGGGTCCTGGGATCGAGCCCCGCATCAGGCTCCCGGCTCAGCGGGGAGCCTGCTTCTCCCTCTCCCACTCCCCCCTGCTCATGCTCTCTCTCAAATAAATAAGTAAAAATAATAAAATAAAATATGTTTTGGTAGCAAAAAGAGGAGAAAGAAATGTCCCCACACAATTTCAAACAATTTTACAGCAAATGTATATTTAATGTGAAATGTGTGGAGGGGTGTCCTTTAAAATGTTTTATGTAATGTAAGGCAGAGCTTCCAAAAGCCCTGGGCTCCTCCAGGCCCCAGAGCCCTTACCTGGGATGAATGATCAGCTGCCCACCGTGGGCCCTGCAGAACCATGTGGGTGTTTGTTTTCTTTATGAAGTGTATGTCTGTCTCGGAGTGGATATGTTTCTCTCTCCCTGTGTCCTAAGTAGGGCGATGTAGCTACATGGTGTAGGTACATGGAGTTGTGAGAAAGCCAGACAGTTCCAGAAAATTAGGAATGGAGTAGAAACGGAGGTCTGAGCAGACATGGCGGCTGCTCCCAAAACCAGGGCTAGAGGAGGTCCTGCCCTGTGTGACAAGGTGCTGGCTCAGCTTAATGGCCTGAAGGCTGCCTCCTTCATCTCTGGGGACTGGAAGTGGCTGCCTGAGGCTTGCTGATTATAAAGAGATGCTGATAAGGCACATGGGTAAGAGTGAGCAGTGAGGTTTCAAGGGGGGCCTTGCTGGGCAGGGAGACAGAGAGGGGAACAGTGTGTGGGGGGGTGGGGAAGAGTCTCAGAAAGACAGGGAGAAAGGGGGTTGTTTATTACCGGCAGTATGAGGAAGCCGGACTCCCCAGAGCATCACTGGGCGCCACCCAGGGCCCTGGCTTGTTGGAGCTCCCCAGAAAGGGGAAAGGTCCTAAATAAGAATCTGGGGGGGCACCTGGGTGGCTCAGTTGGTTGAGTGTCGGACTCTTGATCTCAGCTCAGGTCTTGATCTCTGGGTCGTGAATTTGAGCCCTGTGCTGCTTAAAAAAAAAAAGAAAAAAAAGAAGAGTCTGGAGAAAGCCTTCCTGCCTCTAGGGAAGCTGCCAAGTGACCTCTGGGCCAGTCCTCTGGGCTGGATCTGACTTGGGGCCTTGTTTGGCTTGAGATTAGAAGCCAGAGTCCAGGGGCACCCCACCTGATTTCAGCTCAGGTTGTGATCTCAGGGTCATGAGATTGAACTCCAGGTTGGACTCCATGCTGAGCATGGAGCCTGCTTAAGATTTTCTCTCTCCCTCTCCCTCTGCTCCCCACCCCCCACCTGCATCCTCTCTTTCTCTCTTAAAAAAAAAAAAAAAAGCCAGAGTCTAAGGAAGAAGTCAGCCAGCACCTGATCCCTGGGTCTGGGCAGTGACCCCTTTGGTCATCTACTCCTGGGTGTGAAAGCAAGGTAGAGATGTATATGTATGTATGTTTCTGCCCCAGTTCCTGACACTGGGCTCCCGAAAACCCTTGTAGATCGCTAAGGGATAAGAGCATCTTTTGTTCTAATATTTTGTCTTTGACCCTAGTTCTTGACACAGAGTTCCTAAATCCCTTGGAATTTCCTGGGTCATAGGAGTGTCTTTTGTTCTGGGGCGGTGCCTCTGGGTGGGCTCCTGGATGGCTTTTTTTTGGGGGGGGTGCTGCTCACCAGAGAGACCAAGCCACGATCAGAAGCTTGGAATTTTCAGTAGCACCCCGTCCTCTAGAGAGGGGAGAGGGGCTGGAAATGATCCTGCCTACGTGAGGAGGCTGCCACAAAATCCTGAGAGTCAGGGGTTTGGCGAGCTTCCAAGTTGGTGAACATGTCCACGCAGGGAGGGTCATGCATCCCAACGTCATGGGGACAGAAGCTCCTGCGCTCGGGGCCCTCCTAGTCTCCGCCTTGTGTGTCTCTCTCATCTGGCTGTTCATCTGCATCCTTTATCACGTCCCTTAATAAACTGGTAAACATGTTTCCCTGGGTTCTATGGTCCGCTCTAGCAAGGAATTGAATCCAAGGGTGGCAGGGAGGGGAGGTCACGGGAACCTCTGGTTGGCAGCTAAGTCAGACAGAGGTTATGGGTAGCCTGGGGGCTACTACTTGCGATTGGCACCTGAGGTGGGGACGGTCTCGTGGGGCTGAGCCCTTAACCTGTGGGATCTGAGGCTGTCTCCAGGCAGATGGTGTCGGGATTGGGTTAAATCGTACGACATGCTACTGGGGTCACAGAGAATTGCTTGGTGGGGGGAACCCCACACATCTGGGGTCAGAAGTACTGTGGGAATGGTTGTGTGTGACAATACAGGAGACTCAGGAAGCTTTCTCCACTCAAAAGTAGTGAAATTCTTATAATCAACCATGGAATTCTTATAATCAACCAGAAGAGGGGCAAGAGCGTTAGATGGGGGGGGGGGGGCGGGGAGGGTGCAGCTGAAGGCTGGACTCAGTGCAGCCTCAAAATGAGGAAGGAAGCCTGGAGCCTTGGCTAACACCAGTCGTCTAATAAATGAACCCCTGGGGGAACAGTCCAGTTCATGACAGGTGTATCATGGCAGGTGCATCCCTGTCGGCAAGGGTCTGAAGGCCAGTGGGGAGGGGAGGTCGGCAAACTGATAAGAATGTAAACACATTGGGGCACCTGGGTGGCTCAGTCGTTAGGCGTCTGCCTTAGGCTGAGGTCATGATCCTGGGGTCCTGGGATCGAGCCCCGCATCGGGCTCCCTGCTCGGCGGGAAGCCTGCCTCTCCCTCTCCCACTCCCCCTGCTTGTGTTCCCTCTCTCGCTGTGTCTCTGTCAAATAAATAAATAAAAGCTTTAAAAAAAAAAAGAATGTAAACACACCGATGACCTTAATTTATGAAAACCTGTAGGAAACATCATTCTTAGCAGGGAAAGTAGGAAATACCTCTTTTAAAATCCAGATGAGGACACCAAGGCTCGCTACCACCTTTTCTATTTAGCATTGCGTCAGAGGTCAGAGTCAGGTCATAAAATGAAAGGAAAGGAAAAATGATTTGGAGAAGAGGGGAGGAGATAAACCATCCTTGCAAATGATGTGATTGTCTGCTGGGGAGGCCAAATGAATCCACAAACAAATTATTAGAAATAATAGAATTTAGCAAGATGGTTGACTACATGATCAGTAATGGACAATCATTTTTTAGAAAGATTTTATTTATTTATTTGAGAGAGAGAGAGAGACAGAGACAGAGATAGCAAGAGAGAGCACAAGTGGGGAGGAGAGGGAGATGCGGGGGCTCCATCCCAGGACCCTGGGATCATGACCTGAGCCGAAGGCAGATGCTTAACTGACTGAGCCACCCAGGCGCCCCTGGACAATCATTTTTATTTTCACTGATCTCACATTGTGCCCTGTAATAATAATAATAATTAACCTTTATTAGATTAACTTTTCCCAGGTGCCATGACCTTTACATTTACTCTGTGCTAAGTGCTTTCTATGGATCAGCTTAAGTCCTTAGAACAACTCTGTAGGGTTGGTGCTATCACTATCCTCATTCAAAAAGTGAGAAAACTGAGGATCAGAGAGGTCAAGCGAATTTCCAATAGTCACACAGCTGGTGTGTGGTGGAGGTAGGACCCACCCCAGAGCCTCCCTCTTAACAACTACACTATCCTACACACTCAAACATGCAATCTCTGACGTCCACAGTGGGACTCAAGATCTAGGGCCCTTCTCCCATTCTCCACATGTCATGAAAGTTACCGAGAGTCCTGTGTGAGTGGAAGGGGTAGTGGAGGGAGAGGGAGGAAGGAGGCCCCGGGAAGGACTGAGATTGGATGTCCCTCCAGCCCCCTGGGAGTTGGATGTAAGCTGATTTAAATAGAATAAACAGGCGTGCTATTTCTCGAACCCTTGGTAGTAACTGCAAAGCCTGCTTGCCATACGCCCATATCTTATTTAATTCTCAAGGGAACTGTGTCTCCATTTCACTGATGAGGAAAGTGAAGCTCCTAGAAATTCAGAGACTTGTTCTGGGAAGGGGCAAAGGCAGCATTCCAGCTTAAGCTCAGCCTCCAAACTTAAAACTGTTTAGACTTTTCCAAAAAACCAAAGGGGAAGGTGGGCAGGTACACCACATCCCTAGAGCCATGTGTATGTGTGTGGCAAGGGCTCATGAGCAGGGGGAGGGGGCTGGGAAGGGAGCAGGTAAGGGAAGGGTAGCGACCACTTCGTGGGGAAGGTGTCCTTCAAGCCAAGTTTTCGGGGAGGAGTAGAAAGGAGCCAGCAGAAAAGGGGGAGGAGGCAGAGAGAGCATCAGGTGTGAAGACCCAGAGATAAGAGAGAAATAGCAGGTTCTGTGAACAACTAAGGGTTCAGACCAGAGAGGAACTGGCTGAGGACTTGCCTTCTGTAATGGCCAGTGACCACTGGCCCAAGCCCCAGGCAGACTCTTTGGAAAGCAGCACAGCCGTGGGGACCTTGCCCAGTGGGGCCCTTTGGACAGTGCAAGTGGCTGGCTGGGAGCTTTGCCCAGGGTCAGTTCTCAGCAGTCCCAATTCCTCAGGCTTGGCTCTTTTCCTTTCCTCTAGTCCAGCATTCCCCAGGGCTGCGCTGGCCAAGGGAACTCACAATGCCGCCCGGCATCGGCTCCCTTCCCCAGCCCCCCTGAATTCTACCACAGCATTCTCAGTATGGCTCATGACCAAGCCGGGGCAAGTCACACCATTTACTTCAGTGCTTCTCAAACTTCAACTTGTGTTCAAATCACTGGGAATGGTACTAAGACACAGATTCTGACTTGTCAGGTCTGGGATGGGGCCTGACATTCTGCCTTTCTGTCCTGATCTCGGGCGATGCTGCTGGTCCAAGGACCACACTTTGAGTGGCATCATCCAGGAAACTCTGTATTGAGCCCCTGAGATCTGCCAGGCATTGTGCAAGCTACCTTCTACACTTGTGCTATGTACTAATTACAATGATGCTCTGAAATGGGACTTAATACATACTTTTCAGAGTAGGGCACTGAGGGCCAGAAAGGTGAAATATTTTACAAAGTAAGTAGCAGAGCTGGGCTTTGAACTTGGGTCTGTTCAACTCCATGGCTGATGTTGGGCCTTCTGCTCAGAGGGATGGCTATGGACTGAATTGTGCCCTCCCCCCAAAAAACTCAAATGGTGAAGCCCTACCTCCCAGCAGGGCTGCATTTGGAGTAAGGAAGTAATTAGGGTTAAATGAGGTCATAGGGTGGCACCCTGATCCGATAGGACTAGTGTCCTTATAAGAGGAGACATCAGAGCTCGCTTTCTCTCTCTGCTACGGGATGAAGGCACAGTGAGAAGGTGGCCAGCTATAAGCCAGAAAGCGAGGTTGTACCAGGAACCAAACTGGCCAGCACTTTGATCTTGGACTTCTAGCCTCCAGAACTGTGAGAAATAAATTTCTGTTGTTTAAGCCCCCTGGTCTGTGTCTGTGGTATTCTGTCCTGGCAGCCCTAGCACACTGAGACGGGCCCAGCTGCTACCAATCAGCCAAGGATGCTGATTAAAATGAATGGCTCCCCTTGCATGGAATGTTGCTCTTCTCAAACTGAGCGGGACTGGAGGAGAGCCAAGATGACGGTGATGGTGACGATGGTGGTGATGGTGATGATGATGGTGACAATGAAGATGGTGATGATGGTGATGATGGTGGTGACAATAATGATGAGGATGACAATGACGATGGTGATGATGGTGACGGTGATGGTGGTGATGACAGTGATGGTGACAATGACGATGGTGATGACAATGATGGTGATGACAATGATGATGGTGATGATGGCGATGACGGTGGTGATGATGATGGTGATAATGATGGTGATGGTAACAGTAATAATTCACACCCAAGCCAAAGCCACCCGTACCATTCACAAAATGAAAACGCAACAAAACAAGCTCAGAACAATGTAGCTATCCCAAACCTCACACCCTAAATCCACGCATGTTTCATGAGAAGACAGGAAATGACACAGTAATCAGGTACCATCCACTAATTTTCTCCCTGTTCCAAGATGACTGAGTCTGCGCCCTTGTGGGGCAGACAGATAAAATGAATAAACAAAGCCTGCTTCCTAGGTTAGCCAGGCCCCCTGTGCCTGCACATCAGTGGAAAATGGGAGTGTGGTAGATTAGAAACCTGAGAGATTCTCCCCGGGAAAAAACTAAAAAACTGCATGCTGAGTAAAAGATGAAATACAATATCTTCTTAAATGAATCACTGAACTGACACAAAAATGAGCAAACTACAAACCCCAAAACTGGAGTTAAGGAGCCCCAGAGCCGGCTGGTACTCTGAGGTTTTCTGCGGGATGCTGGAGACCATGAGCTTGCATTTTGCTGCCTCCCCCATCCCCACCACCCCGTAAGAGATGAGAAGATAAATCTTAGGGTCCATCCGAGGATGTAGGGAAAAATGTATGCATGCATACGTACATACATTTTACTGATACAAAGACTATATGGCACATCATTTATAAATAATAATAAAACATACTCTGTGCTATAAATTCTACACAATTGATTCACACAAATGCTTTTGTTGATTTTTGCCAAACTCTTGCATCCGTAGCCAACCTACGGTTGCCATTCACCATAGTCCTAACGTGAATGTTGGTGAACACTTTTCTGGTTGATGTGAACGAGGAAGAGGAAATGAAACAACCAAGACATGTTGGAACTTCACTCACTAGTCAATAAGGTGAGCTGCTGCTTTGCTAAAGCAGAGAATTATTTTCGAATGATGAGAGAATATTTCCTATGTGTGTGTGTGTGTGTGCTATTCACAGGGTAATGGGCACAGACATAACACACTTTTAAGTTTAATCTGAATTAACATTTTCCCATCACTTTCTTAAGTCTAGACAATCAATAAAACATTAAACCAAGGCTTGATGTGTGCTTCTTAGAACAGTGCATGGCACACTGGAAGACTACCGAAATACTGGCTATTATTTATTATTATCTGCGGTCCAAGTCACCCGGGGATAACTTCTGAGTTTGAGTACGGCTGGCTGCTGGATTGTCTCCAACTCCTGGAGAGTTACATATCTGGTTCAAGTCCCAGAGAAAGGCAGGAAGGTGGGCAAACCCAGGAGGGTAGGGAGGAGTTTGGGCTGGGTGAGCGGATAATGCAGTGGGTCATGGGCCGTGCAAGTCTTCCCCTCTCACCCACTGTGAGCTGTGAGGGGCCTCTGGGTAGGTGGCTGGGGCCCAGGACGTGCATGGGCTTCATCCCCACAATGGCATCAATAGAGCTGAGTCAGAGTGCACTGTTTAGACACGGCTGCTATGTATCATTTGGCTAATTGATTTGGATAACTCAATCTTCTGAATTAATGGGTGTGGTTTTCTTTTTCTTCTCCACCCTCCCACCATATCTACTGTACTTGGTCTCTGGGAATCTTGGGGATCAAAGGCTCATGGGGTCCTAAGACCAAGGTGATACTATCCATTGAGCTCTGGGAACATCTGGAAGGAAGTATTCATCACAGGAGATTGTTAAGTTTCAAACAAGCCCCAGGGAAAATCTGCTGGGCTGGCTTGGAAAGCATTCAGCTCTCCTTTGTGTGGTCTGATTTAGGAGACGAACTCTTCTGTGCCAAGAAACATGAAGTTAATGGCCAAGGTAGACAAAGCTGCTCTTTTGGCAGACCTCACCGGTGGAACAGTGACTCCCTCAATCAGAACCTGTCTTGCTGAGGCCGCCCCCGCACCCTGGGGCTTGACATCTCAGTGGAGGCTCACTCCCCAAATGACTGGGGTTTGGGGAAGTACAGGATATGGGTGAAAAGGGCTCTGACTCTATCCCACTGAAGTTTTCTCCTTCACTCTTCAGTTACAGGCCTGGAGAGATTAGGTGGCAAATACTCCGAGTTCTTGGCCGCAAACAGAACCCACTGGGGTGAGTGTAAGCAGAAAAAGCTTTCGGGTGCCTCTGAGAAGCACTGTGAGGAGACGAGGCTGGGTGTGAGAGCTGGGACAAGGCAGAGCTGCTGTAAGGAGAGCTCATGGCCGCCCCAGTGGACTGTGGCCAGGCATGGCCCCTCCCAGGGCTGATGCTGGGCACACAGCTCTGCCACCACCTCCCCCAAACTGGCACTCACTTCCCAACTGGTAGGCTCCGAGGCTGCATCCGATCGGTGGACCCCGGTCTTACCTCTATGTCCTAACTGCAAAGGAAGCTGGGAAGGTACGTTTCTGTTTTCTACTTTAGGGAGACAGACTCCAAAGGTGGAGGCAATCCTAAACATCAGAAAATTGTTCGTGGGCAGCCAAGAGGAAGGATAAATATTCACACATAATCAGTGACTTAAAATCACACGACTCAGACAGCCCCGGAGCCAATGACACTGCCCTGAGAAAGGCCCCTGAGCCCTGACCAGCTGCCTGGGTCCTGAGGTTCTCACTCTGCTGCTCCTAAAGTTGGTCCTGCCTCCTTACCAGGAACCTTCATCCTGTGTGTATCCCAGAAGTAATGGTTTAATTATTGCTTGTATGTTTGAGTGGATCTTTGTAGGCAAAGGCAAATACTTTCAAGGGCCAGGCAGGTAAATGAGTGTAGGAAGGGGATAGAAGAAGGGTGTGTTGGGGTCAGAAGGACGGAAGGGGAGAGGTTTCCATTTGGAAATATGGACCCAGTGACCAGATACTCCGTGGACTTCTCTACATGAAATATCCAGATTTAACAATAATTGTTCAAATATTCTTGATCTGTTAAAATTTATCATAAAAAACTCCAAATATACAGAAAAATAGAGGGGTAGTATAATGAACACTCACACCCAAATGCACTCCTCACTCAGATTTAACACTGAACAATTCGTCATGTTTCATCTACTTTTTTCCTGCTTATGTATTTTATGTTTTTTTAAGTAATCTCTATATCCGATGTGGGGCTTGAACTCACAACCCCGAGATCAAGAGCTGCATGCTCCACCAACTGAGCCAGCCAGGGGGGTCCATCCTGCTGAAGTATTTTAACGTAACAAAATCAGAGGAGCTAATACAATATTTTATCCCTAAATACTTTAATAGGTATGTCTTCAAAACATAAATATTTTCCCAAGTAGTAGCTACTTAATAATACTTAATATTAACAAATACCTTGTCTTTTCTCAGATTTTTTTCACTATCCCCAGAGACAATGCTGAAGATGGATTGTTCAAACCAGAATCCAATCGAGGACCAAGAATTAGATTTGATGTTATATGTCTTAAGTAACTTTAATCTAGAAGAGACCTCCACTGTTTTGTTTTGCTATTTGTGTGTGTGTGTTTTTACTGACATGGATTTGAAGAACTCAGACCAGTGTCTTGTTGACTGTCTTATTTATCTAGATAGGTCTGATTGTTTCCTGTGATGTCACTTACCTTGTTCCTTTATCCTCTGCATTTCCTGCAAACTAGAGAAGTTAGATCTAAAGGCTTGATCAAATTTACGTTAACATTTTGGCAAGAATGTATTGTGGTTGATGCTGACTGCTTAACCCACGATCTCAGAAGGCCCAGGATGCCTTTGAGAGAGAGAGAGACAGAGCACAAGCAGAGGGAGTGGCAAAGGCAGAGGGAGGAGCAGGCTCCTCTCTGAGCAAAGAGACCGATTCGGGACTCGATCCCAGGACCCTGGGATCATGACCTGAGCCGAAGGCAGACGCTTAACAGACTGAGCCACCCATGCATCCTTACTTATTCTTAAACGTAATAAACATCTGTGCAGGACCCACCTATCCATTAACTACTACGTTCACTGTAGCCTGTGAATATTCTCATTTCATGCAGAATTCTAAGGAATAATTTTCTAATAATCTAGGTTTGCCTTGTCAGCTTCCAAATTTGGTCCCTATTGGAGTATACATTTGTACCACTTTTCAGGAGGACAACATAGAATATTATTCAGGACTCCTTCACTTACAAATGGCAGCAATCCATACAAAACAAACAAACAAACAAACAAACAAAGGATATTCATTGACTCAGTTAAGTGGGAAGACCTAGGGAGGGATGGCTTTAGGCATAGCTGGATTCAGGGAGGATGGCCTCCTAGAGTCTTTTTTTTTTTTTAATTCTTATGTTAATCCCCATACATTACATCATTAGTTTTAGATGAAGTGTTCCATGATTCATTGTTTGTGCATAACACCCAGTGCTCCATGCAGAACGTGCCCTCCTCAATACCCACCACCAGGCTAACCCATCCTCCCACCCCCCTCCCCTCTAGAACCCTGTTTGTTTTTCAGAGTCCATCGTCTTTCATGGTTCGTCTCCCCCTCCGATGGCCTCCTAGAGTCTTAAGCCCGTATCTTTGTGGCTTCTGATCAAAAAAGGAAAGACCCCCCCCCCACCACCACCACCACTCACAGAAGCTTCATATAAAGTCTCAGGGAACACTCTGATTAACTCTCTCTGGATCTTATGCCCATCTCTGAACTGAACACGCAGCCTAGGGAAGAGAGTACTCTGGCTGCCTCAAGTGACATGTTCAGACCGGTTAGAGGAGAGGCTCAGAGTGACTGACAGCCCACAAGGGCCAGAGAGAGTAGGGGAGGTGTGGCTCCCTAAAGGAAAAACAAAGGCTGTTATTAGAAGAAGGGGGATAAAGAATTCTGAGCAGGGAAGCACATCAGATGTCCCTTATATTTAGCAAAAGAAACGTCAACAAAGACTTTAAAGCAGTCTACCTTCCATCTAAGAGAATAATTCCACACCAAAGAATTCATGAAAAAAAAAAAAAATCAAAGACAAGGGCAGATTTGAGTCCGAGGATGTTTATAGTCACAGTACTGTTTATAATAGCAAAATGCTTTAACAAGCTAAATGTCCACTAAGAGGAGATTAAACAACTTAGTGCACATCCGTGTTATTGGGATGCTAAGCAACTGGTGAAAATGATCATTATTTCCTTGTATTTCATGACCAGGAAAGACCTCCATGATGCACTGTTAAGTGGAGAAGGCAGGCTACAAGGCAGCACACATATTATAATCTCATTTTTTAAATTGCGTATATACCCACTGGGAAATAAACATTGTCAGGAAACACATCGCAGGCTTAACAGAGGTTACCTTTGGGTGATTATTTCAATTTATTTAATTTGTTTATCTGAATTTTCTGTGATAAGTACATATTACTTTTTAACAAGAGATAATTTTTTTTTTTTTTTTAGAAAAGAAATCAGGATAAACACACACAGACACTCAAAAAATAGACATAACAAGGAAAGATACAAGAATGGGGGTGATCCATGACCATGCCCACAAGGTCAGAGATGCTCAGATGCAAGGACTCTAGGCCCGTAGGCGACTGTGGGGACATTGCACCCCTATTCATCCACTCTCCTTCTCCATTATCTTCACGACGCATGGTTACCTCACTCATCGCGGCGTGGGGTGGGCAGGACGGGCTGACCAGGCAGGCTGCCACTGGCCCTCAGCCGAAAGAAGTCAAGTCGCCTTCGTCTTTTCCCTCCTCTGGCCCTGCCCGTGAAGACCACCTTTTCCCAGTCAGCCCTATCCCCACTCCAAGCCCTCCAGTTCTGGCAAGAGCCGCTCAGGCTGGTCCCTGGGCTCTCAGGTTAACTGAGTAATCACCCAACCCAGGAGTAAAAGTCACCAGGCCAGGAGGCAGGGAGGGGCCATAGTGACCTGGGAGCGTCCTCTTGGCCTGATGCCCTGATGCTCAGCTCCCCAGCACTGGCTCAGCAGACCCCACTCCAACTCCTCCTTTTACTTCCCCCAAGGGCTGGGATAAAAGGCTTCCTCTTTCCAACGACCTCCAGCTAGCTCCAAACCAAAGTTAGCTTCTGCACAGTGCCTATTGCAGGGTGCTGGGGCTTCTGGCCTTGGGTCCCTGCTGTGTCTCCACTTGGCGAATGCCGAAGGATTTGTCCTCCAGAGGCCTTGATATCATCTAACTGGTCAACTGTAACTTGATTATCTCTTTTAGACAAGCACAGTGGGCAGTCCTCTTGAGTCTCTAGTAGCAAATTAAAACTGCCAGAAGCCGAATCTCTGGTTACAGAGAGAACAAGAGCCATCAGACACAATTTGCTAGAATTTTTGTTTCCCAAGAGAAAGGAAGGGGGAAAAAAAAATCACTATGGTTAAGTGTTGGGAAGAAGGGGGCACTTCAGGCCAATAAAGGGAATATGTTCAAGAATTGTCTGGAACATTCCTGTTCTATCATATAAAATTCACATAAATTTTATATGCTATCCATGATATAGCTGTATGTCTTTTTTTTAATATTTTTAATGAAAATTTTCAAACATAATGATTTTCACAGTGAAAATATTCCTATACCCATCACCCAATTTAATACTTTATTATATTTGCTTTATCATATCTCTCTCTACCTCTCCATCCATCCATCAATACATTTTATGTTTTTATGCATCTCAAAGTAAATTGCAGACATCAATAACATCCCCTTAGTTACTTCAGTATGTTTATCTTTAACTAGAGCTTGGTATTATTTGTTTATAGTTAAAAAAATTTTTTTAAGTAGGTTCTATACCCAATGTAGGGCTTGAACTCATGACCCTGAGATCAAAGGTTGCATGTTCTACCAACTGAGCCAGCCAGGAGCGCCTGTTTATAGTTTTTTGAAGTGAAACCTACAACCAATGAAACACAGAATCTTAAGTGTGCATTTGCCCAATTTTCACAAATACATAAACCCGTATACCCTAACCTCTGTCAAGATATAGAACCCTACCATCACCCCAGAATGTTTCCTTATGCCCCTTCCCAATCAATACCTGCCCCCAACATCTCAGAGGACACCACTGTTTGGATTGTTTCCACCATAGATTAGTTTTACCTGTTCTAGAACTTTATATATATTGAATCATATAGAATATACTCTTTTGTGTAAGGCTTATTTCACTCAACATAATGGTTTTGTGTAACCTATGTTGCTGCATGTACCAGTAATTTGTTCTTTTTTTATTTGGAGTAATATTCCATTTTATGAATATAGCATTTTACCCATTTTCCTATTGATGGATGTCGGGTTTTTTCCAGCTTCTTGGCTATTACGAAGAAGTTGCTATGAACATTCCTGTGTAAGTCTTTTTGGGGACATAATTTCATTTCTCTCAGGTCAATACCTAGATGTGGAATTCCTGGGTCATAGGGTTGGTGTATAATTAGTTTGAAAAGAACTGGCTTTTTCCAAAGTGGTTGTATTAACGTACATTCCCACTAACAACATATGAGAGTTCTGGTTGCTCCTTATTCTCATGAGCCTTTGGTAGGGGTCAGTCATTTAAATTTTAGCCATTTTGTTGTGTATGTAGTAGTATCTTATTGTTTTAATTTGCATTGCCCTGATTATTAATAATATTGTCTTTTTTGTGTGCTTGTCATCCATTTGTATATCATCTTTTGTGAAGCATCTGTTCAATTTTTAAAAAAGATTTTATTTATTTAGGGGTACCTGGGTGGCTCAGTTGGTTCAGCGGCTGCCTTCAGCTCAGGTCATGATCCCAGGGTCCTGGGATCGAGCCCCATGTCGGGCTCCCTGCTCAGTGGAGAGTCTGCTTCTCCCCCTCCCTCTGCCTGTCTCTCTGCCTACTTGTGCTCTCATCTCTCTGTCAAATAAATAAATAAAATCTTTAATAAAAAAAAGATTTTATTTATTTAGGGGCGCCTGGATGGCTCAGTCGTTAAGTGTCTGCCTTCGACTCAGGTCATGGTCCCGGGGTCCTGGGATCGAGCCCTGCATCAGGCTCCTTGCTCAGTAGGGAGCCTGCTTCTCCCTCTGCCTGCCACTCCCCCTGCTTGTTCTCATTCTCTCTCTCTCTCTCTCTCTCTCTGACAAATAAATAAATAAATAAAATCTTTAAAAAAAAGGTTTTGTATTTTTTTAAATTTGAGCCACCCAGCCACCCCACATCTGTTCAAATCTTTTGCCAATTTTTCACTGGGGTTGTTTGTCTTTTTATTATCGAGTTGTAGACATTCTTTATATATCTTGGATATCAGTTCTTTTCAGATATATTTTGCAAAATTTGACCGCAGTGTATAGCTAACCTGTTTTTTTTTTTTAAGATTTTCTTTTTTTTTAAGTAATCTCTACACACATCGTTGGGCTCAAACTCACAACCCCGAGATCAAGAGTTACATGCTCTACCGACTGAGCCAGTCAGGCATCCCTTGCCTATTTGATTTTTAAACAATGTCTTTGATGAGCTTATGTTATTGTTAAAGTCTTATTTATCAGTTTTTTAACTCATGGCTATTACTTTCCTAAGAAACATTTGCTATTCTCAAGCCACAAAGGTATTCTCCTTGGTTTTGTTTTAAGAGCTTTATGGTTTTAGCTTTTATTTTGCATCTGTGCTCTGTCTTGAGTTACTTTTTGTGTATGGTGTGAAATAGGAGTTAAGGCTCTTTTTTTTTAAAATTTGGGTATCCAGTTATTCCAGCCCCCATTTATTGAAAAGATTTTTCTCTCTCCCTTGGATTGCTTTGGCACCATTGTCAAACACCAAATAACTAAATAAGCGTGAGTCTATTTTCAGTTCTCTGTTCTGCCCCTTGATTTACTGGTTGATCCTTATAATGGTACCACGCTATGTTGATTAGTATAGTTTTATATTTAGTCTTGAAGTAAGGTAATGTAAGTCTTCTAACTTCTTTTCAAGATTGCTTTGGGGGCACCTGGGTGGCTCATTCGTTAAGCGTCTGCCTTCGGCTTGGGTCATGATCCCAGGGCCCTGAGATCAAGTACCGCATCGTGCTCCCTGCTCAGCGGGAAGCCTGCTTCTCCCTCTCCCATTCCCCCTGCTTGTGTTCCCTCTCTCGCTGTGTCTCTCTGTCAAATAAATAAATAAATAAAATCTTTAAAAAAAAAGATTGCTTTGGATATTCTAGGTCCTTTGCATTTCTGCATAAATTTTAGAGTCAGTATGTCAATTTTTATAATTCTATAAGCCTATGGAGATTATGATTTATGAGATCTGTAAATCAATTGAGGAGAATTAACAGTATTGAGTCTCCTAATCCATGAACATGGTATATCTCTCCATGTGTTTAGATCCTTTAAAAATTTCCCTCAGGAATGTTTTATAGTTTTTAGTGTGTAAATTTTGCACATCTTTTGTTAAATTTATTCTTAAGTATTTTCTGTTTTTTGTTTTTATTGTAAATTGGATTTTTTTTTTTAAGGGAGGGGAGAGGTAGAGAGAGAGAATCTTAAGCACACTGGGCGTGGAGCCTGATGCAGAGCTCAATCTCAAAACCCTGAGACCATGACCTGAGCCAAAATCAAGAGTTAGATGCTTGACTGCCTGAGCCACCCAGGCACCCCCAAGTTGGATGGTTTTTTAAATTTTACTTTTCAACTATCTACTACTAAAAAATATGGAATGCTTTACAAATTTGATGTCATCCTTGTGCAGGGACCAAGTTAATCTTCTTTATCACTCCTGTTTCAGTATATGGGTTGCCGAAGTCTAAAAACATAATATGGGGGCGCCTGGGTGGCTCAGTTGGTTAAGCGACTGCCTTCGGCTCAGGTCATGATCCTGGAGTCCCTGGATCGAGTCCCGCATCAGGCTCCCTGCTCGGCAGGGAGTCTGCTTCTCCCTCTGACCCTCCTCCCTCTCATGCTCTCTGTCTCTCATTCTCTCTCTCTCAAATAAATAAATAAAAAAAATCTTAAAAAAATAAAAATAAAAATAAAAACATAATATGATCCACTCCTGTGATACAGGAGTTTTAAGATACACTCCAGGCAAGGAAGTCCTTTCTTTCCTGGGACTCCTTGTGTTCCTAGCATACCTCTATGGACCCCTACAGGGAGACTTTTGGGATCTCTGCCCAGAGTGTCTTCTCCTCTGGGTCATTATCTGGCTCTCTGAGGTTGGATGCCTACATTCTCCACTACAAACTCCACACAATCACGCCAGCTGTGATTTTGTAAAATGGTTTATCAGTCCTAAAACATGGTGGCAAAAAATGCTTCCTGAGCCAGGACCTGATCTATTGGCTCATTCCTCACATTCATCCCCAAGTATTACTGGAGAAAGAAAATCCTGTCTCATTGACCCAAGGATAGCCAGAAAGAGTGAGAAGAGAGGCACATCTGTCAGGCTCTTCAAAATCTATTTCTAACCCCTTGGGTGGGTCACTGTGAGCCTTGAGGAGAAGACAATGCCTTCCTCAAAAGTTGAGTGGCCACAGCCTGCACACGCTCTTGGAGCACATGAATCCTCTCTTCAGCCTCAGAGGAGACTGACCTGACATGCTTCCTAAGCTAACCACAGTTTCACATTCCTCTTTTTTCAGTTGTAGTGAAATACACATATCATAAAATTTACTGTTTTAATAATTTTTTTAAAAGATTTTCTTTATTTATTTGACAGAGACACAGCAAGAGAGGGAACACAAGCAGGGCGAGCAGGGAGAGCGGGAGAGGAAGAAGCAGGCTTCCTGCAGAGCAGGGAGCCCGAAGCGGGGCTCGATCCCAGGACCCTGGGATCATGACCTGAGCTGAAGGCAGGCGCTTAACGACTGAGCCACCCAGGCACCCCGTTTTAATAATTTTAAAGTGAACATTTTGGCAGCATTAAGTAAGTATATTCACACTGTTGTGCAAGTATCACCCCCATCCATCTCCTGGACTGTCTCTCATCCCATATCACAGTTCATCTTACAAAATATTTTTCATCTGACCTTTGCTTTTGAAGAATGAACTAAAAGAATATTCCCCAGCCCTACACTCCTGAGCCACTTGGCAGTCCTGGGAGTCACAATGTGATAGAAATCTTTCGTCATGGCACTTATTAGCGGGTCCAGGCCTCACTGGCCCACCCAACCCAGGGCTCTGAAACTGCAGGTCCCCCTCCTGAAGGGGGGCGGGTAGATTCCTAGGGGGTGGGGCCTTCAGATTAGCTTCAGCCTTCCCCTCTGGTCTGGCCATGAATCCATTAGGGAGATTGCAGTCCTGCCCACCCCCCTAAATTGTCTAAGGTTTCCTCCCTTACCACCCTTCCACCAGGACCCCACAGCTTTCCTGACCCTCTACAAGCCCCTCCAAGTGTAGGGAGGGGAATTTGAGACCCTTCCTCAAAGGTGAGGCTAACCCCCCTTGAGCAGAGCCTGAGGCTGATGATCATTCTCACAGAACTACCCCAATCTGTGTGGCAGATTCAGGTTCTGGGCAGTATAACTGACTTCAGAGAAGGAGTTTCATTCTAGAAGGAGTTTCAGCCTGCTCAGTGGCCCCAGGATCACTGCATTAGCCCCATCTCCCGATGGGCTTCTGTGAGGAGCCTGGGCTGCCTTCCCAGGGGACCTTCCTTTCATCCTTGGGTTCTCACATCAGTGAATGGACCCAGTGTTCCAAACCATTTCCACAGGACCCAGGGTGAAGGGTTTCTGAGCTCTGTGCAGGCCTGATAAGGCAGGCCTAGGCCATGCCTCACTGGCTTCGGCCACAGCTTGGCTTTCTCAGCCAGAAAAGAGGGCCAGTCGCACAGACTCTGGGAGCATACTGGCCCTCAGACCCGGTTTCCCAGGGAGCACTGCTGGGGTGAGAGTAGAGGTGGGGTTTGACCAAGAGATTGGGGTCCCAGGCCTTTGGCCAGCAGGGGTCAGAGAGATGAGAGGGCAGGGGTGAAGCAAGCACCACCCAGCCTTCACCCCACTCCACCGTATCTCTGAACCACAGCCCTCCCCCTCCAGTAAGTAGAGGGACCACTCAGTGAACTGTGTGACATCCAGCAACTTACTTAGCTTTTCTGGGCTGTTAAAATGGAGATTTAAAAAAATACTTACCCAGAAGGGTTTGGGAAGATTAAATGTGAGTGTTCCTAGTGCAATGCCAGGCACTCAGAAAGTGTGTGATAAACATTTTCCTTTCTGCTTTCTTCTCCCTCACAGCTTTACGCACGTTGCTCTGGCTCTGTTGAGGAAGTTAGGCAAGCTGGCAGTTCCCAGAAGGCTCGGGAAAGCCACTGTTTTTCCTTCGTGCCCAGGAATCCTGCCACAAATTGACGGCGTCCCCCGAGACCCCCAAGGAACACTGGAGCACCGGGACCCTGAGCAGAATGGAGAGTTGAACAAACGACTGCTGTGGCTAGAAACAAGCTCCTCAGAAGACCCGCCCCTTATCCAGACCCACCAAGGACACATACTCTTCGTGTCATTGCCAGTAAAAATTCCCAGACCTGAGACCTCAAGGCTCCCTGCCCAATGGGCGCTAGAGTGGTCCAGATACCTCCGCTGCTTTTTCCAAGGAGGGGAAGAACATTTTTGTCATCATCACCCTCAAGTAGGAATCAGAGTCTCAGAACTGGGCAGGGAGTTTAGTGACATGTCCCAGCCCCACTGCCACCCAGTTCAGCTAGAATCTTTGCGGGGGTAGGGCCAGCTTTGGATAGTTTTTTCAAGTCCTCAGGTGCTTCTAATGTGTAACCAGGGTTAAGAACTTCTGGTTTAGTCCAACCTCCTCATTGTAGAGATAAAAACACACAGGGGGAGGGGTGCCTGGGTGGCTCAGTTGTCCTGATTTCGGCTCAGGTCATCATCTTAGAGTTGTGGGATCAGGCGCTGCGTCAGGGTCACACACTGGGCATGGAGCCTGCTTAAGATTCTCTCTCTCTCTCTGAAAAAACAAACAAACAAAGCCCACACAAAGGGGGAGAAAACCCCAGAAAGATTGAAAGAAATAAAAGATTTATAGTGAAAGAACATAGTGCAGATTAGTTGTGCTAAAGAGGGAAGGTATTATGATTTCATTATTTCTATTATTGCTCTAGACAAAGCTGGCTTCATGGACACGTGCCTTGTATGGTCACACAGGCCCCTCACATTTAGAAGGGCCCCGTGCTTGGTTTAATGCTCTGCTGTTGCTGTTTTGAAATTTTTGTTTTGTTTTGTTTAAAGATTTTATTTATTCATTTGAGACAGAGGGATAGAAAGAGCATGAGCAGGGGGAGAGGCAGAGGGAGAGAGAGAAGCACGCTCTCCGCTGAGCAGGGAGCCCGATATAGGGCTCGATCCCAGGACCTGGAGATCATGACCTGAGCCAAAGGCAGATGCTTAACCATCTGAGCCACCCAGGCACCCCTGTTTTGAAATTTTTAATTTTTTAAATAAGGGGTCCCACATTTTCACTTTGTACTGGGCCCTGCTGGTCCTGTCCCTAGATCACATAGCTCTTAAAAGCGAAGTTGACTATCATCCCATTAAAGAAGGATGAAGAACACGGGGCTGAGAGGCTTGCTGGATGTGGGGCTGACCTGACCCTCCATTGCCAGTGAGGGCCCTTCCCCCCACCACTCTGTCAGGGGAGGAGGCTGTCCTTGGATCCCCTGGGGGGAAGCAGTGTAAGAGTTTCAGTGCTCCCTCTTACTAGCTGTGAGAGACCCTCTGAGCCTCAGTTTCCTCAGTAAAAGGGAGGAAATAATGCCTGCCTTGTAGGATTACTGTGAGGAGTGCCCAGAATCATGACTGTCCCTCTAGATGCTAGATATATGTGAGTGACTTCCCCTCCCTTCATGGGAACACAGAACACATCGTAACCCAAAAGAATGGAATCCACGTGATCCAGGTGCAGCCTTGTCAGCCACCCCGAGGTCCTTTTTTATCCCTGAGAGGCCCAATTACAGTAAGTTCCCAGACTTCAGCTTTTCTCACCCAAAAGAAGGACAAGCAGTTCTGGGGAAAGCGTTCATTCTGCTGTGGGGCATACAGGCTTGGGAGCCCCTGATGAAGGGTGGCTGCTACTGCCCTCTGGTGGTAATATAGCTGTATCTGCACAAATTCTTAACCTGGGAAATGCTTGATAACATACTACATTTCAATTACAAAAATAATGTATTGCTACTCTGCTAGGCACTAGGGACACAGACAAATAAAACACAGTTCTTCCCCTCTAACAAGTCACAGTTTATCAAGTAAAGCGAAATCTTGGGGCGCCTGGGTGGCTCAGTCTGTTAAGGGTCTGCCTTCGGCTTAGGTCATGATCTCAGAGTCCGGGGATCCAGTCCCCAGTTGCGCTCCCTGCTCAGCAGGGAGTCTGCTTCTCTCTCTGCCCCTCCCCCTGCTCATGCTCTCTCTCTCTCTCTCTCTCAAATACATAAATAAAATCTTAAAAAAAAAAAAAAGTAAAGCGAACTCTTAAAGAGCTGGAATAGAGTGTAATGTGGTAAGTTATAATAAAAAAGACTCCTGACTTCTGGTTCCAGACAAAATGGGCTAGACATATTTACTCCTATTTTTCCCACTAAGTAAAGCTAAAACCCCTGGACATTGTATGTAAACAGACATGAGAAGACTCTTTGAGGTTGAGAGAAGAGGCCGACTTGCTAGCGACCTTGAGATGCAAAGAACGACATGGCAGTGGGTTCTTTGGGTTTTCTTTTGCCCTTTTATAGCTGACGGGATACTGGAGAAGCTGGTGTCCTGATACCTCAATGCTTGCAGACCACAAGAAGCCCCAAGAGAAGTCTGCTTTCTTTAGTCAAAAGACCAGGACAGGGGCAGACAAGCAAGACAGGAAACTTGTAGCCAATAATCACTCCAGTCCAGTCAAACTCCAAAAAACGATATCCCAGCCCCATCAGCAAAGACTGAGTGGGAGCCTACACTTGCCCCGCCCCCCCACCCCGTTCCCGGCATAATGAGGCAGAGCCTTCTCCTGCCAGGTGGTATCAGAGGTGAAGTGGGGAGCTGGGACATTTATCCCCACCTGATGGTAATGAGGCCCAACTCCTGCATGTCAGCAGAGGTCCCTTAGGGAACCTCGACTCCCAAAGGACTGCCCCCCAATAACGCGGCTCCCCTACCTGCAGCATCAGCGGAGGAAGCCACAGAGTGCCAGGGGGAAGCAGCCCCACATTTTTCAAGTGATGGGAAAAAACAAACAAACAAAAAGAACTGTCAACCCAGGATTCTATATCCGGTGAATGTCCTTCAGGAATAAAGGGAAAATTAAGACATTCTCAGATGAAGGAAAATTAAGGTATTTACTGCAAGCAGACTTACCCTAAAAGAATGGCTAATGGAAGTTGTAAAACAGAAAAAAATGATAAAAGAAGGAATCTGAGAGCATCAGGAAGAAAGAAAGAATGGAAAGAGGAAAAGTATGCGTAAATACCATAAGCTCTCCTTTTCAAGTTTTGTAAGTTTGATGGTTAAGGCAAAAATGATAACTAATAGGTTATCAATATTTGTAAAGGAAATAGTTAAGACAATTTTAAGTAAGGGAGGGTAAGGGACTCAAAAGGAGGTAATATTCCATACTTTACTACAACTACACTCCACCAAACTGTGGTAAGTTATATGTACATATTGTAATACTCAGACAAAACACTAAAAAATCTAGACAAAGAAATACACTAACAAAATTGATAAATCAAAATTAAATTTAAAAAATGTTCAATTGGGGCACGTGCGTGACTCACTCAGTTAAGCTTCTGCCTTCTGCTCAGGTCATGATCTCAGGGTCCTGGAATTGAGCCCCGTGTCAGGTTCCTTGCTCAGAGGCAAGTCTGTTTCTCCCTCTCCCTCTGTGATCTCTCTTGCTCTCATTCTCTCTCAAATAAATAAATAAAATCTTTAAAAAAAAATGTTCCCTGAGGGAAGCAGGGGGAAAACAGAAAACCAAAAAAAAAAAAAAGACAAAAAAATAAAATGGCAGATGTAAGCCCTAATAATAATATATTACACATAGTCTAAATACATCAATTAAGAGATAGAGACTGGGAGAACAGATTTTTAAAAATGACTCAATTTTATGTCACGTAAAGAAACTCACTTCAGGGGTGCCTAGGTGGCTCGGTCGTTAAGCGTCTGCCTTCGGCTCAGGTCATGATCCCAGGGTCCTGGGATTGAGCCCCGCATCGGGCTCCCTGCTCAGGGGGAAGCCTGCTTCTCCCTCTCCCACTCCCCCTGCTTGTGTTTCCTCTCTCGCTGTGTCTCTCTCTGTCAAATAAATAAATAAAATCTTAAAAAAAAAACAACTCACTTCAAACAATGATATAGGTAGGTTGACAGAAAAAGAATGAAACCAGATATACTGTGCAAACACTAATCAAAGAAAGCAAGAGAGCTATATTAATAGCAGACAAAGTGTTTCAGAGCAAAGAAAATCACCAGTTAGAGAGAGGGATATTACATAATGATAGAAGGGCCAATCTACTAAGAAGACATAGCAATTCTAAATGTGTATGCATCAAACAACAGAGATGCAAAATATATAAAGCAAAATAATGATAGAACTGAAAGAAATAGACTTATACACAATTAGAGTTGAAGACTTCAACATCTCTCTCTCAACAACTGATAGAACAACTAGACAGCACAGATACAGAAGAACTCATAAACATCACTGGGCGCCTGGGTGGCTCAGTTGGTTAAGCGACTGCCTTCGGCTCAGGTCATGATCCTGGAGTCCCTGGATCGAGTCCCCGGATCGAGTCCCGCATCGGGCTCCCTGCTCGGCGGGGAGTCTGCTTCTCCCTCTGACCCTCCCCCCTCTCATGTACTCGCTCGCTCTCATTCTTTCTCTCTCAAATAAATAAATAAAATCTTTAAAAAAAACACAAAAAACAAAAAAAACCCATCACTAACCAACAGTATCTAATTGGTATTTATAGAACACTCCACTCAACAATGGCAGAATATACATTGTTTTCAAATACTCAAGAAGCATATATGAAGGTAGACCATATCCTGGGCCATAAAATAACCTCAATAAATTTAAAAGAATTGAAATCATACAGAATGTGTCCACCAATCAGTGAAATCAAACTAGAAATCAAAAATAGAAAGATTACAGGGAATCTGCAAACAATTGGCAACTAAACAACACACTTCTAATTAATCCATGGGTCAGAGGAATTGTCAAGAGAAATTGAAAAATACATGGATGTAAGTGGAAAAAAAATACAAGGTGTCCAAATTTATGGGACACAGCTGTGCTGAGAAGAAAATTTATGGCACTAAATGCATACCTTAGGAAAGGGGAAAACTCTCATCTAAATAATCTACGTTCTCACTTAAGGAATCTAGAAAAAGAAGAGCAAAATGAACCTAAAGCAAAACGAAGGAAGAGGAAAATAAAGAGCAGAAATCAATGAAATTGAAAACAGAAAAAAAAAATCAATGAAATGAGCTCATTCTTTGAAAAGATCAATAAAACTGATAAACCTCTAGTAAGACTGATATTAAAAAAAAGAGAGAATACAAATTACCAATATCCTGAATGAAACAGAGGTTTCACTGCAGACCCTGCAGACAGGCGGAGTCTTGAACTGAACCTGCAGCTTTTACTAAGCCTCCCAATGTCATCCTCATCATCTGGATTTTAACCCCTGACAGCTCTGTATATCCAACCCCTAAGGAGACCTTGACCCATGATTCCCTCTTTCCTTGACCTTCCTACAGTATACCATAAACAAACTCCCCCTTTGTCGTCAGCCTCTACCGTGAATATTCCCTTTACCTTCTTGCCCTTTTGGAAACCTGGCCTCTTCTATTTGCAACAGGAAATACTTTTTATTCATTAAGTATATTTCCCCCCGACTATGAAACAAGGAAATACAGAATTATAGAAAATTTAGAAAAGTGTAATATATATCCTTTTTTTAAAAAAATCATCATGTCATCACCATCACAGACAACTTTCAGTACAGTTTTAACAGTTTAAAAATATACACATAAAAAATCGGGGGTTCTCTCTCTTTCGCAGTCCTTTTTTCAACTATTGTTACGTATAATAAGCTACATGATGTTCCTTCCCCTTAGGGTGTACTATACTTTAGTCATTCGCACTTGAGCTGTTTCCCAATTTTTCTGGTCAGGTAACTCTATGATGTACAAACGTCTTTTATTTGAATCTAATTACCTTCTTCAGAGAAACTCCTTGAAGTTATTGGGGCAAAGGAAGTGAACTTTAAATTGTTAATAATTTTTTCTTAAATTACAGAAAACTAAAGTCTTCATCATCGGATTCGACGGTGGCTTCATCCCAGTTTGAGTCAGACCATCTCCAAATCCCTCCCAGTACCAAGTTTGCAAAGTCTTAGTAAACACCTCCCAGCAGCCCGCACCTACGCCTGCGCACAATCGCCCAAACGCAGCCCTCCAGCCCAAAAGGGAAACTTAAGGACACGCCCCCGAAGCGCCACCTCTTTAAATTTTAAAACGAAGGCCCAAGCCAATGAATGTTAAGTTTCTCCCGGAACACGGTACCCCGCTCACAGCCACGCCCTCCACCAATCAGGCAGAGAGCTTTTCCGTCTCCTTTCCAATCAGCGCCAAGGATGGAAGTTACTCACGTAAGTTACGTAAGGCAAGTGACCAATAGGAGCTGACTTTGGGGGCTGACTCCGCCAATGGCAGGAGCACTTGGAGAGCGCGGGAGCTTTTCCACCAGGGCTCCTGAGGGAAGCGGTGAATGGCGCTGGTTCTCTGAAGCTCGGGCCGAGAAGAGAGCCTCGCGGGCCACGGCCGGAGCCCCGGGGCGGCGGCGCGGCCGACATGGCCTGCTGTCACAACGTTATGCTGCTGCTGGACACCGCGGGCGGTGCCACTGGCCGGAGTCCGGTCCGGCGGGCCGCCCTGCGCCTCCTCACCTACCTGAGTTGCCGTTTCGGCCTGGCCAGGGTCCGCTGGGCCTTCAAGTTCTTTGACTCTGAGGGGGCGCGGAGCCGGCCGTCCCGCGTGTCTGACTTCCGCGAACTGGGGGCCCGCTCCTGGGAGGACTTCGAGGAGGAGCTGGACGCCAGGCTCGGGGACGTCGCCCACGGCGCCCACCTGCCGGGCCCGGCGCCCAGGGCCAGCCACACGCACAGCGCGCTGATGGAGACGCTGCTGGACTACCAGTGGGACCGGCCCGAGATCACGTCGCCCACGAAGCCGATCCTGCGCAGCAGCGGGAGGAGACTGCTGGACGTGGAGGGCGAGGCCAAGGAGGCCGAGACTCTGCTCGGGGGCTTCGTGAACGCGGTCTTCCTGCTGGCCCCCTGTCCGCATTCGCAGAGGGAGCTGCTGCAGTTCGTGTCCGGCAGCGAGGCCCAGGCTCAGCGCCTGCCGCCTCCCCCCAAACAGGTGATGGAGAAGCTGCTGCCCAGGAGAGTCCAGGAAGTTATGACCGCCCGAAAAATCACCTTGTACTGGCTGGATACCACCGAGTGGCCGAAGGTAAGTTCGTGGTAAACTCGGACTTGGCGCACGGTGTCCTGCTGGTTGACCGGAACCTGGAAGCGTCTGCAGAGCCGCCGGGAGACTCAACGAGACTAGCACGACCAGCATGTGTCCCTTCAGAAGGGAAGTCCTGTGGTCATAAACCGGGACGATAGGTAGGTCCTTGGTACACACTAAGGTAAGCATTTAGGGTTCTGTTTTTCCTACACACGACGAATACTCCAGCATACTGAAGCATCGTCTAGTCGGTCAACAAATCTTTTTTTCTTTTTTTTTTTTTTTTTAAAGATTTTATTTATTTATTTGACAGAGAGACACAGCGAGAGAAGGAACACAAGCAGGGGGAGTGGGAGAGGGAGAAGCAGGCTTCCCGCCGAGCAGGGAGCCCGATGCGGGGCTCGATCCCAGGACCCTGGGATCATGACCTGAGCCGAAGGCAGACGCTCAACGACTGAGCCACCCAGGCGCCCCTCGGTCAACAAATCTTGACTGCGTGTTGTCTTATCCATCACCCCGAATGCCAGTGCTCACTCTTCTGTGCCAGTCCAAACTTCTAACGCCCCGTGGCGTTAGAAGTTTGAAGTAGTTGCCTAAGAAGTTTGGAGTAGTTGCCTAAGAAGTTTGGAGTAGTTGCCCCGTGGCAACTACTTAGTCTCAACTTCTGAATTTCCACCCACTTTCGTGGCACTTACCCTTTCCCCACTATATTTTCCTATATGCAAGCCTCTTACCTTCCATCTAGTCTAAAAATACCTGAGAGGCAGGCACACAACACCTTTGTATCCCCTGCAGATGGGTATTGAACATTGTACGAGTTCAGTAAGTAGTTGTTGACTAAAGCTTACAGTTGTAAGTGGCTCATTTGGATTTTTGTTGAGGCACTGGGGCCCCTGCTCCTGTTAAGTACTCCGAGATAAGTATGTATTTTTTTTTTAAGATTTTATTTATTTGAGAGAGAGAACGGGTCGGGGAAGGAGCGGAGGGAGAATCAGACTCCCCGCTGAGCAGGGAGCCCAGTGCGGGGCTCAGTGCCAGGACCCTGAGATCATGACCTGAGCCAAAGGCAGAGACTGAGCCACCTAGGAGCCCAATAAGTATGTATTTTTACCCTCACCATTTTCCTCCTCTCACCTTCATTTAATTAACAAATAGTCATTGAGAAGCCATTGCACCAACTGCCTACTCTGTTAAAGTTGTGGAGGGCGTGGTGGTCAGCTGAGGTGGTTTACCTTCTAGTGAGGAAGCTACATTAAACAGATACGAATAAACAGGTGAGCAAGAGGAGGTAGAAGGGTGGGGTGGGCGTGCTTTATGAGCAGAGGAGATGAAGGAGGAGGAACAGGAAGGTTGGGAAAGAACATTCCAGAAAAGAGCAGGTATAAATACTTGAACTGGAAAGGAGCTTAGTTTGTTTCAGAAAGCACATGTCTATAGGACCTAGGCAGTAAAAGTGCGGATTTTCTTCTAATTGATGAGCAATGGCTTAACCAGGTAAAAGATGTGATTCCACTTCTTGGAAACACATGTAGCTAAACTAGGAGTGGGTTAAATTGCAAGATTACAAATGGAAAATGAGCAGGTACTTAAAAAATGATATACACTGTTAAAATTTCCAACATGCTTTCACATTCAAAGCCCAGAAATGGTAAATGTAAAATAAGGCAGCAGTGGCTTGTCAAAGAAAGGGAAAGAACAAAGGTGTTTAAGGGGATTGTGAACATTTGATGGAGAAAATGGAATCCTAGAACTTAAAATTTGTTAAGGCAGCAAATCAAGTATTGGACGTAGTACACAACACGTAACTGCTTGATTTGGGGTAATTGATACCAAATCACACCAAAGACTTTATTCTGGAATTATATCAAATACTGGCTAGAAAGAAATCTTGGCACATGGGCCTTGCAGATTCTTCTACCTTTTCTTTTTTTGGAATAGTATTACAATAAGTAGATTGACAGTATCTTCTTAAAGATCTCTTCCAGTTCTGACATTCCACCATCTGAGGGGATGGGTCTTCTCTTCTCTGAGGCTTCCCTTCTCACATCTGCTATGTTGTTTACCCTAAGAAAATGCCCATCAAACAAGCTTTTCTGTTTTTTTTTTTTTCTGGTGAAGATTCATCTTTTCCTATTCAAAAAGCCTCTGCCCAGCCACACTGAGGAGACAAGGGAGCTTTAGGTTAGTCCTTGGAGAGCTCTCACTACAGGGGTAGAGAGAAGGGAAGGAGAGAAAATCCAGGTCCTATCTTGTGGAGCTCACAGTCTGGGAAACAGAACTGGAAGAAACAACCTGGACTCACAGACTGGGGGAGGAGGGATCCAAGCACAGAACTCTTACAGGATAGAAGGGAGCATAGAAGACCACTGACATGCTTTCGACTTTATACCTGATTTATTCAGCCACATTTATTACGTATCTGCTGGGTGCTGGATGTATCATTAGTGAATCAGACAGATGTAGTTCCTGCTGTCTTGGAGATTATAGTTTTTTTTTTTTAAGATTTATTTTTAAGTAATCGCTACACCCAATGTGGGGCTCGAACTTAACCCTGACATCAAGAGTCCCATATTCTACTGACCAAGCCAACCAGGTGCCCCTGAATTTATAGTTTTGTGGACATCTATAAATCTCCAGATTTGAAACTTATCACTAAGACTTGTCTCTCACTTAATCTGTAATATGCATAAAAATGAAAAATGTGACCATACTCTGTATAGTGATTGTGTTGTTTTTGAATCATGTGCATATATTCTCATCAAAAGTTGATGTCTTTTTCAACTCTTATTGAAGCTTTACCTTTCAACTGATAAGCAGATTTTTTTTTCCCTAGCTGTCCTCTAGCCAGAATATCTGACTATTTCAACAAATTTTTTGTTTCCCTTTGGCAAAAAATCCTAATCAGGATCTATGGTATATGAACTAGCTTACTGTTTTCCCCCATAGCAGTGAACATAGGCATGGACATATGGATGGTAACAGCAAATTTTAATTGATTAATTTCCAAACTGGCATGCATAACTGGAACAAAAGTTTTACAATATTTTGTTTATCTTCACTACATGAGATATTTTCTGTTGTGCTCTGATATTTTCTATTCTGTTTTTGTTTTTTTTTTTTGATGCTGATCATGAGCCAGTCAGTTGATCCATCAAAGGATCCATCTGAGTCCACCAAAGGGTCATGACCCTCATTTTAAAAGCACTATCCAAGATAGTTCTTGGTTCTTGGACTAGTCTGTTCTTGCCTTGCTGTGACCTTGGGTACTCTTATGCCCCTTTTTGAACTCGAATATATGAAAAGTTTGGAGATGACTTTGAAGACCTCACATTCCATACCAATTTATGATCTATAATTGTTAACTCCTGTGGAGTAGGCAAACCAGCATAATAATTGTATTTCGGGGTAGACGCTCTTCCATCATGTTCCTATACTACTTAAATATTGTCATGTTATATTGTGATGCTGAGTTAAACATTTCACATTATTGCAGTTTTACTCTACCCCCAACTTTAAGATTCTAGAAGACTGAGACTAGGTCTTGCTAATTCATGGCATATAAAGGTTGCTCAGTAAAAGTTTGTTAAGGGGTGCCTGGATGGCTCAGTCGTTAAGCGGCTGCCTTTGGCTTGGGTCATGATCCCAGGGTCCTAGGATCAAGCCTGCTTTGGGCTCCCTGCTCCGCGGGAAGCCTGTTCTCCCTCTCCCACTCCCCCTGCTTGTGTTCCCTCTCTCGCTGTGTCTTTCTCAGTTAAAAAAAAATAAGTAAAATCTTAAATAAAAGGACAATTCTTATAAAAAAAAAAGTTTGTTAAAAGAAGGTTAAATGGGGCGCCTGGGTGGCTCAGTTGGTTAAGTGACTGCCTTCGGCTCAGGTCATGATCCTGGAGTCCCGGGATCGAGTCCTGCATCAGGCTCCCTGCTCAGCAGGGAGTCTGCTTCTCCCTCTGCTCCTTCCCCCTGCTTGTGCTCTCTCTCTCATTCTGTCTCTCTCAAATTAAAAAAAAAAAGTTGAATGAACAGTTGTCTGTGTGTGAGGAAATAAAGACTGGCTTTTACAGAGAAAGCAGGATTTGAGCTAGATTACCCAAGTTGGAGAAGAAGGGGAAAGCATGGGAAACAGCATGAACCAAAGCATGGAAGATAAAGTATGGCATGTTCAGGAAACAGTAAATGGTTCAGTGTCCTGGAAGGTAGCAGTGGGTGAGGGAAAGATAATGTGTTTGGAAAGGTTGTTTAGGGCTGGGCTATCCCCAAGAGTTACTTTATCGTGGAGGCAGTGGGAAGCCCTTGAAAGTTTTTAGAGAAGTAGCACGATCAGATTCATGATTTGCGAGAATACTTGGAGCAACATAGAGGACAGATGAGAGGCAGGACACAGACTGGAGAGGCTGTACAGTAAGAGTCTAGGCAAGAGATGACTAGGGCTGTAGTGAGAGCAGGCTGTACGGTAATAGGATACTGACCGTTTGTGTGTGGCTTAATAAATACAATAATTGAGTAATTCGATCCTTTAATGTAGATGTCTACTTTCTCCTGCTCTCCCCAAGCTTTATTTATGGATGCCTCATTTATAACCACCTGAGTTTCTTTGTAATTTTTATTTCAGTTGTGGGAATCCCCGGACCACCGTGGGTACTGGACAGTGTGCGAACTGCTCCACCTTGTCGGAGGCACTATCTTACCATCCGAGACTTTCAGCCAGGATTGTACTAAAGCTGGGAAGAGACTGCTTGGTAGTGAAAAAAAGCTGGCAAGTGAATCTCCCCTCTCTTCGTGGATTTCAACTCTGCCACCTGATGCTACTTTGAACTGTTTGCTCTATAAATCTGCCTATGAAGCCTCATTTCCACGGATGGAAGGAACATTATTTCTCCCTGTTGAAGGTAAGCAAATACTCTTTGGGGGGGGGTTTTATGGTCTCAGGTACATTGATTTCTTCAAGGCAAGCTCATGCTTTTCTTTAGAGTTTCCAACAGCCTAGGCACTCCATTAATGCTTGTAATTAGAAGGTGTCTGTGCAGAATCAGGTACCACAGGAAAGCGTTGAACATGGGCTCAGTGTATCTGCCAGCCCACCTTTAAAAAGAACTAGTGAGTGATTTTTAAAGAATTTCCCAGCTGTTGAAAAGAAGGATAATAGTGTTCAGGTGCCCAAGTAAAGGGGTGGTAAGATTTCCTGCCTCATAGAAGAGACTGATAAATGGAAGACCATAGAGAAGCAATGATTGATTAAGAGAAGAAATAACAAATTAGTGAACAGCCTCTGAAATTGGTGCCTGTTACCAGGAAGAGCCAGCATGTTAGACTCTTCATAAGCTTACTGTGTGATCTGTAGAGTGAATCTCACTTCTGAATCCCATATCCACACAAAAGTCCTACTCTGTAGAGATGTATACGTAAAACTATGTTACATACATTGCGTGCAGTTTAAGGAAATTTCAAGAGTAGTTTTGTTTAAGCAGTTTTGTCATACATAATCTTTAGAATTCAACATTCTTCTAAGATGTGATACACTGTATTTTACAGATTTAAGCAGTGTTGTCTTTTTTATAACTCATGAGTATTACTTGAACACTTATTTCTAAGGCATAATTATTGGGAAGTTCTGACATTTAGTTGGACCCTTGTGATTCCATTCATATGTAGCTGTTCCTGTAGAACAAAATGCACCTGCTCTGCTGCTCTGTGGGCCGTGGGATGAGGGATGAAGCGCGAAGTGACGATACTCGGACCACACGGACAGTCTCATTTTTTTCTTCTTACTATTAAATCTGTTTTTAGTAACGATTACATTAGAATCTTAATATTCCTTATTTCCAACAGGCAAAGAGACTCAAGAAACATGGACGGTCACCCTAGAGCCCTTGGCCATGCATCAGAGACATTTTCAAAAACCAGTCAGAATTTTTCTAAAAGGCACGGCAAGCCAGTGGTCTCTCCCAGCGAGTAGCACGTTGGGCACTGAGAGCTGGATGTTACAAAGTCCAGAGGAGAACAAATCAACTCAGAGGATGTTATTTCAGCAGCTGGTAAGCAGGCTGACTGCTGAGGAGTTACACCTGGTAGGTACCTGGCACATGCTAAATTATTCTTGTCTAAAAACACACTGGTGAGGTGAAATTAATGTGTTTATCAAATGCCAACGATTGTTCTACATGACGTAGTTTCAGGTACACATGTAGCATCATGACAGTGCTCCTTAGTGAAGAAACAGTTCATAAAACTGCATGTACCTTAATTCCAGCGAAGTTAAATTATATTCTTATATGGGAACAAAAGGCAGTGGGCCGAATGGAATGCAAGTATTAGTTTAGGGTGGTGAAGTAATGCCTGGTTTCTAGTTATTTTGTAAGTGTTCTATATATATTTATTAACTTTATATAATAAATATTTTTTAAAAGCCCTACACTGTAAAATTAGGTGTACTAGGGTTCAGTAGTTACACAAACTTAGAAATGTCTTCTGAGAAATACATATATGCCCAGATTTGATTGAAAGGTGATGGTTATTTTTAAACAAGGAGCAAATTTCTTACCTTACTTTGTCTTTTGTCTTTGTTACCTCAGAAGGCTTCTATCTTCTGGATCCCATTGTGAGACACTTAGAGAAAAGCTGTATAGTCTCTGAACCAATATTGTTCTAAGAGTTGTGTGTTCTGATAGAAAGAGCACTAGGTCGGGAGTCAGGCGGTCTGGATTGGGTCTCAGCTCTGCTGCCCAACTGTGTGATCTGAGTAAATCCCTTACGTGGTAGTACTGCCTCATGGTTAAGAGTGTGGGTTTCAAATCCATATGTGCTTGGCTTCTGCATCTAACTGAGTGACCTTAAACAGGTTATTTATTTCTCAGCCTTAATTCCTCCTCTGTAAAAGGGGGATAATAATCATTTTTACCTCAGAGTGGGGTTGTGAGGTCCTCAGTTTTGAGGACTCGGTGAGTTATAATAAGCACATAATAAGTGTTTAGTAAATATTCCTGGTAACCTTAGGTTTTTCTTATTTATAAATTGAGAGATTAGGATTATATGGTCACTAAATTCAGTTCTAGCACTAATACCCATCCAGCCTGTCTTTTCTACGGTTTTCTCTTTTATAATAACAGTCATCGGGGGAAACTATCATTCTGTCTTTTACTAAGCTACATTCTTCTTTGGCCATAGGACAACCATCTTCTCAACTAATTAGAACTTCTGATGTAGGTTGCCAGTGTGGACCCTGGTGAAGGCTGGCCCCCCATCACGGGAGTTATTTCCCCCCTCTCTACCAGTGCTACAGTCCTCACCGTGTTCCGCACTGAGGAGGCTGAATTTCAAAGACCTTTTCTCCAAACACTTGTGGCAGAGAGCCCCCAGGATACAGCTTCCCTTTTCTCTGATGTTGTAGATATTGTATTGAATCAGATTCACAATTCACTCGAAGATCCTGCTGCCTGTGGTAAGCTTCTGAACCAATAACTAACATACTCCAGGGCAGTGGTTTATAGTTTTTTCCACCATCAGAATTTTTTTTTCACTGTGCTCTTAGTAGAACCCCAATATCTATTATGAAACGGATAAAAGTAAGCTACAATACTTCAGGCAATTTAAGTCATTATTATTTATAGAAATCCTAAAGCACTTCTGAGGGGTCCAAAGGCTCTGTGAAACTGGGTTGAAATCAAAGGTATAAGATGAAACTTGTACTAATATATTTAATGAAGACTGCATATAAAACTGTTGTGATTCTGTCTACCTTCCAATTTGTTGCATTGTTACTAATACAACACAAACCTTATTTATGCTAGGTAGATAGAACTATAATCAATTTGATACTTATTCCATTCATTTATTCAACAGATTTATTGAGTGGCTGCTGTGGCAGGCGCTGTTCTAATGGGAATGTATCAGAGAACAAAATAGACAAAAGTCTCTGTTCTTAGTGTACCATCTAGTCGGGGGAAACAATAAGTAAGGAGGTTGCATAGTATGTTTGAAAGAGATAAGTGCCATCGTAATAAAGCAGGAAAAAAGGAATGGGGAGTGTAAGGGGTGGGTTTGAACAGGCTTTGCTGAAAGAGTAATATTGGAGCAAAGGCTTGAAGGAAGGTGAAATGGGAAGAATGTTGCTGATAGAGGCAACCCCAAGCGCCAAGGCTCTGGAAGGGTGTGTGTCTGGTGTGTTTGAGGAGCCGTGAGCTAGCCTACGTTTGTACATTGTTGGGGTACCACTTGGAATTGGTGGTGTGGATGAAGGAATGTTGTTAATGATGTGGCCTTGTGTGTCCTTTGTGAGAATGCCGCCTGTCCAAGGGCGGAGCAAGCGCTTGCGTTCTCCGCTTTGGGCCTAATGTCTCTTTTTCTTTCCTTCCTCTCCCATCTCTGCTCCTGTCCCTGTAGCTGCTGCTGTTCCAGAGTGGGCCCAGCAGGAGCTCGGCCGCACTGGTCCCTGGAGTGCGGCTGTTGTGGAGAAGTGGTTTCCTTGCTCTAACCTTAGTGGTGCCAGTTCAAGTTTGATGGAGTCATTTTGGTAAAACTTTTTTATTTCTCTGGATATTGGTGGATGAAATCAGCTCTCACTTATCTGCACATGGGTTGGTTTGTGTAGTATAGTCCAATAATATTAAAAACTAATTAAAAATGGAGACCATTGTTTAATGGTTATAGAGTTTCAGTTTTACAAGATGAAGAGAGTTCTGGAGATGGGTGGAGGTGATGGTAGCTTAATTATGAATCTACTTAATACCCCTGAACTGGGTACTTAAAAGTGGTTAAGATGTTACATTCATGGTATGTATGTTTTACCACGATCAAAAAAAAAATTGGAAAAAATTAATTACGAAAGTAAGATGCACTCATTATGGAAGTCTGAAAATATTTGGTATTAAATCTCAGTAAAAATGAAAAATAACATTTGTGTAATGCAGCTAAGTTTATACTTCAAGGAAGATTTATAGAACTTATCTTTTAAGGAAGAAAAGTTAAAAACCAATTAACTAAGGGTCCAGTACAGGAAATAACACAAGGGAGTAAATCCCAAAAATAAGATAGTAATAAAGATAAGAACAAACATGAATCACAGGAAAAAAAAAAATCAACAAACATAAAGTGATTCTTTGAGAAGCCAAATAAAATAGAATTATCTATAGCAAAATCAAGCAGTGTTTTTGTTTTTTAAAGATTTTATTTATATGAGATAGAGCACAAGCAGGGGGAGTGGCAGGGAGAGGGAGAGGGAGAAGCAGGCTCCCCGCTGAGCAGGGAACCCAATGTGGGGCTGGATCCCAGGATCCTGGGATCATGACCTGAGCCAAAGGCAGATGTCTAACCGACTGAGCCACCCAGACACAACCATATTAGAAATGTAAAAGAGGGGCACCCAGGACTCAGTCAGTATAGCATCCGATTCTTGGTGTCAGCTCATGTCATGACCTCAGGGTCATGGGATTGAGCCCTGCGTCAGGCTCTGTGCTCAGCAGGGAGTCTGCTTGAGATCCTGTCTCTGCCTCTGCCTGCTCCCCTCCCCCCACTCTCTCAAGTAAAGAAATCTTTTAAAAAAAAAAAAAAAAAAAATGTAAGAGAGATAGAAGAAATTCAAAATAGTATTAAGACGTAAAGTTAAGATTTATTTTTTGCCATAGAGATAACCAGTTGTTTCAACACCGTTTGTTAAAAGATAGTCTTTTTCTCATTGAGTTCACTGTGGCACCTTTGTCGAAATCAGTTCACCACCATCATGTAGGTATTTATGAAAAGAACCTAGTCCAGACAGTGTGTTAATATCACATTGTCTTGAGTACTGAAATCAGGTAGTCCTCTCAACTTTGTTTTATTTTCAGAATTGCTTTGACTATTTTAGATCCTTTGTGTTTCCATGTAAATTATAGAATCAATCTGTTAATTTCCACCAGAAAAGCCTGGGATTTTTGACCACGAATGCATTGAGTCTGTAGGCCATTTTGAGAAGAACTGACTTAATAACGAGTCTTCTGATTCATGAACATGGTACAGTTCAAAAGGGCTAAGACAGAACAGGTGCACTTTCCCCTATAAGAAAGCAGTGTTTACCGTAAAGCTCTAATGAGTAGGGCAGCGTGGCATGGGTGAGATGATCAACAGAGAGACCCATGCAACAGTAGAGTGCCCCCAAAATGACCCACACCTGTATGGGAGCTCAATATATGACAGAGGCAGAATTATAAATGTGGGAAAGAATAGACTGTGCAATAAATGGTGGTGTGACAGTTCGCTCTCTAGAAGAAAAAGGATAAAAATTAGGTTTCTACTTCACAACATACACAATGAAAAAGTCCTAATAAAATTTTAAAAACAAGCATGAAAAGTAAAGCTTTAAAATCGTAAGAAGGGAAGATGAGTAGTTCAGGCTGGGAATGGATTTCTTATATAAAACCTAAAGCGTTCAAACCATGAAGGAAATAGATGACTATAATTTAAAATTTTCTGTATGATGAAAAAGGACTAGTCATAGGCCTAGGTGGCTGTATCCATATAACTAAGAAAGGATTAGTATCTAAATTAGTACAGAGTTCCTAAAAATCAACAAGGAAAAGACAAGCAATTGGGCAAAGAATGTGAACAAGTGGTTCATGCAATGAAATCCAATAGAGCAGTAATTTGAAAAGCTAAGATACTCAGTTGGGGCACCTGGCTGGCTCAGTCTGGAGAGCATGTGACTCTTGATCTCAGGGACCTGAGTTCAAGCTCCACATTGGGCATAGAACTTAAAAAAAAAAAAAAAAGATGGTCAGTTTAGATAAATGGAAATGAAAACCATAATAAGAAAAACCCTGCAAGATTCTATTTTATACCATTAGATTGTCCCAGGTCAGTAAATCTGATCTAGAACAAGGGGCAATGACACTTTAGACAATAGAATTATAAATGATTACAACCATTTCAGAGAGCAGGTTGTATTCCTAGTAAAGCAGAAACTTCGCATACTGACAACCAGCAATTCCATTTACGTGTGTCTACATTAGAGAAGTTTTTGCACAAACGTGAGGAGAGCTACTCTTGATTGTTCACTGCCAGTCCTTAAAAGTGAAAAAGTGGAAAGAACCAGCTGTCTCTCAGTGGGGAAATGGAGAAACAAACTGTGATATAGTTATACAAGGGAATATTACAGATTAGTAAAACTGAATAAACTAGAGCTATTTATATGCTCATGAAAAATATGTTGAGTACAGACAAAAAAGTGCAAAAGGATGATGTATGATACTTTTAAAAACTTAGAATGCATATAATAGCAATTTATATTGGTTTCCATACATATGTATGTCTCTATAAATAAACACAGGTCTAGGAATATCTCTGGAAGGAAGCGATGGGAAAAGATAAGAGTGGGCTTTTTTGTGTGTCTATAATGCTTAATTTCACTAAAAAATCTGAAGTAGATAGGGTAGACCATTAGCAAGTATTTAATCTTGCTGGGAGGTATATATCTAATAATGCTTTCTCTACTGTGTATTTGAAAGGTTCATAAGTTCTAAACAAACCCTCCCCTCAGTGAAAGGCAATCCCAGCACACTTAGGGAGAATTAGTCTGCTTCAGACCTGCTACGTGTGTGAAACTGAGAGCCCCAGCAGATTCAACTCATGTCGCCATAACTTCCTCCTACTTTAAATCAAATAATATCACATAATGGAGGACAGTGAAATACAAGTAATGCATTTTGAAAGTTGTGCCATTTTCTTCTTTCTTTCTCTTTTTTTTTTTTTTTTTTAAGATTTTGTTTATTTATTTGACAGAAGGAGACAGCTAGAGTGGGAACACAAGCAGGGGGAGTGGGAGAGGGAGAAGCAGGCTTCCCGCGGAGCAGGGAGCCCAATGCGGGGCTCGATCCCAGGACCCCGGGATCATGACCTGAGCCGAAGGCAGACGCTCAATGACTGAGCCACCCAGGTGCCCCGAAAGTTGTGCCATTTTCTTAGTTTGCTTAGTGACTGATCTGTAGTCCTAGGCAGAAAAGCATTTGATAACTAATCACCCCCTCAGCCCCACTTCATCCCCTTCTCATCAATCCCAAATTAGTTTACTACAATGTGAAAGAATTATTCAGAAGTCACTGTGACACTTAATATACTGTTACATCAGTATATTAAGTGAGTAAAAAATACACTGAGTAAAAAATAACTATGGATAAGTCAATACTATATGTCATGATTAATGGTTTTGTGAACAGGTTGCTTCCATTCCTGAGTGGTTTTTTTTTTTGAGGGGCTTAAACAACAAACATTTATTGTGTCACAATTATGGAGTCTACAAGTCTGATTATTAAGGTGTTGCATCGGTTGGTTTCTTCTGAGAGCTATGAGGGGGCAGTCTACTGCGTATTTCTCTCCTATCTTCTAGTGTGAGTGTTTAAATTGTGAGAAGACAGGGACATTTTCCCTCCTGAGAAAAAAAATTTTTGAAGGCTTCTTGTGTGGACATCTTTTGATTAACTTTTAAAGGGATAATGAATTTTGTTGTTATAGCATTTTGGAAAAACCAGAATTTCAGCTTTATACTAGACATCTTGCCTTGTTCACAGGTTACTACAGGCTGCCTCATCTAATAAGGAAGAGTCTTCCAAAACTGAAAATGAATTAACATGTTGCCTGTCCGAGCTCTACCAGAGAAAGTCTCGGGAAGAATCCGTTGTGTCCAAGGAGGAAGACAGCAAAAAGAAACGTATGTGCATAGACTGTTTTTTGAGCATGTAACGTTTTAAAAGATTGGCATTCCCTAAAATGTAGTTGAAATGGTAACTGAATAAGAGAAGGACAAGTTCTTATATTTCAAATTTGAAAATGATTACATTAGTTACGAAAGTGATGTTAAAAAATCGCTCACAATCCTACTTTCTTAATAGGTCATTTCCATTTTTAGATATGACAGAACTATAAATCCAACTTTATGTGCTGCTTATAAATACTCATCTGCTACCTTGCCTTTTTGGTTACTATTCTACCTCATTGCTTCACAAAATTTACAAAATTCTTGCGTTGTCGAACAGATTTTCAGTTTTTATCGTTATAAATAATATTAGAGTGTACATCATGCATGTGATTTTTTTTTTTTCAAGATTTATTTGACAGAGATAGTGAGAGCAGGGACACAAGCAGGGGGAATGGGAGACGGAGAAGCAGGCTTCCCGCTGAGCAGGGAGCCCGATGCAGGGCTTGATCCCAGGACCCTGGGATCACGACCTGAGCCGAAGGCAGGCGCTTAACGACTGAGCCACCCAGGTGTCCCGCATGCAATTTATTTTTTGAGTGCCTTCCTTAGAATAAGTTGTCAGGAACAAGTTACTGTACCAAAAAGTGGGAGAAAGTAGCTTTTGATGCAGACTGCTCAATTGCCTTTTAGGAGAGTTTCGTCATAACTCTGACCATTGGGGAACACCAAAATGGGTCTGTTTGGCATTTGCCTTGCTAAAAATCATCTGATCCTGTTGCGATGTTCCGTTCCTAAACCTCAGTTTATTTTATTTATTTATTTTTTTAAAGATTTTATTTATTTATTTGAGAGAGAGACTGAGAGAGAGAGAGAGAGCATGAGGGGGGGAGGGTCGGGAGGGTCAGAGGGAGAAGCAGACTCCCCGCCGAGCAGGGAGCCCGATGCGGGACTCGATCCAGGGACTCCAGGATCATGACCTGAGCCGAAGGCAGTCGCTTAACCAACTGAGCCACCCAGGCGCCCCTAAACCTCAGTTTAAAGAAGAGCTCTCTTTCTACTCCAGGTTGTAGGTACAAGGAGATGCATGAACCACCAAATTGAGATCCTCCTGAAGGGATATACTTTATTTTGGTATTCTTTCACAGACTGTTTCATCTGAATTAAAGTGGTTCCTAAATTGGCAGAAGTGAAAGCTATTTTCCTTTTCTCTCCACGCTGTTTTGGAAGGAGGGGTCCCTCGGACTCCAGTGCGGCAGAAGATGAACACCATGTGCCGCTCCCTGAAGATGTTGAACGTGGCGAGGCTGAACGTGAAGGCGCAGAAGCTGTGTCCAGACGGCAGTCCAGAGGCGGCCGGGGAGAAGGGGGTCCAAAGGCTGGCCGGTGGGAGGACAGCAGATAAATGGGAAAACAGAGGAAGGACACTAAGAAGCTCTAAACCTAAAGGTATTCCTCAGTTCCACAGCTTTTTGGTGTCTAAGGCCAGGTTTACTTTTTCATACCCTCAGATTCTTGTAAGTTTTAATCCTGTCAATTAATCAATATTTATCAAACATCTGCATTCCTCAAAGTATGTTATGGGGAATACAATAAAAATAAGATCGTGTCCTATTCTCAGATTTATGATCCAG
This sequence comes from Neomonachus schauinslandi, assembly GCF_002201575.2. Taxonomy (NCBI): domain Eukaryota; kingdom Metazoa; phylum Chordata; class Mammalia; order Carnivora; family Phocidae; genus Neomonachus; species Neomonachus schauinslandi. The sequence continues at coordinate 137,732,366 of NC_058411.1, forward strand.
CAGCAAAGATGATAATAATGAATTCATATATGCAGATACACACACACACAATACATAATGAACTAATGCAACCTAATACACGAGAGAGCCAGGAATCTACAACAGGAAGGACTTGCCTGTTGGGGAAGTAAAGACATACTAGGACTGGAGAACGGGAAGGGCAAGTCTTGGGCCAGAACAGGCTGAGGAGGCTTCTCAGGAGTCAGGGGAGCCCAGGCTAGCTGCTAAGGAGTGAGCAGAGTTGAGATGGCAGCAAGGTAAGAGAGAGCATGCTAGATAGGGGATTGGCATAAGCAAAGTCACAAGAGTGGCCATGGCATGGCCATATGAGAGGTGGTTAAAGAAGCTTTATACATTGAGGAATTAAGGGAGAGGAGAAAGCTTTGGGAGTGATCTAGGGTATTAAGGTCTTTCAGAGTTGGACAGAAGAATTTTGTCCAGTAACATTAATTTTACTATTCTTTTTTCTTTTTTTAAGATTTTATTTATTAGAGAGAGTGAGAGAGAGCATGAGAGCAGGGCGAGGGGTAGAGGGAGAAGCAGACTCCCTGCTGAGCAGGGAGCCTGACGCGGGGCTCGATCCCAGGACTCCGGGATCACGGCCTGAGCCAAAGGCAGATGCTTAACCGGCTGAGCTACCCAGGTGCCCCTAATTTTTACCATTCTTTGTTTTCTAAAAAAGGGATAAAATTGCAGTAGGTTTCTCATTTCTCAGGGCACGTTCAGAGCCAGTCCTGTGGGAGGACTGTAAAGATAGCTTATGGACTTTGGGCAGTAACTGCATGATGTCACCTTTGACTTCTTTTGAGAATTCTGGAATAAATAAATAAATTCTCCTTGAAGGCTTTTTTTTTTTTTTTTTGCCTGTGGAATGTTAGGGTCATAGATAATCATCAGTCTGAATGAGACAGAATGTCTTTAATGAGCTAATAAAAGTATTCGAGAATGTGGATGGTTCATTCAAGGGAGAGCAAAATTAACAGCACCCAAGACTGTGTGCTATTAACAGTTTCTGGACTAGATTCTGAGCAGAAATAGACCTGCCCGACAGGGGCACACAGCTTTTTGACAAAGGTGCCCCAGTAATTCAGTGGCCAAAGGATAATCTTTTCAACAAATGGTGCTGGAACAAATGGGTGTTTGTATGAAGAAAATGAACTTCAACCTTACCTCTTACTAGTATTTCAAATCTGTGCTCTATTTTTTCATTCTAATGTTGCTTATTTATGCTTTACCCCATTTTAAACGGCTCAGTTTTACTATAGGTTTCTGTATTTGGGTTCTCAGAGAATCATTGTTTTGTTTCTGTTGATCTCTCTTGTTTCCTTTTTATTTTTCCTATTCATTTTTGTTCCTATCTTTATTCCTTTCTTTTGGGGTTTACTCTCATGTTATTTCTTGTGTTGGGCCCTTAGCTGATTGGTTTTTATTTTTTTTAATTTTTTAATTTTTTTAAAGATTTTATTTAAGAGAGAGGGAGAGAGCATGAGCAGGGAGAGGGGCAGAGGGAGAAGCAGGCTCCCCACTGAGCAGGGAGCCCGATGGGGGGCTCAATCCCAGGACCCCAGGATTATGACCTGAGCCAAAGGCAGATGCTTAACCAACTGAGCCACCCAGGTGCCCCTATTTTTTTTTCTTTAAAAGACTATTTAAGTCTATGAATTTTCCTTTAAGTTTAACTGCATTAAACAAGTTTGCCATATTCTGTTTTCATTGATACTTATTTCTAAATAATTTCTGACATCCATAATGTAAGGGAATTTTTTAATCCAATCTGATAGTTTCTTTTACCCATCAAGTATATTTGTAAAATAAATGTTTATAATTACTGATAAGCTTGGATGTTTTTTAGTGTCTTATTTTGTGCTTTCTATAGTTTTTATTTTTTCCTTTCTAGCAGACTATGGAATTAATCAAGTTTTGTTTATTTCTCTTTTTCCTTTCTGCTAGGTTTGGAGGTTATATAGTTTTGTTTTGTTTTGCTTTTTTAAGATTTTATTTTAAGTAGTCTCTATACCCAACATGGGGCTTGAACTCACAGCCCTGAGATCAAGAGTTATATGCTCTATCAACTGAGCCAGCCAGGCACCCCTATAGTTTATTTTCCATTAATGATTATCCTTAAATTTATAACATGCACACTTGATTTGCAAAGCCTTAAAATTATCATCTCTGCAATTTCTCAGCCTCCACACTATTGACATTTTTGGTGGGATAATCTGTTGTGGGGGCTGTCCTTTGTGCTGTAGGATGTTTAGCAGCATCCCTGGCCTCTGCCCACTAGATGCCAGGAGCATCCTCCTCATCCCCACCAGTCTGGCAACCCAAACACAGTCAAATGTCCCCTGGGAGGCAAAAATTCCCAGTTGACAACCACTGGCTTAAACAATACAATGACTAGATGTGATGATCAATTTTATTTTTTTTCCATAGATTTTAAAACCGAAGAGGAGCTCCTATCTTACATACATGAAAATTACCAAAAGACTGTGGCCACAGGAGAAATCACGTTGCATTCATGTGCTCGGAATATGATATCAACCATTAAAGCATTCCTAAAATCCAAAGGCACCAAGGAATTAGAAGTAAGAGAGTATGGGGTGGTTGGTTGCTTGTTAGTGGGTTTGGTTCATATGTCTTGGGAAATGACTATTATGTGGTGTGTGATTCACAAGTAAGATAAGCAAGGGGGTGAACATAATTCCAGACCTTGGAAGGGGGACATGGTGAACTGGCAGAAACCCAGGAAATAGGCCAAGTGAAGGTAGTGGTAATTACATATACTTCTTTTCTAATGAAATCTCTGTCTTCAGCTGCATGTTAGCTGCATGAATTAAGCTGGTGTTTCTTACCCAGAGTCACCTAGAACACTTTTTTAAAATGCTGATGCCTAGCTTCCTCAAGACCAACTGAAACAGATCTTTGGGGCTTGGGTCCCGGGCATATGTACTTATAAAAAGCTTGCTAGATGATTCTTATGCACAGGGAGTACTGCCAATCATTGGTTTAGACCATGCTATCATTGTCTTTATGCATGGTTAGTGGTACAAGCCAGGCGCCTCTAAAGTGGACAGGAGTTGTTTACAGTCTTTTTTCTTTTCCTTTCTTCCTCTTTTTTTTTTTTTCTTTTCTTTCTTATTTATTTAAAGTAAGCTCCATGCGCAACTCAGGGCTTGAACTCACAACCCTGAGATCAATACCTGAGATCAAGAGTCAGATGCTCTACTGACTGAGCCACCCAGGCACTCCCATGGTCCTTAGATTTCTCAGTCACTAACTTAATGGAATCTTTTTTTTTTTTTTTTTTAAGGAAGGTCAGATATGCAGGCTTGTTGTAGCCATGCCCCCTTGCTCTCAAATACTTTTTACTCTACTCCTTTTGAAAATATGAAGGAAAAACGTTCATTTTTTTTTTTTTTAAGGTTTTGTTAGAGTGTGTGAGCAGGGGGTGGGGTGGGGGAGAGGGAGAGAGAGAATCTCAAGCAGACTGCATCAAGCACAGAGCCCAATGCGGGGCTTGATCCCAGGAACCCTGATGTCATGACTTGAGCTGAAACCAAGAGTCTGACACTTAACCGACTGAGCCACCCAGACACCCTGCACATTCATTTCAACTATTTTTCATTCAAATGAAATAAGGGAGCAATTCGTAAGGGAATGTACTTCCCTTCTTAGGACATTAATCAGCTGTGAAATGAATTAGAAATAATTAGTAACTCAGAATTCTCCTATGTAATAATTTTTTATTTTCAGATGAACTGTGTGAATCAAATAAAAAATAGCCTCTTAAAAACTAGCAAAAGTCTTCGACAGAATCTAGGGGAAAAACTGGATGAAGATAAAGTCAGAGAGTAAGTAACTACCTTGATTTATTTACTTATTTTTTACCATCACTCCAAAACAGCTCCAAGATTTGCTTGGATCCATTTAAAATTGATTGATAGATAAATAAATACCAACTCGATTGCCAGTTGCTCATAGAGGCTTTTTGTGGTTGATTCTTGGTGATGTTCTGATGTGCAGTTTGAGTTACCTATTTACCTGATAAGCATATTGTTATTTGGAGAAGGCAGTGGCTCTTCTCCTTTTTGGTTGTCGGTTCTTTTGTAAACAGATCTTTGCTTTCAGTTAAATGGCACTTAAGATAGATATGACCCAGGTGTTTTATTCTGTCAAGGTGCCAGCTTCAGGTATTTCTTCGTTTGGAGCTGTGTCTGCAGTGCCCTTCTGTCCACGAAAGCATCGTTGAGATGGAGCAGGTGGTGAAGGAGGCAAGTATATAGCTCAGTGCTGCTGGAAATAAGCCTGAAGGCTCTTAGCTTCCCTGCAGAAGGCATATGGTAATTTTCGAATATCTTCTTCAGGTGACAGACTTGCTGCGCATGGTGTGTTTGACTGAGGATTTGGCATACCTAACAAAGTTTCTGGAAGAAGTTTTGGGATTGTGAGTTCGATGACTACTAACTTTAGAACTATTTTACCAGGAACTGCATGTGGTATTATGTGAGAATTGTGGAATTCTCAGGACTGTTTGTCCTGCTGGATGAGGGATGGAACAGAGAGGGTGGAATGGTGGCCATTGCATATTTAACCAATCTATTCCACAGGTATATTGACTCGATCCCGAAGACACTTGGAAATCTTTATGACAGCCTAGGGTTTATGATTCCTCAGAAGCTGGCTGGTGTCCTTCCTCTAGATTTTTTCAGTGATGACTCTGTGACACAAGAGAACATATCCCCCCTTCTTTCTGTGCCTCTTCTGTCAAGTGCTCATAGATCAGTGTCAGGTGGCACTGAATCTGACCAGCTGGAGGAGCTTCGAACCCGATCAGCTAAGAAGAGAAGGTGGGAGCTCAAGGAATTGAAGGAATTACTTGCTCTGTTGTAGTTCTGACAGAGGGCAGTTGTCTTGGTATATAACTTGTTGAATTACTAGTTGCCCTTCTGTCTGAATCCCAGGAGCCGTCTATTGGCATTCCTAACATGCAGCATCTGGCATCCTTTTTATTATCCAAGGAATATACAGGATTGATAATGTAGTCCCCAGTGCCCTTGCCTATCCACGTGGGGTCTCCAGGAGCTAGGAGCCTTTTATGAGATAAGCTTCGGACTTCAGTGTACTTTCTCTTTTCCTTGATGCTCTTCGTTCTTCATAACTAGTTGAATTGATAGTAGTTAACTTTTGGAAATTGTGAAGTTGGCGTGTTTTGCTACAAATTCAGACCAATGCCAGCATAACTGGCTTTTATTAGTGTATTATTTTCAACTCTGATTCTTTTCTAATTTACTCGTAACCTCTTTGAATGTATAATGGCTGTTTGTTTCTATTTTTAAAAGGAAAAATGCATTAATAAGACATAAAAGCATTGCAGAGGTTTCGCAGAATCTTCGACAAATTGAGATCCCCAAAGTGTCCAAGAGAGCTACAAAAAACGTAAGTTTTTTCCCAATGGACAGGAAATAGCGCTACAGGATCTGTTTCTTCCAGCATGAGTTGACACAATAAATAAGCTTGAAGGGCAATGTCTCTACTTTGAGGAAGTGGACACTGGAGGTTACAGAAATAAAACAAGATGTTTTTATGAATGAGTATTCAACTGGAATCCAACAACTAAAGAACTATAAATTTGCTAAAGATAAACCAGTTTACCCAAAAGTATGACAGTTAGAGGTGATACAAAGAAAAACAGAAAGGAATGAATAAGTTAAAAAATCTTTAGAGGGGCGCCTGGGTAGCTCAGTCATTAAGCGTCTGCCTTCGGCTCAGGTCATGGTTCTAGGGTCGTGGGATCGAGCCCCGCATCGGGCCCCTGCTCAGCAGGAAGCCTGCTTCTCCCTCTCCCTCTCCCCCTGCTTATGTTCTCTCTCTCTCTCACTGTGTCTCTCTCTGTCAAATAAATAAATAAAATCTTTAAAAAAAAAATCTTTAGATAAGCAAACTCAAAATAATAAAGCAAAGAGACACTGAAAAATAATGTGCATCATAATAGGACTTTCAGGACTTGCAGACCAGAAGGTACTTTTCAGTATATTTTACTTCAGTAAGGTGGGGTGGGGGCAGCTGTCGTGAAGCCAGGTGATTGCTGGTTTGTTTTTTTTTGGTGGCAGGTGTGAGAACTTGAGGCTTTGTTGGTTGCAAAAAAAGAAACCCAGCTGGAGTCTGTTTATTAAGTAGAATTGATATCTTGTTAAGGAAAGAAGAGAGACAGTGCATTGAAACTTTTTGAACTGCGTGATCTGAGAAGAGTTAAAATTCTGTAAGAACTAGCTTTACTAGCATTAATCATCACAGTAGTGCTTCTGTTTCTAGATATGTATAGCTGTCCTTTGGAATTGGAGGTGGGATTGTTGTTTTAAGAGTTAGTGGTGTTCACTTCCTTAGTATGCCTTAATAAGTATAAGTGAAAAAATGCAAATCTTGTGTATCTTGGAATCCTGATTGGAGAGCGGGAAATCCAGAAGTGGGTGACCACAAAGGTGTCAGACCTCCTTTCTCTCTAGATGTTACAATGATTTGCAGTCCTTTCTAGCACTCCTTACGTCAGCCTCTATATGGTAGTTCATTCTTCAAGAAATATATTGGCATAACTGGAAAGAAACAAAAGCTTTAAAAACAATTCCGTTGTTTAGATGCATCAGATTTTTAGACTATTGAATAGTAAATAGATTAATGCAGAGAAGTCCTTAAGAGTATAGTCATCCTCTAATTTATATGGGTTTTTCCTTTTTAGTTATAAAAAGTATATATGATCATCGTTAAAAAAAATTTAAAATCCTATAAAGTTAAAATTTAATAAGAGTGTCCCTTCTCCATTCATTCATTTTTTTTTTTTTTTTAAGATTTTATTTGAGAGAGAGGAGCGGGGGAGAGGGAGAGAATCTCAAGCAGACTCCCCGTGGAGCCCGCCACAGGAGTCCGATCTCACAGCCCTGAGAATCTCACAACCTTGAGATTGTGACCTGAGCCAAAATCAGAGTCTGATGCTCAACTGACTAAGCCACTCAGTCGCCCCTCCTCCATTCATTCTTCAGAAGTAATCCTTGATGACTGTTGTGTCTGTTCCAGGCCCTTTTCTATATATACCAATAGCACACATCAAAGGTGTCTTCATACCTGTTACACACATACATACACATCACAAGCTGTACAAACCTGCTGTACTTGTTCTTTTTTTTTTTTTTTTCTTTTTTCCCTTTTTCCCATCATGGACTTGTTTCTGTGTACGTACAGATAGGTCTTCCTTCCTTCTCTATTTCTAGAGGTCTTCCTGAGGTTTTAATGTCTGCGTTGGATGGATGTATCAAAATTTGCTTCACTCAAAAAAAAAAAAAAAAATTTGCTTCACTCTATGGATGTGGAGGGTGTTTCTTATTTTGTATTACAATGCAGGCTTCAGTGTCCTTAGAACATGTATCTGTATTTGTGCATTTTACAAGTATTACTGTTAGGGATTCCTACAAATGGAACTGCAGGGGTCAGAGGATTTCATGTGGAATTTTTATTGTTTTAAATGAATGCCGATTTCCTCCTCTTCCAGGAGAGCTCTCGTCCTCCTCTTCAGCAGCCTCTACTTCCGGTGAAAGATCCAGTACAAGGTATACTGTGTTCTAGCAGTGCACACATTTATTGACTAGCATGACAAACTTAGTTTAATTGCACGTATTTTAGCAGCTGCATACAGTTATAAATTAGAATTTTGTATAATCGTTGGTTAATGAAATCTGTCCAAATACCACGTGCTAGGAGAATGAGGTATTCACATGGTCTCAAAATACTGCATTCTGCAAAAGCACTGGCTGGAAATCTTTTTTAAAAACACTATTATTATGAAAACCACAAAAAGGAAAAGAAGTGATGATAAACTGGTTTAGGTGAAAGCATTTAAAGTGTGACCGCTGAATGCACCACATGATCTGCTTGCATCTTAACTTTCATGGGTCGGGGTGGGGGAGCGGTAAGGGATATTGCTGACCATGAGAGAAGTGGGAAGGTGGATAGTATGCCGGGTGCCCTGCCCTTGTTCTTGGGAGATGTGCACTGACGTGCAGGGAACTGAAGGCTTGGGATGTCCCCATCTTACTCTGCAGCTTCGGTGGGGGAAAATTCTGTAAACATAGAGGTGCAGGGAGAAAACATGTTGATGGCTGGTGAATTTTAGAGTTGATTTTATGTGTAATGTGTTATTCTTTGAAGCTTTCTGTCAATATTAAACTTTGAAAAACTTGGGAAAACCAAGGAACAAATCAAACTTGGCTGTCAGGTCCTAAATCCATTTCAGGCATTTGTTTTGAAACTTGGGTGTTATTGGTGTCCTCAACAGTAATGTCGGTCACTAGTGGGTAAATATCAGGGCTCCTGCCAGCTTGTGGATCAGAGTTAATTTGGTTTGTATTTAAATGACCTGCTCTTAGAGGAGTTTATCCTTAGTGTTTGGGTAGCCGCCTCTGGGCCATCCTTGCTTTGGACTAAGATGCCATCCTGCTAGCTTTGTCAAGTAGTTTTTGACTTGGGAGCTGTTTCTCCTAACTTTGAGTCTAAGTGGTCACACAATTCTCATGTCCTGGAGTCAGGAAGAGCATTTAAAATAACCTAGCAAATCCGTAAAATATCGTAAGAATGAGATTTGTGGAATTGAAAGGAGCAGTTTCTTTCCTTGGAGTTGAGCAGAATACAAAGCAGTCAAAAGGTCTAAAGTGAAGAAAATCATCATAACAGTGGCGTATAGTAGGAGGACTCTGACCTCCATTAGCCAGCCTCTTAAGGATTGTGTCCATTTTACAATGAGGACAGCCTCTAACTTAAGTGGTGTGGGCCTTCCTCATGTTCCTGAAAAGTTGGATTTAAACTGAATTTGTAAGAGTAAATAGTTTGAATGCATCATGTGAGTATAATATTTGAGGAAATCCTATTAGTAAATGTGAATATTAGTAAATGTTGCTTTTTCTTTTTTTAATGCTTTCAGAAGTGACCAAAGTTCGAAGAAATCTCTTCAACAAGGAAATGATTTCTCCTTCAAAGAGATCAGCAAAGCGGGGGTTGCCTAGAAGCCACTCTGTGTCCGCAGTGGAAGGTCTGGAGTGTAAACTTGACAACTTCAAGAGGACCAAAGGTAGTATCTTTTAGGGTAGCCAAGAGAAGGGGGTGCTCTTGGATCCAAAGCAGCCTCCAGATTCTATTTGTTGCAGAAACTCATTGATCTGTTTTCCTCTCTGTGGTTACCATCAGTTTTCCCCTTGGGGTCTCTCTCCCTCCAAGCTTGGATGAAGACTTGATCCTGGTATCTGCTCAGTCTTTCCCTTCCTAGTTGCCCCCGCAGACAAACATCTATTTTACAAAACCAATGAAAAAGAAAGGAAGAATAGTGACCAGTTGTTTTCAAGTCTTTTGAGGGTTTTTGTTTGTTTGTTTTCTTTTTTCTTTTTTGTTCTTTTAGTAATTGAGTAAAGTATGATTCACCTGTCTTTGTTATATTCACAAAGTTATGCAACCATCATCATAAATTCCGGATCATTGGGTTTTTTTGTTTTAAGATTTTATTTACTTGACAGAGACAGAGAGGGAACACAAGCAGGGGCAGAGGGAGAGGGAGAAGCAGGCTCCCTGCTCAGCGGGGAGCCCGACATGGGACTTAATCCCAGGACCCTGGGATCATGACCCTAGCCGAAGGCAGCTGCTTAACCGACTGAACTGCCCAGGCACCCCCCAGGTCGTTTTTATCACTCTAGAAAGAAACTCCTTTTCCCTTGACTTTCCTAGCTGGAGGCAACCACCAATCAATCTACTTGCTGTTTCTGTGGATTCTCCTCTTGTGGGTATTTCTGGGTTTGTTTTGTTTTTTTTGTTTGTTTGTTTGTTTTTTTAAACCTTTTTTTTTTTTATTTATTTGCGAGAGAGAGAATGAGAGACAGAGAGCATGAGAGGGAGGAGGGTCAGAGGGAGAAGGAGACTCCCTGCGGAGCAGGGAGCCCGATGTGGGACTCGACCCCGGGACTCCAGGATCATGACCTGAGCCGAAGGCAGTCGCCTAACCAACTGAGCCACCCAGGCGCCCTGTTTTGTTTTTTAAGATTTTATTTATTTTGAGGGGCGCC
>NC_058411.1:137742469-137765966 GCF_002201575.2 Neomonachus schauinslandi
AGGGGCGCCCTGTTTTGTTTTTTAAGATTTTATTTATTTTGAGGGGCGCCTGGGTGGCTCAGTTGGTTAGGCGACTGCCTTCGGCTCAGGTCATGATCCTGGAGTCCCGGGGTCGAGTCCCGCATCGGGCTCCCTGCTCCGCAGGGAGTCTCCTTCTCCCTCTGACCCTCCTCCCTCTCATGCTCTCTGTCTCTCATTCTCTCTCTCGCAAATAAATAAATAAAATCTTTAAAAAAAAAAAAAATAAATAAATAATAAAAAAAAGATTTTATTTATTTTGAGAGAGAGAGAGAGCATGAGCAGAGGGGAGAGGGAGAAGCCGACTCCCCGCTGAGCAAGGAGCTCGATGTGGCACCCAATCCTAGGACCCTGGGATCATGATGGGAGCTAAAGGCAGATGCTCAACCGACTGAGCCACCCAGGCGCCCTCTTGTAGGTATTTCTTATAAGTGGAATCATACACTATACACCAGCTTTTTTCACGTAGCATGTTTTCAAGCCTTATATATGTGTTGTAGCATGTCTTAGCACCTCATTTCTGTTTATTGCCCATAATATATATACCATTGTATGGATAAACTGCCTTTTATTTATCCCTTCATCAGTTAGACATTTGAGTTGTTTCCACTTTTCGGCTATTGTGAATACTGTTTCTATAAACATTCATGTACAAGATTTTGTGTAGACATGTTTTTCATTCTCAGGCACATGCCTGGGAATGAAATTGCAGGGCCATATGGTAACTGTTTAACTGTGAGGAACTACTGAATCGTTTTCCAAAGTGGCTGTACCATTTTACATTCCCACTAGCAGTGTATGAGGGTTCGTTTCTCCACACCTACCTTGTGTTGAACCCCCCCCCTTTTTTTTTTTTTAAAGTAGGCTGGGGACCCCTGGGTGGCTCATTTGATTGCACATCTGACTCTCGATTTCGGCTCAGGTCATGATCTCAGGGTCAGGAGATTGAGCCCCGAGTCAGGCTCGGCACTCAGCATGGAGTCTGCTTGATAGGCTCGTTCTCCTTCCTGCCTGTCCATCTCCCTCCCACCCTCCCCGCTGGTGTGTTCTTTTTATCTCGCTCTCTAAAATAAATAGGGGGTGCCTGGGTGGTGCAATTGGTTGAGCCTCTGACACTTGGTTTTAGCTCAGGTCATGATCTCAGGGTCAGGCTTTGCGCTCAGGATGGAGTCTGCTTGAGTTTCTCTCACCCTCTCTCTTTGCCCTTCCCCCCTTCTCTTTCCCTCTCTCTCTCAAATAAATAAAGAAATCTTTAAAAATAAATAAATAAAATTAATAAAATATTAAAGTAGGCTCCACACCTAGCGTGGAGCCCAACTGGGGCTTGAACTCATAACCCTAAGATCAAGACCTGAGTTGAGATCAACAGTCGGTCGCTTAACTGACTGAGCCACCCAGGGGCCCCTGTTGTCCCTCTTTTTGATTCAAACTGTCCTCTTGGGTGTATGTGTAGTGGGATCTCATTGTGGTTCTCAGTTGCATTTCACTGATGACTAATTTTGAGCATCTTTTCGTGTGCCTGCTGGCTCTCTGTATGTCTACTTTAGAGAATGTCTATGCAAATTTTTGCCCATTTTTTAATTGAAATGTCAGGTAAAAATTGTCTTGTAATTGTTGAATTGCAAGAATTCTTTATATATTATAGATATTAGTCCCTCATCAGATATATGATTTGTAGATATTTTATCCAGTCTGTGGGTTGTCTTTTCACTTTGATAGTGCCCTTCAATACACAAAAAGTTTTTAATTTTGATGAAGTCCATTTTAAAGCAATTTATGAATTTTTGTCATTGCTTATGCTTTTGGTGTCATAGCTAAAAAACTACTACTTAGGGGCGCCTGGGTGGCCCAGTCGTTAAGCGTCTGCCTTCAGCTCAGGTCATGATCCCAGGGTCCTGGGATCGAGCCCCGCATCAGGCTCCCTGCTCCGCGGGAAGCCTACTTCTCCCTCTCCCACTCCCCCTGCTTGTGTTCCCTCTCTAGCTGTGTCTCTCTCTGTCAAATAAATAAATAAAATCTTAAAAAACAAAACAAAAAAAACTACTACTTAATCCAATTTTAGAGTTTAAGCTGTTCCATTTCAGTCTTTGATCCATTTTGAGTTAACTTTTGTGCATTGTTTTGTGTGAGATAGGAGCCCAATGTCATTCTGTTGTATGTGGCTATCCTGTTGTCCCAATCCCATTTGTTGAAAAGACTTCTTTCCTCATTGAGTTGTTGTGGCATCTTGGTCAAAAGTAAAATGACCATATATTTTAAGGTGTTAATTATTATTATTTTTTTAAAGATTTTATTTATTTGACAGAGACCCACAGTGAGAGAGGGAACACAAGCGGGGGAGTGGGAGAGGGAGAAGCAGGCTTCCTGCGGAGCAGAGAGCCCGATGCGGGGCTCGATCCCAGGACCCTGAGATCATGACCTGAGCCGAAGGCAGACGCTTAACGACTGAGCCACCCAGGCGCCCAAGGTGTTAATTATTTTTTAAATGTTAGGTAGAATTCAACATTAAAGCTATCTAGTCCTGAGTATTTCTTTGTGGGAAGTTTTTTGATAACGAATTCCATCCTTTACTTGTTATAGATTTATTTAGATTTTCTGTTTCCAGTGTTTGTGTCTTTCTAGGAATTTGTCTGTTTCTACTTTGCTGTTATACAGTTGTTCATAGCATTCCCTAATAGTCCTTTGAATTTCTGTGAGGTTGGTATCTATGATCCCTCTTTCATAGTAGTTTGGGTTTTCCCTCTTAGTCAGTCTAGTTAAAAGTTTGTCAGTTTAATGATCTTTTCAAAGAACCAACTTTTGGTTTCATTGATTTTTGTTTTGTTTTGTTTTTAATTCTTGATTTCATTGATTTCCTATGCAGTCTTTACCATTTCCTTCCTTCTACTTGCTTTGGTGTTAGTTTGATCTTTTTGAGCTTTTAAGGTTAACTTTAAGTTATTGATTTGAGATCTTTCTTTTTTAATACAGGCATTACAGGTACACATTCCCTTCTAATACTGCTTTAACTGTATCCTCTAAGTCTGGGTGTGTTGTGTTTTCATTATCTCAAAATATTTTCTAATTTCCCTTGTGATTTCTTCTTTGACCCATTGGTTATTTAAGAGTATGTTGACCTCCGTGTATTTGTGAGTTTCCCAGATTTCCTGCTGTTGTTCATTTCTAATTTCATTCCATTGTGGTTGGAGAACAAACCTTGTATTTTAGTCTTATTTTTTGAGACTTATTTTATGCTCTACCATTTGTCCTGTTAGTGGAGAATGTTCTATGTATGCTCGAGAATAATGTGCATTCTCTTGCTGGGTGGAGTGCATTACTATTCATCTTTTGACCTATTTATTTTATAATTGAAAATTCCCTTTATTTTACCCATCCCTCACCTACCTCCCCTCAGGCAACCACCAGTTCTATGTATTTAAGAGTCTGAGGGTTTTTTTTGTTTGTTTTGTTTTTTAGATTCCACATGTAAGTGAAACCATATGGTATTTGTCTTTCTCTGACTTACTTCACTTAGCAAAATACCCTCTAGGACCATTCATGTTGTCACAGATATCAGGACCATTCATGTTGTCACAGATATCAAGATCTCATTCTTTTTTATGACTGAGTAATATTCCATTGTATATATACCACATCTTTATCCATCCATCTATCAGTGGACACTTGGATTGCTTCCATATCTTGGCTATTGTAAAGCCACAGTAAACATAGGAGTACTTGTATCTTTTAGAATTAGTTTCATTTTCTTTTTTTTTTTTTTAAGATTTTATTTATCTATTTGACAGAGAGAGACACAGTGAGAGAGGGAACACAAGCAGGGGGAGTGGGAGAGGGAGAAGCCGGCTTCCCGCAGAGCAGGGAGCCCGATGCGGGGCTCCATCCCAGAACCCTGGGATCATGACCTGAGCCTAAGGCAGACGCTTAACGACTGAGCCACCCAGGCGCCCCTAGCAGTTTCATTTTCTTTGGATAAATACCCAGTAGTGGAATTACTGGATCCTATGGTAATTCTATTTTTAAAATTTTTAAGGAACCTTCATACTGTTTTCCCCAGTGGTTGCATCAGCTTGTATTCCACCAACAGTGCACGAGGATACCCTTTTTTCCACATCGTCGCCAACACTTGTTGTTTCTTGTGTTGATGATTTTTTAGCCATTCTGACAGATGTGATACCTCATTGGTTGTTTTGATTTGAATTTCCCTGATGATGAGTGATGTTGAGCATCTTTTCATGTGTCTGTTGGCCATCTGGATGTCTTTGGAGCAATGTCTGTTTTAGGTCTTCTGCCCATTTTTAATTGGATTAGTTTTTGGTGTTGACTTGCCTGAGTTCTTATTTTGGATAGTAACCCCTGATTGGCTATGTCATTTGCGAATATCTTCTCCCACTCAGTCGGTTGCCTTGTTGTTTTGTTGGTTTCCCTTGCTGTGCAGAAGCTTTTTATATTTTGGTGTAGTCCCAATAGTTTGCTTTTGTTTCCCTTGCCTGAGGAGATATATTTAGAAAGAAGTTGCTAAGGCTGATGTCAAAGAAGTTACAGCCTGTGTTGTCTTCTAGGATTTTATGGTTTCAGGTCTCACATTTAGGTCTTTAATCCATTTTATTTTTGTGTATGGTGTAAGAAAGTGGTCCAGTTTCATTCTTTTGCATGTAGCTGTCCAGTTTTCCCAACACCATTTATTGAAGAGAAGACTGTCTTTGTGCCATTGCATATTCTTGCCGCCTTTGCTGTAGATTGACCATATAAGTGTGGCTTATTTCTGGGCTGTATATTCTGTTCCATCAATCTGTGAGTCTGTTTTTATACCAGTACCATAAGGTTTTGATTACTACAGCTTTGTAGTAGATCTTGAAATCTGGGATTGAGAAGATTGCTCTGGCTAATTGGGGTCTTTTGTGGTTTCATACAAATTTTAGTAGTAGTCTAGTTCTGTGAAAAATGCTTTTGGTATTTTGATAGAGATTGTATTGAATATGTAGATTGCTTTGGGTGATATGGGCATTTTAACAATATTAAATCTTCCAATACATGAGCATGGTATATCTTTCCGTTTATTTGTGCCATCTTCTATTTTTTTATCAGTGTTTTATACTCATAATACAGGTCTTTCATCTCCTTGATTAAGTTTATTCCTAGGTATTTTATTCTTCTTGGTGTAGTTGTAAATGGGATTGTTTTTCTTTTTTTTATTCTTTTTAAACTTTTTTTTAAAGATTTTATTTATTTGAGAGAGTGAGCACGAGAGAGAGCCCACAAGCAGGAGCAGAGGGAGAGGGAAAAGCATACTCCCCGCTGGGCAGGGAGCCCAATGTGGGTCTTGATCCCAGGATCCTGGGATCATGACCTGAGCCAAAGGCAGATGCTTAACCAACTGAGCCACCCAGGCGTCCTTGTTTTCTTTTTCTTTCTGCTACTTCATTACTAGTGTGTAGAAATGTAACAGATTTCTGTATATTAATTTCATATTCTGCAACTTTACTGAATTCACTTATCAGTTCTAGTAGCTTTTTGATGGAATCTTTAGGGTTTTCTATATTTGGTATTGTTTTATCTCCAAATACTTTTACTTATTCCTTACCAATTTGGATGCCTTTTATGTCTTGTCTGATTGCTGCAGCTAGGCCTTTCAGCACTGTGTTGAATAAAAGTGGTTGAGAGTAGACACTCTTGTTCTTGATCTTGAGGAAAAGCTCTGATTTTCAGCATTGAGTATGATGTTAGCTGTGGGGTTTTTTCATCTATGGCCTTATTACGTTAAGGTATGTTCCCTTTAAACCTATTTTGTTGAGCGTTTTTATCATGAGTGGATGTTGTAGTTTGTCAAATGCTTTTTCTGTATCTATTGGGATGATCGTAATGGTTTGTATTTTCTCTTGTTTGTGTGAAGCATCACCTTGATTTGCAAATATTCAGTCACCCTTGCTTCTTTGGAATAAATCCTACTTGATGGTGGTGAATGATTTTTTTAAAGTATTGTTGGATTCAGTTTGCTAATATTTTGTTGAGGATTATTGCATCTGTGCTCATCAGAGATACTAGCCTATAGTTTTCTGTAGTGTCTTTGATTTTGGTATGAGGGTAGTACTGGCCTTGGTGAATGAATTTACAAGTTTTCTTCCTCTTTTATTTTTTGGAATAGTTTGAGAATTTGGTTTCTTTTAATAATTTTTTTAAAAGATTTTATTTATTTGTCAGAGCACGCAAGCGAGCATAAGCAGGGGGAGAAGCAGACTCCCTGCTGAGCAAGGAGGCCGATGTGGAACTTGATCCCAGGATGCTGGGATCATGACCTGAGCCACCCAGGCGTCCCTCTTTTAATAATTTTTATCACTTTATTGATATTCTCATTTTGTTCATACATTGTTTTCCTGATTTCCTTCAGTTCTTCATGATTTTCTTGAGCTCATTGAGCATATTTAGAAAACTTGATTTTGATGTCCTTGACCAGTGACTTTTTTTTTGGCATTTTGAGGGCATCAACTCTGTTTTCCAAACTTTTTGTAAAGCATTGTATTCCATTTTGTGTGGTCAGTGAAGTTTCTGTTCTGTTAGCTCTGTTAACCAGTGATCTGACAAAGATTTCCTTAAATGTCTGACTCCAAAAAGGGAAAAGCAAGAAGGTATTCTTGTCCCTTTAAATCTTCCCAGGGTTAGGGTGCCTGGGTGGCTCAGTTAGTTAAACACCTGACTCTTGATTTCAGCTCAGGTCATGATCTCAGCGTTGTGAGATCGAGCCCTGAGTCGGCCTCTGTGCTCTGTGTGAAGTCCACTTGAGTGTCTCTCTCTCCCTCTGCCCCTCCCCCCGCTTGCACGCATTCTCTCTCTCTCTCTCTCAAAATAAATAAAAATCTTAAAAATCTTGCCGGGGGTGCATTGAGGGAAAGCCGCTGCATCCACTGCATCCTGAGAGGTCCAAAACCAAGGCAAGTGTCTGCCCCATCCCCACAGGAGTCCACCACATTGACCAAAGCACACAACCCCAGGTTTGGAGGACTGAGTCCCCACTGTCTGTCTGCTCCCCATCAGACAGCCGGTCCCAGAAGGTGGGCCTCTCCCCACAGCTGCAGCGGGGCTGAGGAAAGGAGATCATACCTGTTCGTGCATGGCGTTCCCTTACCAAAAATCAGCATCTCCCTTTCCTGTAAAGCATTTCCCTTATTGTTGCAAGTGTCCAGTCGGGTTCCATAGTTCCAGAATACTTGATTCTGATCATTTTTCCCCCTAGCTTACTAGTTGTTTTTGGTGGAGAGACCAACCTTGAGAGCTTCTTATGGCACTATGTGTGTGTGTGTGTGTGTGTGTGTCCCGGATTATGATTAATATCTTATAACAGCCTTATTCAGATTAATACCAGTTTAATTTCAGTAGTATTCTAAGACTTTGCTCCTGTAAATTCAGTTCTCTTTCCCACTCCTTCCTTTGTGCTATATTGTCATACACATTACATCTTTGTACATCGTATGCCCATCAACACCAATTTTTATTTTTATTTAATTATTTTTTTAAAAGTAGGCTCCATGACCTAATGTGGAGCCCCAACACGGGGCTCAAACTCAGGACCCTGAGATTGAGACTTGAGCCGGGATCAGGAGTCGGACACCTAACCTACCGAGCCACCCAGGCGCCCCCATTGACACCAATTTATAATTATCACTTTATCTTTTAACTCCTAGGAGAAGAAGAGTTACAAACACAAAATGCTTTTGTGCTGTACATTATTTATGTAGTTCCTTCACTGGTGCTCTTTAATTCTTCCCATGGATTCATCTCACCCTTGAGTGCCCGTTCAGCCTGAAGGACTCCCTCTAGTGGGACAGGTCTGCTACTTAAGAATTCTCTGTTTTGTTTTTTTGGGGGGAGTTTGTTTTTAATCTGGGAACATGCTAATTTCCTTTGTTTTGAACAGTAATTTTGCTGGATATAGAATTCTTGGTTGAGTCTTTTTCTCTTTCAGCCCTTTGAATACATCATCACAGTGTCTTTTGGCCTTCCTTTCTGATGAGAAATCAGCTGTTATTCTTCTAGAGGATCCTTTGTACTTGATGAATTCCCTGATCTTTGGCTCCTTTCAAGATTCTCTCTTTGACTTCTTACAGTTTATGATTTGTGTAAGTGTGGATCTCTTTGACTTTATCCTTCTTGGGTTATTGAGGTTCTTGGATGTGTAATGTCTTTCATCAAAGTTGGGAAGTTTTCAGCCCATATTTCTTCAGATGTTCTTCATGCTTCTCTTTCCTCTCCTCCTGGGACTCCCCATATGTGGATGTTGCGCTTGACAGTGTCTCACAGATGTCTGAGACAGTTTCTCATCATCTTTTTTCTGTCCCTCAGTCTGGATAATATAAATTAATCCATCTTCAAATTTGTTGATTCTTCTCCTACCTCATATCTGTGGCTAAACCATTCAAAAAAAATTTTTTTTATTAACATAATGTATTATTTGTTTCACAATTCGCAGTGCTCGCCATAGCACATACCCTCCCCAGTGTCCATCACCCAGCCACCCCATCCCTCCCACCCCCCCTCCACTCCAGCAACCCTCAGTTTGTTTCCTGAGATTAAGAGTCTTATGGTTTGTCTCCCTCTCTGGTTTCATCTGGTTTCATTTTTCCCTCCCTTCCCCTATGATCCTCTGTCTCGTTTCTCCAGTTCCTCATATCATGAGATCATATGATAATTATCTTTCTGATTGACTTATTTCACTTAGCATAATACCCTCTAGTTCCATCCACGTCATTGCCAATGGCAAGATTTCGGTTTTTTGATGGCTGCATAATAGTCCATTGTATATATATACCACATCTTCTTTATCCATTCATCTGTTGATGGACATCTTGGCTCTTTCCATAGTTTGGCTACGTATTTTTTCATTTTTCAGCTTTAGAATTTCTGTTTGGTTCTTTTTTGGGATCTCTGTCCCTTTGGGGCAAGTCCTCAGTTTCCTACTTCCCTTTGGTTCTTTGGATGGAAGTTTTTAGGTCTTTGGACATATTTCAAACAGCTCATTTAGAGTCTTGGTCTGACAAATCCAATGTTTGGAATTCCTCAGGGACTGCTTCTAATGACTGTTTTGTTATTGGTTTTTTTTTTCTCTTTTCCTGCACTTGGGCCAAACTCTTGCTTCTTTGCATGTCTCATGTTTTATTGACAATTAGACATAATAAGGCAGTTCTGACAGACCTGTCCCCTTCCAGCCAGGGTTTGTTGTCATTATTAGTGCCACTGTTTGCTTGGTGACTTTCCTGAATTTAATTCTTTAAAGCCTGTGTTCTGTCATGAGTGGCCACTGATGTCTACTCAGTTAGCTTAGATCCCGCTAATGATCGGACAGATTTCCTTAAATGCCTGGAACCAGTAAGTTTCTCAGCCTTTGCTGTGAGGGTCCTAGGTGCGTTGGCTCATTTTCTTAGAAATGTAAGCTGCCTGACTGAGTACTGAAGGCCTCAGGTTAGCCATGGGTGACAGCTTAGGCCTTAGAGGTTTCTTTTTTTTTTTTTTTTTTTTTTTAAGATTTTATTTATTTGACAGAGAAAGACACAGTAAGAGAGGGAACACAATGAGGGGGAGTGGGAGAGGGAGAAGCAGGCTTCCCGCCGAGCAGGGAACCCGATGCGGGGCTTGATCCCAGGACCCCGGGATCATGACCTGAGCCGAAGGCAGACGCCTAACGACTGAGCCACCCAGGCGCCCCAGGCCTTAGCGGTTTCTCCCCGGCATGCACACACCCCTACATTGCATGGAGTTTCAGATTCCTTTTTTTTTTTTTTTTTTTTTTAAGATTTTATTTATTTATCTGACAGAGACACAGCGAGAGAGGGAACACAAGGGGAGTGGCAGAGGGAGGGGGAGAAGCAGGCTTCCCGAGGAGCAGGGAGCCTGATACGGGGCTCAATCCCAGGACCCTGGGATCATGACCTGAGCTGAAGGCAGATGCTTAACCATCTGAGCCACCCAGTTGCCCCGGAGTTTCAGATTCCTAAGAGTATGTTGGAGGTTTGCAGAGGCTCCTGTAGACGTCTCCTTCCCCAGTGTTCCCTTTTAAACTTTTGGTTAGCATATTGTTTGCCCCAGCTGTTACCACTCCCTCTGGCAGCTGTGATGTTTACAATTGCTGCCGATTGGTTTCAGAAAGTGCTCCCTGGAAAGAGGTTGTTTGCCCTGGGTGAGTTCTGAGGTCAAACAGAGACCACCCTGGTGCATGGGGTTTTGCAGGAAGCTGCCAGACAGGTCAGATAATGACAGCTGGGAGTGGCGCTTTGGAGAAGGCTCAGTCCGGTTCGGCCCATTCACAGGCCCCTGGGCTGTTGGTTTGCACAGTGTTTGCAGACTGTTGGTTCTCAAGGCTACAGGGCTGGGGAGAAGGATCAGGACCCAGGCAGGATAAAGTTCTGTGAAGCTCGCTGTTACTACATTCACTGTTTTTCTTGGATAAATACTCCGTGGATTGTTATAAACTGGTTAATTTCCAGAGTTCTAAAACTGATTTTGCCTATTTTTGCCCAGTGTTCTCATTCCTTTTATGGAGGAGAGTTATTTCAGAGGTCCTTATGCCACATTCCTGCTGATATCCCTTCTCTTCCTAGTCACTTTTTTTTTTAAAGATTTTATTTATTTGACAGAGCACAAGCAGGGGGAGCGGCAGGCAGAGGGAGGGAGAGAAGCAGGCTCCCCGATGAGCACGGAGCCTGATGTGGGACTTGATCCCAGGACCCTGGGATCATGACCTGAGCCAAAGGCAGACGATCAACCAACTGAGCCACCCAGGAGTCCCACTTCCTAGTCACTTTTAACTGCCTTTAAACTAGTCTTCCCATGAGCAGCTGAGTTACATAATCTGCGGAAATTTATGCCAGCTGGCTGGATCGTATTAAATACCTTAAAGCTGCATGACATATCAGCATTTTTGCGTACTTTATTTCATTTAATTATAACTATAAGAACCACTGATGAGTGAATGTATAAGCTCTAATAAGTTTTTTATTTTTTCAGGATTGCTTATTAGAGAATAATTTTACAATATTTTATGTTGGCTTATTATTTAGTCTCTAATGCTGATAAACTGTTGTATCATGTTAAATTGGGAATCCTGTGGTTGGTTAGATGTTAGTCCAAAACCATTAAGTGAAAACAAACAAAACCACTCTGGGGTGAGTAGTAAGCCATGCATAAGTTTAAACTGCCCTCTTTGGCTTGCTGCTACTTCTTGATAAGGTTAAATGAAATTTACGCCGTTTACATTTTAGGTTATCACAGACTGCTGACTAGGAGTGTGGCTGAGACTCCAGTACATAAGCAGGTGTCCAGAAGGCTTCTTCATAGACAAATCAAGGGCAGGTGAGTAACATCCTTGTCTAGCTGCTTCCTGCACCCACACGGCCTTGCTAATGGTCTTGTGGGCTGCTCTCCATCTCCAAAAGCCTCTTGTGACTCCCATCTTAACTGTCTGGTTTATAACCAAAAAGCGTTCAGCATTCTATAAATTCTACAAAGGCTAGAGAACCATACAAAATGTACTTTTTTGTCTCCCTTCTTACATTTGGCATAATTATTTTGAGATTTATCCATGGTGTTGCATGTGTCCATAGTTCATCTGTGTGTGTGTGTGTGTGTGTGCACGCGCGCGCATGCTGAGAAGCATTCCATCAAATGAATATTCAGCATTTTTTAAAACATTCATCATTGGATGGAGGGAGTCGTCATGGCTGCTGGGCAAGTCTAGGATCTCAGCTTGGCCTGTGGGTGGGTGGGGCCAAAGTTTTCCATGGTAGTTAGTGTCTGGGAGTTTATCATGCTAGCTTGCCCCTTTCCTGGTTCTTTAGCCGGAGAGAACTGGCTTTCCTTAGAGCAGGTTTGTACCTGTTGATGTATTTGGGTTGTCCGTCCCCCCCAGCACCCTGTCTGGGATCTGTGAAGCAAAAAGGTAACTCCGGGAGCTCACTCTCCTGTGTCTCCTGGGGTCCTGAGGTCCCCAGCCAATCTGCCTCCTTTTGCCACCTTTTAGTCTGTAGTTCATTTTCTATACAACGTCCAGGGTTTTTAGCTGCACTTCACAGGAACAAAAGGGAGCCTTGTCAGGGCTTCCTCTAGACATTACTCGTGTACAGATTTTACACACTTGTATAAGAATCTGCAGGACAATTGCAAGAAGTGAGATTGATAGGTTTAGAAGGCATACATATTTCTAATTAATTTTTATGTTGTAAAACTGCTTTCTAAAAAAGCGTGCTGACCATTCTCCTCCGGCCAGTAAGGCGCATGAGCGTGCGTGCCCGTGCTGGTGTTCTCACACCCGGGCTCTGCATCGCTTTGTGAGGCGAGAGGCGGTGCAGCTCTACTGTGCATTAAGTAGGAGCTAATAGTGACACTGAATAATCCTTATGCTTGTTGTTCCTTAAGGTCCTCTGATCCTGGTCCTGATATCGACATTGTGGAAGAGTCCCCAGAAAAAGGAGTACACGGTAGTGCCCACATTTGTTTTGCGTTGCATGCAGGGCTTGAACTCACGACTCTGAGATCAAGACCCGAGCTGAAAACAAGAGTCAGATGCCTAACCGACTGAGCTACCCAGGAGCCCCTCTTCTGTGTTGCATTTTAACTAGTTTCTCTGAAAATCTTTCTGTACCTGTGTTCTCGCTCAGCATATCCTAAGATATTTTAGAGATGTGACAGCTCTGGGCCCACAGTATAGATCAGTAAATATTTATTAGTAAATGGTCTCTTACACAGAATTTACCAAAGGAATTTCTGGAGAAATCTTTTTACACAGTAGAAATGGGATTCAGGGTACAGGCTAACCACTGTGTAATACAAAGTGCTGGGGCTTATTTTACAAGTGCATGTGGGGTCACCTGGCTGGCTCTGTCGGTAGAGTATGTGGCTCTTGATCTCGGGGTTGTGAATTTGAGCCCCACGTTGGGTGTAGAGATTACTTAGAAATAAAATCTTTTTTCTTTTTTAAATTTTATTTATTTATTTGAGAGAGAGAAAGCAAGAGCAAGGAGGAGAGGCAGAGGGAGAGGGCGAAGCAGACTCTCACTGAGCAGGGAGCCTGATGCGGGGCTCAGTCCCAGGACCCTGGGATCATGACCTGAGCCGAAGGCAGACACTCAACCAACTGAGCCACCCAGGTGTCCCTAGAAAAAAAAACTTAAAAAAAAAAAAAAAAAAAAAGTACTTGTGATTCAAGAGTTACCCCAAAAAACTTTTTTTTTTTTTTTAAGATTTTTATTTTATTTTATTTATTTGACAGAGAGAGACACAGTGAGAGAGGGAACACAAGCAGGGGGAGTGGGAGAGGGAGAAGCAGGAGAGGGAGAAGCAGGCTTCCCGCAGAGCAGGGAGCCCGACGCGGGGCTCGATCCCAGGACCCCGGGATCATGAGCCGAAGGCAGACGCTTAACGACTGAGCCACCCAGGCGCCCCCAAAAACCTTCTTTTTTAATGATTCAAGTAATTTATTGTAGAAATTCAGAAAATAGAAGCAAAATTTTAATAGTCGGTAATCCCACAATTCGGAAATACTGTTAAGATTTTAGTTTTAATAATACTCTTACCGGTGTCGTTTCTATACAAATGTATGTAATGTAAACAAAACTGCAATTTAAAAAATTTTTTTTTTTACAAAAGTCACACTATACAAACCTTTTTTTTCCCCCACCGTGGTTAAGAGGCTGGCAGTTTGAAACTTCTGAGGGTGACAGTCTAGTGGGTCAGTGGTTTTTTTGTACTCTGGGGCAATATATTATACCCTTTGTAGCTTTGTTACAACACTTCAGAAATCTCAAGTTAGTAATTTGTCAAATTTCCATCTTGTATGTGGTATTACGTAAATTTTACCATTTCATATGTGGGAAAATGTAAAAAGCTTGCATTTCTCCCTGGTTACTAACTGGGGTTCTGGTTTTGCAGAAATAAGCTTGAGACGAAGTCCTCGAATCAAGCAATTGTCAGTCAGCAGGACAAATTCTGGTTCCTTCTATTCTGGGTCTCAGCCAAAGTCTCGAAGTGTACAAAGAGTTCACTCATTCCAGCAAGACAAGTCAGGTAACATGCTTGCTCACCTGCCTTCAGAAGTCTGGGTCTACTCGGCGGGAAGTGTTTTTGGGAAAAGTACAAAATTTGACATTTTCTTTCTTGACACTGGAGCAGTAGAATAGGTATGTCCTTTAGAGGTTCAGAGTGATGGACAATCCATGACCTTCATTAACAGTGTCCTCCCTTTGGATTCCTACAACATCCACACTATCCTTAGAGGTAATTTATCCATTCAACAGGAATTACCCATTATTTCCACCTTGTGTTCATATTCTACACTCAAGCGTCCTAGGTAGAAGGTGATATCTGTTTGTCCTTCATGCTTTTATCCATCATTAGTCTGGATCCTCAGATACATGTTTTTGTATTTACAAATAGTTTTACTTGCCTAACATATATAAGGGCTGAAGTTAGTATGCGGGCTTATTAAAATCCAAGATGGCAGCAATAATTGTAGTTGCTGGCATAATTAGGTGGAATCCGTCCCCACTCCCACTTGCTCTAAAAAATTGTACTCTTGTGTAGACTGGCTGTTCTATTAGTATTGGGAGGGCAGGAGCTAAGAAAGACTCACTGTTTTTGACTTGCAGACCAAAGAGAAAATTCTTCAAACCCAAGTATTCGTTCTCCCAAGAGGCTGTTTTTTGGGGCATTGTCTGAGATGGTCAGTCCCTCAGAGAAGGGTTCAGCTCGAATTCAGAGGCCTTCAAGAAACCCACTGGGCTCTGAGATACCCACAGCTTACCAGGTATAACATTTCTGTAATGTTTAAAACAGTGTGGTCTTGAGGGGAAAACAGAGACATGGCCCAGAAAACCCACTGAGTACATTAGGGATGAGAAAGCAGGTGATCTGTAGCTACTACTAGCTATTTGGGGGTGGTTGGGTTGATCCAGATGAATGATTATTGGGTATGTGGGGATGTAAGGCAGTAGTCTGGCTGAGGCCATTGTGGTGGGGAGAAAATAGAAATGATCTCCTCTGGTCTATTGGTTTCATCCACCATTTTTATCAAACACTATATATCTTTCTTTAATGTGCGGGGATCAGTCCTCTGTTTCCCTTACATTGTCCACCCAATCTAGTCACCCACCTCAGAAAGTTGAGAGTCACTCTCGACTGCTCCCTCTTTCCAGACAGAGCCAATCAATCCTACCACTTTTATTTATAGACCACATTTGATACCCTTCCCTCTTCTCCATCCCCTGTAGTTCCTGCGTGCCTTCAATTCTGCCTAGAACAGTTCAACTGCCTTTTCCCTCTCATGTCCATCCTGCTCCCAGAGGCTGGAGTGATCTTTCACACTGCATCACTTTGCTTAAAGCTCTATGACTCTTTGTTAAGCAGGGTTTTCTAGGTTTTCCTAAAATGGAACCCTTTTGTTAACAAATAATCTTTGCTTGGAAACCCAACAAACGGCTTAGAGGTTGGGGGAGGACACAAAGCTCTGGGGATGGGTTTGAAGACCACCGATCTCCAGGACCAGGGTCAGTCCTCCCAGATGGGCATGGGCCGCTGTGGGCTGGCTGTGGCCCTTGCCTCTCACCACCCCCTGCTTCATAATCCACTTTCCCGGCCATATCAGGCTGCACACTGGCCTGCACACAGCTGCTGCTGTTATTTTAGGCAAAGGAAGAGTTCCTACTTCCCCACCTTTGGCCTTCACCTGCTGACACCCCCTTCTTAAAGACCTGACTCCCTGTTCCTGTCCCCCTTTCCTGCTAGCTGGGTTAGACAGCCAGCCTGCTCTTGTGCTCCCACGTTGTCCCGTGCGTGGCCCCGTCAGAGCACTGGTGACACTGTTGTCATCTGGCTGTGCCCCATTGAACGTGAAATGCCCATAGACCAGGATTCCCTTGAGATAATCAAGTAGAAACGAAAGGTGTCTGATCTCCTTTATATGCTGGGTGCGTAACTGCCTTCTGCAGGAAGGGAGAGAGATTTGTGGCTGGGGAGTCTCCTTCCGGAGACGTTCTCTGTGCTGCTGTACCTTAGCTGTCTGGGTATTCTATACCGCACGTCCCGTCACCGGCACGCACACTCACACAGGGCCCAGCGCACAGTGGGGGCGTAGCAAGCGCGCGCTGAATGCAGGTGAACAGCAGAGGACGTGACACCCGGAGGCCACGTTAGGCAGAGATCAGAAGGCGCTATCTCCTTGAAGAGAAGGGTAGCTGTGAGTGGTAGAGTGACACACCATTCAAGGCAAAGCCTGGTTTAGCTGCCGTATGCATATTACGGAAATTTTTTGTCTTAGACCCAAGATTAGATTCAGTGTTTGGTGCTAGGAAAAAACAGACAAGTGAAATCTGGGTCATGGTTGGAAGTGGAAACGTGTCGCTATTGGAAATCAGCTTACGGTCATTCCATTGGCCGCCCAGAAATCTCCCATCTGCCTTTCTCATTGCCTTAGAGAGGACTAAAATGCTCAATGGAGAATAGGGGTTATGATATTTAGGCACTGAAATAAGTATCTCTTTACAGACTCCTAAGAAGAGTAACCGGAAATCTCCAGGTTCTTCTAAAGCTACCCCAAGAAGGTTCCCTCGTACACCACAAACTCCACTGTGCACCCCGGAAAGGCAGCGGAAACCCCCTACAGAAGTGACTCCTGCCAAACAGGTCATTTTTAAGGAGTCCTTAAAAGACTCCTCACATAGCTGGGATTCACCATCTCAACCCAAAGTCACTCCTTGGAAAGGACACTCCCTGGCAAAAGGAGGAACCTCTCCTCTTGAAAAGAAGATACCAAGAACTCCCAAAAGGCCAGGGGGCCAGCCACCTGGATTTCTGAATTCTACTTGGCCACCCTCAGTGACTTCCAGTCCCGAAAGCACCTCCTGCCCAGCAGGCCTGACCGGGAGTGAGGGTCTGATGCCCGTCGGGTCCGCGCTGAGAACCCCTCCGAGAGCAGCAGCCTCAGCGGGGCGAAGAGAAACCCCTCTGGATCCAACGCACCCCCCTCCCCATGTTCCCGGGGCTTCTCAGGCAGAGGAGCTCACACACAAATGGAGGGATAAAGCTGCCTCAGTCCCCAAGACACCTCGGAGCACCAATCTGACTTCTGCCCCACTTCTTTCTCCAAAAAAACCTTTGGCCTCTCCCTTAGGTGAAATTGCCAAGAGTCCATTTCGGGAATTTTCGATAGAATCTCCTCCCCCCGAAGAACTGGATTGGGAAGAGCCCCAGAAAGCACCCCCCGTAGCCTCGTCTCTCTCCTGGCCTGGTCCCTCCACGCCCCCCCGAATCCTGCAGATTGCCCAGTCTGAGCCCATGCCCCCTCGGGCCCCTGCTAAAACTGGAAAAAGGCACACAGAGACCTCGGACCTGGAAAGCAGCTCCCTGGAGGGCCAGCCGAGCACCTCGGCCGCTCCTAGGGTTGCTGCAGCTGGCAGCCCAGCCGCCCTCACGGACGCTGGAAAGGACCAGCCTTCCCCGGAAAGACACAGTCCCTCTGGGACCGGCTGCGGGAGTGACCGGCGTAGGTCCTCTCCTGTGCTGAGGGCGAGTGTCCTGGGCCACCTCGCTGTCCTGGACGAAGCGGAGCACCACAGCAGTGACGGCTCGCCAGGCCACGTCACGGCAGCGGAAGGTGAGGCGTCAAGGCCGGTGGTGGCGCGGGAGAAGCCTTCTCCGTCGGCCCCCGGGAGCCCACCATCCTCTCCTGCCCGCGGGCCCCGCTCTCCCCGGGCCTCGTCCTATGCCCTGCGCCGCACGGCCGACAGAAGGCAGCGCCAGGCGGCCACGCCGCCAGAGAAGCTGCAGGCTTCGACTCGCCTCTCTAAAGCCTCGGCCAGCCCCCAGACCTACGAGGTGGAGTTGGAGATGCAAGCTTCAGGCCTGCCCAAGCTTCGCATTAAAAAGATAGACACCAGTTGCCTGGTGGAAGCCGAGCCCCCGAGAAGGGAGGAGAGCTCCCTCCCTGGACTCAGCATGCCCGGGGCCAGCAAGTCCTCAGGGAAACCTGAAGCCACCTACGTGTCGCCCCCCTGCCTTCGTCCCTCGCACAGCACCCCCGGCAAGAGCGGGGGACAGACCTACATCTGCCAGTCCTGTACCCCCACCCGCTGTCCCTCTAGCACCCCCTCTCCGTTTCAAACAGACGGTGTTCCCTGGACCCCGTCTCCCAAACACAGTGGGAAGACCACCCCTGACACCATTCAGGACTGGCCGCGGAGGAAGAGGGCGGGGGGCGGCAGCTCTGCGGGGAGGGGTGACATCGGCCTGGACCTCCCTGCAGGCGCGTTCCTGCTCGAGCCAGAGCGAAGGGAGCGAGGAGGTCTTGACCTCGGCAGCAGCAGGACTCCCCTCCTGGGGGATTTTGAGCTTGAGGGGGTGTGCCAGCTGCCAGACCAGTCGCCTCCCAGGGACAGTGCACCCCAGGCTGAGGAAGCCTTCTCCTGGGGCCAGTTTGGGTGGGGTTCCAGGAAGAGGCTCCTTCCCACCAAGGAGGAAGCGGAGTGTCCAGCCAAGAGGGCGTGTGAGGAGCAGAGAGGAGACGCAGAGCTGCGCAGGAGCGAGGGGTGGTCTCCACGTGCCAGTGGGGGGCACGTCCCCTCCCCGGGGGCTGACGACGTGTTCGTGCCGGGTGAGTCCGCGGCCCTGGGGTGGCAGCTGGCGGTTCGTTTGGCGGGGGCGCCGCGGGGCCGTGCTCACCCTGGACCCTCCCGTAGGTTCCACGCCCCCGCCGGGCCCTGCGCCGTGGAGCTGCCTATCGGCTAGCGGCCTGCAGGCTCTCACCCAGTCCCCGCTGCTGTTCCAGGGGAAGACGCCTTCCTCGCGGTGTCCTGAGGCCAGAGGTAATTTGTTGAGCGAAGGTCCTGGAGACTTAGGCGGACCAAACTTGGGTCCTTCGGGTGACTCCCCAGAGCTCGCTCAGGGTGGCCAGGCGGTGGGATGGCGGAGTCGGAGGGCGTGCCCAATCCGGGACAGCGGACTTTGTCCCTCCGGTGTCCTGTGCTCTTCCCAGAGAAACCACACTAGCACTCCCCTGTGTCATGAAGCAGTTTCTGGAAGCAGTGACAGAGGGGGACCTACCGTGTGGTGTAGTCACTGGTACCTGAGGAGCATGTGTCCGGCAGCACGGTGGCAGCCCGCCCCCTCCCCCCGGCGGGGGGGGTTACACCCCTGCGCTTCCGTACACGCGTTAGGATTAGGGACTGGCTGCTGGGATCGGCCTTCAGACTTGAGGGGTCCCTTTCCTCGACCCCACCCGGGAAAGGGACCGGCTTGCGGGTGCTCAGTGCACTGTGTTAGAAACATCTAGAACTGAAGGGGAATCCAGGAGGCCGGAGCCTCCGGTGATTCCCTTCCCCCGAGACCAGGATATAAATCACGCAAAACAGCAGAATGCACAATCCAGCTGAGGGAATTCAGACCGCAGGACTTGGCTTTTCCAAACCGCCGCCAGCCCTGCACTGACGTGAGGGTGGGGAGCCTGGAAAGAAGCGCAGCACGCGAACCGGCAGGCACTGCCTGCATGGGGACCTCTGTCCCGTTCAAGCCCCTTTTCTGTTCCGTCCTCACTTCCTGCATGCCCCCTCTGCCTTCTTCTAGATGAGGAGATGGAGGTGGTCCCCCCGACGGCCGAAGAATCTCCTTTCAGCCGAGCATTCTCCAGGAGACGCCCCATCAGCAGGACTTACACACGGAAGAAACTCCTGAGCTAGTTAGGCTGGCACTGGTAGGGGGACCTAAACCTCCACACACTACTGAGCTTGGCCAGAGCCACTGCCTTCCCAGGCCGGACGAAGTGCTCTGAGAGCAGTTTCCTCTGGACGTGTCAGGAATTCCAGGCTCCTGGCACAGAGGACTTCTGACCCCAGAAACTCAGTTCATCTGAGCCAGGGCCTGACTAAGCTGTCCTACGTCACCCTGGAGGGCTCCCTGGAAACCAAGGAAGCTCAAAAGATAAGTCAGCCCGGTCCCCGTGGGCTTACAGGTACTGGGGGCCTGGTCTCAGTCCTCTACTGTGTCAGCCCTCCGATTCCCACAAGAGTCCCTTAGGGGGTTTAATCCCCCTCCGGGGGTGCCTTCCTCCCAGCCCTGCCTGCCCCTTGTTAGGGAGGTGGTGAGGCGGGTGCTCTGACTCAGCTGGGGA
Source organism: Neomonachus schauinslandi (assembly GCF_002201575.2). Classification (NCBI taxonomy): domain Eukaryota; kingdom Metazoa; phylum Chordata; class Mammalia; order Carnivora; family Phocidae; genus Neomonachus; species Neomonachus schauinslandi. The sequence continues at coordinate 137,762,625 of NC_058411.1, forward strand.
GGCAGACAAGGAATTGTAAGAGCAGGCTCCCCTTCGGCCCCCGCCTCTGAGAGACCAAGGCCAGTCCCAGTGGGAGAAAGGGCTCCTCAGGAGCCCCTCACAAAGCTGAAGGCTGCGGCCAACAGCAGAATCAATTTCTTACCTTCCCCACGTCATAATAAAATCCTCTCGGGCTGCGTAGCATTCAGTGCCTTTCTGTTTAAACCTGGAGGCCTCACGTTGACTCACTCTGGCCGAGCTCTAGTGGTTCCTGGTTCTGCGTCTCCGAGTCAGCCCTGAAACCTGGCCCGGCCCTGTCCTCACTGTGCTCGGGGAGATGCAGCTGTTTGGGGGGGTCGCCGCGCAGAGTGGCCTACTGGGAGCCTGAAAAGCTTGCAAGCCTGTCGTGTTCTCAGATGGAATTCTCTTATCTTGTAGATCAAACCAAGTCAGAACTCCTATTTCTCCCTTCAGAGAGTCTCATTTATTATAAAATGGTTTTACAAAATTCTAAAAATAGGCAAAACTTCCCCGTTCCCACCATAAACATAAGACCATTTAAAACCCAACCCTGTTGCCACTGAGTGTTCTGGGTCCAGCACTGGCTGAACCCCAGAAGGCCGGGCACACACGCAGGCTTGAAACCAGAACTGCCTTTTGCAAACTCTCAAGCCAAAAGACGGCAAGGTGGTACCATAGCTCAAAAGAAATGAGGAGGAGTCTGCATATTTAAAAAAAAATTGAGTCCCAATTCATTTGGGCTGTAGCCCGAATTTGTTGACTCCAATTGGGTAAAGATCGGGACCTGGATCTGCGGTGGGAAGTAAAGACTGTCCTTCCCAGAAGCGAAGGCACGCGGCTAGACCGTGCAGCAGGCTCGGAGGGTCCCCCCAGGACAGGCTCTGCCCTGGAGCCTACAGGGGGTTTTTCCTGACGTCAATCATCCCCGGGCTGGCTCTGCGCAGGTCCCGCCGGGCCTTGGCCAGGGGCCCGAAGTTCCAGGGCAGACCCACCTCACCTCCGGGTTGCACCCGCCCTGCCAGGGGCTCAGCAGCCTCCCGCAGCCGCGCCTCCTCGGCTGGGCCCTGCTCCTCACCGCACAGGCTTGAGCGTTTCCACGTCAGCGGGAGCGGGGCCCGGACCAAGTCCCGCACCTCGTCCCGGGCGCGGGGGGCGCCATCCGGGAGGGCCTGCTGCCAGAGAAGCTCGGGTGCGGCGGGGGGCTCCTCTTCGTTTCCCGGGGGTGGCCTGTTCTCCAGGCACAAGGTCCTCTTCTCCACACCTGTCACTGAAAGGGCTCTGTGGTCAGACACGGAGGCTTCCCAGCCTCCCTGCACCGTGGGCCACGTGTGAGCCGCCCCGGGAAGAGCTGGTTAGCGTGGTTCCTAAGCCTCCCCCACGGCCGAAGCCTGACACTGCAAAGCGGGGAACGCGGGGGGCTGGCTCGCTGGTCTGGGGGAGAATTACCCCTGCCCGGGCCGGCAGCGCTCCAACTACTGAGCTTCTGCTTCAGTTCCTGGTTCAGCCACATGTGGCGGCCCAGCTCCTTCTCCAGAGCTTGGATCCGGCTCTCATATTGCCTCTTGCTGTCTGCTAACCCCTCACCGAGGTGATCTGGAGGGGACAGATCCAGGGCCAGGGGGTGAGGGGCCGCGGGCAGGGCGCGCAGCGGGGGCGGGGGCGGGGCGGGGCGCTCACCCCGGCTCTGCTGGAGCAGCAGCTGCACGTTCTGCTCGTGCTCCTTCTGCTGCAGCGTCAGCTGGCGGTCGGTCTCCAGGCGCTGCCGCTCCAGCGCCGCCTCCAGCCAGCAGACCAGCCTCTGCTGCTCCTCCAGCTGCATCTCCAGCTCGGAGAAGGCAATCTGCTGCTGGTGCTGCTCCTCTCGGAGCGCCACGGCCTGTCCCAAACCCAGACACGCTCAGCGCCCCAGCTCGTCCCCGACCGGGGCAGCAGGGGCCCGGCAAACGTGCCACCACTGCCCTGCGGCCCATGTCACTGGGAAATCACCAGGGGACCCTGCTGAGCCAAGACTGGGCCTCAGACTCGACGGTGTGCTAGGCAGTGATTTCCCAGTGACGAGAGTACGCTCTCAAGTCGAAGCTTCCGTCCTGTCCCTGCCTCGAGCAGTGGGATGTCACCGTGGGCAGGATTTCTCAGCCTTGGCGCTACGGACATTGCAGGCAGAGACTGTGTGTGGGGGGGGGGCTGTCCGGTGTGTTGTAGGAGGCCTAGCGGCGTCCCTGGTCTCCACCCCCGCTGCGGTGAGAACCAGAAGCGGCTCCAGACATGGCCACATGTCCCCTGGGGGCAAAACCCTCCTGTTGAGAACCACTGACCCGGGAACACCGAAGGGGCCAATTGACCGGGGGAAAGGGGTGGGGAGAGGACTGGGGCTTACTTTCACTAAGAAAGGTTTTAAAAAAGGAGAGTCTGGGGCAGCCCTGGAAACTGGAGTTAGCCCCGATTCTGTCCCCGCACCTGGGGGGAAACAGGGCCTTCTCTGCAGCTGCCAAAAGGACCCCCACCCCCGGCAAGCGCCAGAAGGTGGCGGCCGGGGGCCTGGGAGCCAGTGACCCACCTTGTCAAAATACTTGCAGAGTAGGGCTCTGGTCTCCGAGGACGAGAGGTAGCTGAGCTTGGCCATGAGGTTCATCTCACACTGGGACAGCAAGGAGGCCGAAGCCCGCAGCACCCGCTGGCGGCACGTGATGGCCTCGTTCTTGTACTCGATGGCCGCATCCAGGGCCTCGATGGCCTCGTCCAGCTGGAACAGCGTCCGTTCCTCCTGCGGGCCACGGGCACATGTGGACGGGGAGGCCCGGCTTCCCGCGCCCACTCCCGGAATGACAGCCCCGGGCAGACAGGACCAGCCCTCGGCCATGAGGGAGACGTCGTGTCCCCTCGTCCTGAGCAGGCAGTCAGCACGTCAGGAGCAGGGTCCCTGCCCGCTATGACAGGGGACAGGCAGTTTCCATCACAGCCCCGACCCCAGGGGGAGGCCAGGGCTCTGAGAGGCTGCTTTCAGCAGCGCCTCTCCCGTGATCTACGGCAGGGAGCACAGAACACTCTATGCCAAAGGGAAGGCATGGCGGGACTGCCACAGAGGCCACGGAGGGTCTGCGGGGGTGAGGTGACTGCAACGAGGCTCTCCCTGCTGCTTGGGACTGGCCACAGGGTGCGGGGATGTGCTGCTGACACTCATTCCCACCTGGGGGGCCCAGGCGTGGGACACGCGGGCTGACACCGTGCAGGACGCGGGGGGGGGGGGGGGGGGCCCCCCCCCCCCCCCGGAGCCCCCCCCCGGGCCCCCGCGCCGGGCCCCCCCCCCCCGGGCCCCCACCCGCCGCCGGCGGCCCGCCCAGC
>NC_058411.1:137766066-137795192 GCF_002201575.2 Neomonachus schauinslandi
CCCAGCCACGGGGGCCAGAGCCGGCCGCAGGGCCAGGCCAGCATGTCCCTGGCCGCCACCCCCTTCTCTGGGTCTCACGGGCGGGAAAAGCACATCCGGGAAGCAGCAGGGCTTACCTCGGGCGACAGCAGGCTGCCCCGCCTCAGCTTGCCGTCGATGTCCAGGCGCTGCTTCAGCAGCGAGTCCTTCTCCTGGCGCAGGGCGTCGATCTCCCCGCGCAGCCGCTGCTGGCTCTGGGCGCTGCCCTGCCGCAGCTGCCCGCTCTTCTCCGACAGCTCCTTCTCCAGGTGCTCCAGCCGGCTGGACACTCGCACGATGTCCTCGCTGAGGGCCTGGGGGCGGCACCGCCAGGGGTCGGGGAGGGAGCAGGCCCCGCCCGCACAGGGCTGACGCTAAGGAGGCTGCGGGCCCTTCCCTCAAGAGGCCCCCTGGCGGGGCCCCCCCTCCCGCATGCGGGGGGCCTCACCTGGCTGGACCGCAGGCGCTTGCTCTCCAGCCCCGTCTTCTCCTGCAGCAGGGCCTCCTTCTTGGCCAGGATGGCCTCCCGCTTGTGCAGCTCCTCCCCCAGCTCCTCCAGGGCCCGCCGCTGCTGCAGGACCTTCTCCATCTCCTGATCCAGCCACTTCTTCTGCTCCTCGATCTTCTAGCGGAGGGTGGGGGAGGCGGGGAGGGAACTCAGCTCCTGCCCCCGGGGCCGAAGGGGCCGCCGCCCAGGGCTGGGAGGGCGGGGGGAGAAGGGCGCTCCCGGGGGCGCAGGCGCACCTGCTGCTGCTCCAGGCTGACCACAGAGCCGTTGCTGCCGCTGCGCCGCTTCCTCTGGAACGCTGCGATCTCCTCCGTCTTGATCTTCAGGATCTTCTGCTGCTGCTCGTGCCTCCGCTCCAGCTCCTGGGGATGCAGCAGGCGAGCGGCTCAGCGGCGGGGCCGCGGGGGCGCGCCGGCTCTCTCCAGGAGCTGCCCCGGCCGCCCGAAGCCCCTGTGGAGACGGGCTCGCCCCCCGAGCCTCGCCGTGCCCACGGCCCTGCTCCCTTCCAGGCCAAACACACCCGGGGAGGCCAAGCGACCGGCCTAGGCGGTCACACAGCCCCGGGGGGGGGGGGGGGGGGGTACCGAGATACAGCCTGCTGCCCCTCCCCCCACGGCCATGCCCCTCCCCGGCGCCCGCGCCTCCCCCACAAGCCCGACCTGGACCCGGTGCTGCCGCTTGTTCATCTCCGTCTCCAGGCGCCGCTTCTGCTCCGTCTCCTCGCGAAGCCGCCTCTGCAGCTGCCCCTGCTGCTGTCGCATGAGCTGCACGTGCCGCTCGAGCTCCCGCAGCCGCTTCTCGCTCTGGGCCGACAGCGACGCCAGCCGCTCCGTCGCCTGCTTCTTCTCCTTCAGCACCTGGACCGACACAGCCCCCGCTGGGACGCCGCCAGCATGCCTGACAGCCAACCAGCGGGGGCAGGACCAAAGGACGGGGAGTGGACAGAGGCGGACACAGAAGTCCAGGGGGTCATGGACCAATGACCTCAGAAGACTCGTGAAGGAAGCCAGTCTGACAGTTACTACGTACCAGGCACCCAGCAAGTGCTCAGTATCAAGTGATCCCGACCTTCCTACAGAAAAACAGGGTTATCCTTATCCCCACTTTACAGATTAGGAAACTGAGGCACCGACAGGTCGGGAAACTTGACCAAGGAAACACAGCTAGTAAACGGCAGGGCTGGGATTCACGCCCAGTCGGGTTGCAGGGCCCACAGTCTCGATCATTCTACTGAAAGGTCTCTCGGACACCTGAACGGAGAAAAGGAAGGAATGAGGGATGGACAGCTGTAAAGATGGATGGATGGGATCATAGAAGGGTAAAAAAACAGGATGAACAGATAATGAATGCATGGATCAATAAAAGGCAATAGAAAGACAAATGGATGGATGGATGAACAGTGGGTCACATCAACTGTGACCAAATGTGTTGGGGAAGGTCATCGAAAGATGTGATCACTGGTTGACCCATGAGCTGGACCCGGATGATCAGAGGCGCCTGCCCCCCTCCCCCGTCCTCGGAATGTGGGTTCTGCTTGCCTTTCCCACTCCCAGAAGGGGCTCCAAGGACACAACCTTGAGACAGTGATGTGGAGCTGAGAACAGTGCATGGTTCCTAAGACTGAACCCAGTTAAGGCCTCTTGGTAAACTTTTAAGATGTAGCAGGTGGGCACAGGGCTCCGCCCAAGACAAGCTTTGTCAATAAATTCCCTTTGCTTATTAAACCTGCCACCTTCTGACCTGGAGTGGCTGCCTCTTTGGTCTCTCCCCACCCTCCACGTGTGGGGACCGATTTAAGATCACATCCGGGAAGCTCCCAAGGAGATTACCACTGAAGAAATGGGCCTCGGGGCAAAAGGCATCAGGAGAAATCCTGAGCAGGCCACCGACCTCTGTGTGCAGAGGGGCGGTCCCTAGCTCAGATGCTTTTGGATGGCCGCGTGAGTAAGGGGGCGCCCTGAAAATGCTGGCTCATTTAGGGGACTGTGGGCTGCGGCAAAGAAGCGGAAGGCAAGGGTGCGCGCTGGGCTGGCCTCGACTGTGGGCAGTTCATGTGGCCACCGAGGCCCAGCTAGAGGCCGTGGCTTGAGTTAAAGAGCTGAGATTAGAGACGGACATGGGAATGTCCCCCAGTCTGCTGCCTTCCGGGCTGGCGGACAAGGTGGGAAGGCAGAGTAAGAAGCAAGCTATGAGGATGAGGGCACAAGACACCTCCGATCAACGAAGCCTGGTTCAGACGCTAAGAGATGGAATCTCTAAGAAGGCCATCAGAACGAAGAGGAGGGTGTTGTGGTAATTGATGAGGAAGCAGATAAAGTGGCCCATGACTCTGACCCCTGACACAAAGGAAAAAATTTATTTTTTTTTAAAGATTTTATCTATTTGACAGAGAAAGCGTACAAGCAGGGGGAGCGGCAGGCAGAGGGAGAGGGAGAAGCAGGCTCTCTACGGGGCTCGATCCCAGGACCCCAGGATCGTGACCAGAGCTGAAGGCAGAGCTTCACTGACTGAGCCACCCAGGCGCCCCCACAAAGGAAAAATATAAAGAGCAGCTACCCCAAAACTTCAAGAAGAACACTTGCATGCTTTCTCTGTCCCTTAAGTTTGTAAATCTCATCATGTCTTCCAAATACAAATACCTGGGGAGATAACCAAAGCGCTGCCCACAGAGACTAAAGAGAAAAGTGGGGGGAGACCTTTTGCAAATTGCTGTCGCAGTTTCCTTGCCCCAAGTCCAGGCCACAAACTCCAGAAGATGAAGAGTATCAGTAGAAGCTTCAGCCGTGTGAGTGGGCAGTGATTCGTAGCAAGAGCGCTACAACGAAAGCTGAATGGATACAGAAAGTTGCAGGAGGGATGGGGGAAGACGGGAGAGTAGGAGGACGCTAGGTTCACCTCATCCCAGGGTACAAGTAGATAACAGTCACATCGGTGCAGACAACCCAGAAAACGGTCCAAGAATGGCAGAACAAACTCTACAACGAAACGTAGAGAAGAGGCACATTGAAGAGGGCGGGGAGGGCAGAGCCGTGGGGAGCTAACTGGACCACAGGTCTGTCCGCAGGAGGACGGATGCCAAGGAAGTGGAGACGGGAGAGAAACAGACCCTCACACCAGGGACCCTGCATGGGAGACGATCACCATAGCATTTGGCTTTAAAAACCAGAGGGGCCAAATTTCTTACAACCAGCAACTAGCCAACTATAAAACTCAGCAGGCTCAGCTCCGGGAGAGCCCTGAGGGCGACAGGAAGCCAAGTCCCCACCCTTAAGGAGACGGCCCGACACATGAGCCAAGGAGATACAGCACAGAAGCCGGAGTTTGAAAAATGCCTGGCGCATAGGGGAAGGAGTGTAAGTCACTAACCTCAGGCGTTCTGGAGGGACAGATGTCACTGGGAGACTCCTCCAGGAACAAAGGAGCTGGAAGGCACCCTCTCCCTCTTCTGTCCCCCAGCATCAATCCTCGTCCACTTGCAGGAACCAGGCCGCACCAACATTCACTGCTTAACTTCTGTACACTGAGCCCCGTCCCATCCCACCGTGCTCAAGCGGATCTGCCCCCTGCAGTCAGGCCTGCCTGAGTCCCAGTGAGACAGGATTCCTCCCCCGGAAGAAGGGCGCAAACCTTGCAAACACTGTGCCCCATGCGTTACAGATCTGCCTCCTCCCACCCTGTGGTCAGTCCCAGACGTGGCGGCAGGTTCCCTCTCACAAGAGGACCAGCCCACAAGCCTTGCTAAAACTGGATGCCTGGCCCCTGTGCGTTTTGCATCTCGGCCCCCTCCAATCCACTCTTGGCGGGAGCCCATCCAAACGCGGGCCACGGGCATGGCGGTGTGCAAACAGCCCTGAGAGGAGCCAGCACCGCTCCAAAGTGACTCTTGCCCCGGGGAGAGGGACATATAACCACACACACCAGTCAGACGGCGGCCCCAGCAGTGGGCTGCGGGCAGACATCTGGTTTGACTACAGGCTGCACACACCAACGAAAGCTTCTCGGAGGAAAACAAAGGGAAAGGGCCTGCAGTTCAGTGCTGCCACAGCTCTGGCAAATGCCTGGTCTGACTCAGCTCAAACCCAGGGCAGTCCCAGGATGGCCCCCTACAGCCACCAGCACCAAACCCTGCCCACGACGGGCAAAGAGGGCCACTACAGACGACTGGCCTGGTGGAAGAAGTGGCTCAGCCACAACACTAGGGTGCCTGCAACACACACACGAGAGATTTTGGAAACGCCAGGTTCTGGGGAAAAGGGGACCCTGTGCTGCAGGGCACTATAGGACCTCTTCCTCGGAAGACCACTACTTTCAAGAGTGGGAGCTGTAGCTGACTTTCTGAAGACATAGGAACAGACACGGAGTTAGACAAAATGAGGAGACAGAGGAGGAATATGTCCCAAATGTGAGAACAGGACAAAATCACAGCAAAAGACCAAAGTGAAACAGAGATAAGTAATCTGCCTGATAGAGAATTTAAAGTAATGGTCATAAAGATACTCACTGGACTTGAGAAAAGACTGAAGGACATCAGTGAGACCTTTAACAAAGAGATTAAAAAAGAACCAGTCAGAGAAGAACAGATTAAATGAAACTGAAAAGACACTAGAGGGAATAAATAAACTAGAAGAAGAAGAATGGATGAGGACAGAGTAATGGAAAGTAATCAAGGTGAGCGGGTGAGAGAAAAAAAAAATGCAAAATGAGAATAGGCTCAGGGAACTCAGCAACTCCATCCAGTGTAATAACATTTGCCTTATAAGGATCCTAGAAGAAGATGGAGAAAAGAGGGCAAAAATTTTATTTCAAGAAATAACAGCTGAAAACGTCCTTGTTCTGGGTGAGGAAACAGATATCCAGATCCAGGAGGCACAGAGACCCCCCAACAAAATCAACCCAAGGAGGCCCACACCAAGACACCTAGTAATTAAAATGGCAAAAAGTAGTGATAAAGAGAGAATTTTAAAAGCAGTTAAGAGGAGCACCTAGGTGGCTCAGTCAGTTAAGAATCCGCCTTCGGCTCAAGTTGTGGTCCCTGAGTCCTAGGATCAAGCCCCGCATCTGGCTCCCTGCTCAGCAGAGAGCCTGCTTCTCCCTCTGCCTCTCCCCCCCACTCGTGTTCTCTCTCGCTCTCACTTGCTCGCTCTCTCTCTCAAATAAATAAAATCTTAAAAAAATAAAACAAAAATAAAAGCAGTTAAAATAGTTACATACAAGGGAAACCCCATAAGGCTATCAACAGATTTTTCAGCAGAAACTTTGCAGATCAGAAGAAAGTGGCCTCCTAAAATAGGAGACATAAAGAATTTCCCAAACAAAAGCTAAAGGAGTTCATGACCACTAACCCAGTCTTGCAAGAAATGCTGAAGGTGGCTCTGAGTGGAAACAAAAGACCATAAGTAAGAGTAAGAAAAGTAAAAACACAAAAGCAGTAAAAATAACTTTATCTGTAAAAATCAGTGAAGGGACTCTCAAAAGGATGTAAAGTATGAAACCATATACCTAAAACGTGGAGGGAAGAGGAGTAAAGAATGGGTTCAAACTCAACCCACCATCAACTGAAGACAGACCGCTACATGCAGAAAATATTATATACAAATGTATTGGTAACCGCAAATCAAAAACCAGTAATAGATATGCTAAAAATAAAGAGGAAGGAATCCAAATATGTCATTAAAGAAAGCCAGCAAACCATGAGAGAAGAAGCAAGAGAATAAAGGAACCAAGAGGAATTACAAAAAACAACCATCAAACAAGTAACAAAATGGCAGTAAGTACATACCTATCAATAATTACTTTGAACGTAAATGGACTAACTGCTCCAATCAAAAGACATAGGTGACAGGATAAAAAAAATAAGACCCATCTATATGCTGCCTACAAGAGACTCATTTCAGACCAAAAGACAACTACAGATCCAAAGTGAGGGGATGGAGACCATTTATCACGCAAATGGATGTGAAAAGACAGCCAGGGTAGCAATACTGATATGGGACAAAATAGACTTTAAAACAAAGACTGTAACAAGAACAAGGAAGGACACTATATAATCATCAAGGGGACAATCCAACAAGTAGATATAACAATTGTAAATATTGATGCACCCAACATGGGAGCACCCAAATCCATAAAGCAGATAATAACCAACATAAAGAAAGTCATCGATAGTAATACAATAATAGTAGGGGACTTCCCCCCCCCCATTTACATCAATGGACAGATCAAACAGAAGATAAACAAGGAAACGGTGGCTCTGAATGGCACACTGGACCAGAATGGGTTCAACAGATGCATTCAGAACATTCCATCCTAAAACAGCAGGATACACATTCAAGCGCACATGGAACATTCTCCAGGACAGACCACATATTAGGACCCAAATCTCAACAAATTCAAAAAGATAAAAGTCAAACACCGTGTACCCTTTCTGACCACAACACTATGAAACTAGAAATCAACCGCAAGAAAAAATCTGGAAAGAGCACAAATACATGAAGGTTAAATATGCTATTAGACAATGAATGGGTCAACCAAGAAATCAAAGAGGAAATCAAAACATACATAGAGACAAATGAAAATGAAAACACAATGGTCCAAAATCTCTGGGATGCAGCAAAAGCAGTTCTAAGCGGGAAATTTGTAGCAATACAAGCCTACCTCAAGAAGCAAGGAAAATCTCAAACAACCTAACCTTACACCTAAAGGAGCTAGAAAAAGAACAAAAACCCAAATCCAGCAGAAGGGAGGAAATAATAAAGATTAGAGCAGAGGACGCCTGGGTGGCTCAGATGGTTAAGCGTCTGCCTTCGGCTCAGGTCATGATCCCGGAGTCCTGGGATCGAGTCCCGCATTGGGCTCCCCGCTCTGCGGGAAGTCTGCTTCTCCCTCTGCCTCTCTCTCTCTCTCATGAATAAGTAAATAAAATCTTAAAAAAAAAAAAAAGATTAGAGCAGAAATAAGTGATATAGAAACTAAATAAACAGTAGAACAGATCAATGAAACCAGGAGCTGGTTCCTTGAAAATATCAACAAAATTGATAAACCTTTAGCCAAACCTATTAAAAAAAAAAGGGGGGGGGGACTCAACATCAGAAATGAAAGTGAAATAACCAACAGCACAGAAATACAAAGGATTGTAAGAGAATATTATGAAAAATAATATGCCAACAAATTGAACAACCTAGAAGAAATGAATAAATTCCTAGAAACATAACCTCCCAAAACTGAACCGGGAATAGAAAATTTGAACAGACCGATTATCAGCAATGAAATTGCATTGGTAACAAAAAAAACCCCCAACCAACAAAAGTCCAGGACCAGATGTTTATTTATTTATTTTTAAAGATTTTATTTTTTTTAACATTTTTTTTTAAAGATTTATTTATTAATTTGAGAGAGTGAGAATGAGAGAGAGAGAGAGAGAGCACACGAGAGCGGGGAGGTTCACAGGGAGAAGCAGATTTCCTGCCAAGCAGGGAGCCCGATGAGAGAGACTCGATCCTGGGACTCCAGGATCGTGACCTGAGCCGAAGGCAGTCGTTTAACCAACTGAGCCACCCAGGCGCCCCTAAAGATTTTCTTTTAGAGAGAGAGAGCACGAGCAGGGTGAGGGGCAGAGGGAGAGGGAGTCAAGCAGAAGCCCCACCAAGTGGGGAGCCCAACACAGGGCCTGATCCCAGGACCCTGAGATCATGACCTGAGCCAAAAATCAAAAGTCGGACGCTTAACTGACTGAGCCACCCAGGCACCCCTCTACCAAACACTTAAAGAAGAGTTAATACCCATTGTTCTCAAACTATTCCAAAAAATAGAAGGAAAATCCATTCTATGAAGCCGGCACTACCATGATACTAAAACCAGATAAAGACACTACCAAAAGAGAGAACTACAGGCCAATATCTCTGATGAACACAGATGCAAAAATCCTCAACAAAATACTAGCAAACCAAATCCAACAATAACATTAAAAAAATCATTCACCACGATCAAGTGTGATCTATTCCCAGGATGCAGGGGTGGTTCCATATTTGCATATCAGTCAGTGTGCTACATCACATCAATAAGAGAAAGGATAAAAACCATACGATCATTTCAATAGACGCAGAAAAAGCATGTGACTAACAACATCCATTCATGATAAAAACCCTCAACAAAGTAGGTTCAGAGGGAACAAACCTCAACATAATCAAGGCCATATATGATAAACCCACAGCTAACGTCATACTCAACGGTGAAAAACTGAGAGCTTTTCCCCCTACAGTCAGGAACGAGACAAGGATGTCCACTGTCACCACTTTTATTCAACATAGTACTGGAAGTCCTAACTGCAGCAATCTGACAACATAAAGAAATAAAAGACATCCAAATTGGCAAGAAAGAAGTAAAACTGTCACTATACGCACATGACATACTCATACTATATATAGAAAACCCTAAAGACTCCACCAAAAAACCTCGCTAGAACTGATAAATGAATTCAGTAAAGTTGTAGGATCCAAAATCAGTGTACAGAAATCTGTTGCAGTTCTTCACCCTCATAATGAAGCAGCAGAAAGAAATTAGGAAAACAATTCCATTTACAATTGCACCAAAAATAATAAAATATCTAGGAATAAACCTAACAAAAGAGGTAAAAGGCTTGTACTCTGAAAACTATAAAACACTGATGAAAGACATTGAAGATGACACAAATGGAAAGACAGTCCATGCTCATGGATTGGATGAACAAATATTGTTAAAATGTCCATACCACCCAAAGCAATCTATAGATTTAATGCAATCCCTATCAAAATACCAACCGAATTTTTCACAGAGCTAGAACAAACAATCCTAAAATGTGTATGGAACCCCAAAAGACCCCAAATAGCCAAAACAATCTTGGAAATGAAAAAGCTGGCAGTATCACAATCCCAGATTCCATGTTACATTACGAAGCCATAGTAATCAAAACAGCACGGTGCTGGCAGAAACATAGACACACAGGGCGCCTGGGTGGCTCAGTGGGTTGAGTGTCCTAATCTTGATTTTGGCTCAGGTCATGATCTCAGGGTCCTGGGATCAAGCCCCGTGACAGGCTCTGCACTCAGTGAGGAGTCTGCTTGAGGATTTCTCTCCCTCTCCCTCTGCCCCTTCCACTTGGGCATGCACTCTCTCTCTCTCTCTCAAATAAATAAATCTTAAAAAAAAAAAAAAAAAGACACATAGATCAACAAAACAGAAGAGAAAGCCCAGAAATAAACTACACTTATAGGGTTAATTTTTGACAAAGGAGGGAAGAATATCCAATGGGAAAAAGATAGTCTCTTCAACAATTGGTGTTGGGAAAACTGGACAGCTACATGTAAAAGAATGAAACTGGACCACTCACTTATACCATACACAAAAATAAATGGGTTAAGGACCTAAATGTGAGGCCTGAAACCATAAAAATCCTAGAAGGGAGCACAGGCAGTTACTTCTCTGACATCGGCTGGAGCAACTTTTTTCTAGATAGGTCTCCTGAGGCAAGGGAACTAGAAAGAGAAATAAACTGTTGGGACTACATCAAAAATAAAAAAAGCTTCTGCCCAGCAAAGGAAACAATCAACAACACTAAAAGGTAACCTACAGAATGGGAGAAGATATTTGCAAATGACATATCCAATAAGGGGTGAGTATCCAAAATATATGAAGAACTTATACAACTCAACCCCAAAAAGATAATCCAATTAAAAATGGGAAGACATGAACAGACATTCCTTCAAAGAAGACTTCCAGATGGCCAACACACACGAAAAGATGCTCAACATCACTCATCATCAGGGAAATGCAAATCAAAACCACAATGAGATATCACCTCATGCTTGTTAGATTGGCTAGAATTAAAAAGACAAGAAATAACAAGTGTTGGTGAGGATGGGGGGTTAGGGAAGGAAACCTCATGAACTGTTGCTGGGAATGCAAATCAGTGCAGCCACTATGGAACACAGTATGGAGGGTCCACAAAAAATTAAAAATAGAAATACCATATGATGATCCAGTAATCGGTATTTACCCAAAGAAAATGGAAACACTAATTCGAAAGGATACAAGCACCCCTATGTTTATTGCAGTATTATTATTTTTCTCAAAGACTTTATTTATTTGAGAGACAGTGAGCAAGAAAGAGCACAAACAGAGGGGAGAGGGAGAGGGAGAGGGAGAAGCAAACTCCCCGATGAACAGAGAGCCTGACGCAGGGCTTGATTCCAGAACCCATGACCATGACCTGAGCTGAGGCAGATGCTTAATTGAGCCACCCAAGATGTGGCTGCCATCTTGGTTCCCTTCACTGGCCTGGAGGTTACAGCACACAGAGAAGCCCTTACTGAATTCATCCAGCAAGATGATAGCCAACAAAGTCTGTTGTTACTGAACACTGAAATGTCTCTGATGAGAATAGCTATTCTCCAAACTAGGATGGCCTGAGACATTATTACTCCACAAGGAGGCACCTGGGTGCCATTATCCAAACAGAATGTTGTGTGTTCACAGCTGATGAGTCTGCTAATGTATGATCTTTATTAAATCACATAAGGACATAAGTGAACGCCCTGAGTGATCCAACCCCCAGCCTCGGGAACTTATTAAATCAGTGGTTCGAATCATGGGGCTCTTAGAAAAAGCTGTCACTGATTTTGGAATCAGTGTCTTATTCTGCATTCTCTCTTACACGTGCCTATGTTGTTGCTGGGGCATCTGCCTCCAGTATAGCCAGAGAGCCACCAAAGGAGCCACTTCCAAGTGAATCAGACCCCCTGCTGATGGCTCAGAGCCCACTGCAGAAAGAGGAGCACCCAAGACAAGTTCCCTTGCTCAGTAAACCCGCCACCTTCCCACTTGGAGTGGCTGTCTCTTTCTTCCATTTCTCCCTCCGAGTGTGGGGACCCATTTCAGGTTATACCTGGGAAGCTCCAGAGGGGGTTACGAACCAACAAAATGATAAACAGGTGTATGGATGAGACAGACATATGGGTGGATGGGTAGAAAGACAGAGGGAAGATGGAATGGAGAGGTAAGTGCCTGGGGAACTGGGAGGCGAGGGTCGCATGAGGAATGGGTACCTTGCTTTCGATGCCCACCCTTCCCCTCTTACCGATCTCCAGGCAGGACTGGCCTCCCTGCCTCTGCCGTGTTTAAAGCTGAGCCGACCCCCCAGGCTGCCAACTTCTGTGTAACACCAGCCTCACCCCGGGAGGCCAAACCAGCTAGAAGCTGGGGGCACAAGGCCCTGAACATCCACAGGTTCCAGTGAACGTGGGCCCTGGGACCCACGTGTCTCGATCCCAGGACTCCAGCCACCACCCCGGGATCCCAACACTGACCTGCACTTGGCTCTGGGCGGCAGCGACCCTCTTGCGGAACTCCTGGAGCTGGGACCGCTCTCTGGCGTCCTGAGGCTCCTTGCCCTCGAGCTCCCGCAGCTGTCTCTGGCTTTCACTCAGCTCAGCCCGCACCTGTTCTGCATCCCGCTCCAGCTCCTGAATATGCTGGCTGTGCTGGCGGTTCAGGGCCTGGGCCGCCTTCCCTGGAAGAAGGTGGGGGGGCTCATCACCGGCCGCCCCTCTCCCCCAGGAGGACCATCCCTTCACACCCCTGGGAGGGGTTCCAGTCACCCGCCAGCCAGGGGCACCTGCATGGGCTTTGCCAAGGTACCACAGGTACCATGAGTTAATCTACTTTCTTTTAAATCACTCGCTTTTTAAATGGGCCTTATCAGTAACAGCAATCCAGGGATATTAATGGGTTAAATTGGCTTTAGTTTTACCTAATACATACTAACAAATATAGAGCTTGGGCCTGCATATTATTAAGCCTCTAGAACTAACTTCCATTTGCAGGAAATCTGAGGACAGAGAAACAAGTTAAATAACAACATGAAGAAACAAATAGGCAAACCGAGAACATGGGGTTAAGGGGGTGGGGGTTGAGATATTCTACAGGACTTTGAGAAGGAGCTAGAAGGGAGACTTCAGACGCCTAACAAGCACACACAGCATGTGGGACACGTGTGGAGCTGGGTTCCAGCAAACCAGCAGTCCACAGACCCTGCTGAGGAACTTCGGGGACGGCCGTGCCCTGGGCATCCAGATGACAGGAAGTTTTGTTAGATGTGCTCACGGCATTTTGGTTAAAATGTCCAAAAGAGGCATACCGAAATGTGTGGGGGCCAAATGACAAGATTTGTGGGGATTTGCTTCAAAACACTCAGCAAAGAGAAAAGGGAGAGATCAATGTAAAACCTCGTAACACTAAATCTGGGTAATGGGGTGAGGGCCCCACTGGCCCAGTCTCTCCTCATGTGTTTGAAATTCTTCATTAGGCATTTTGTAACAAACATGTAACTATTAAAATAAAAAGTCTCAGCTGGTCACTACCTCAAACCGTTCCCAGGCCCTTTACACACATCACCAGGGGTAGACAGAGCATGATTTGGGGACACTGTTTGCTCCCTAAGACCAAGAGGTCTGAGTGCACCACACTGCCTCACACAGCAGACAACTAGTAAATACAACTACTCCTCATAGGTAATGCTTCCTGAGAACCAGCCTAATTATTTCAGCTGAATTAACTCACTTCAACAACCCATAAAATAGGGACAATTACTATCCCCACTTTAGAGATGAGAAAACTGAGTCACAGAGGCGCTATCCTACTTGCTCAAGGTCCTACAGCTGGAAGAGGCTAGCTGGTTACCAAACTTAAACCATCTGGCCCCTGCTCCTAACCACCCTCAGGTGGGAGACCCACCCGAAAGCCCACCACCTCACCTGTGCGGACCAGCTCGCCAATGAGCTCCTCCTTCATGCGGATGTTGATGGCCAGTTCTCGGATCTTCTGTTGGGCTTGCGCCAGCCGCCACTCAGAGGCCATGGCAGCGGGGGTCTGACGGGGTCGAGCCAGGGCCTTGCTCCCACCAACGACTGTAACAAGCCCACTGTCAAGGCCGCTGCCCCAACAGGGGGTGGCGGGGGAGGGAAGAAGCACGCCCTGGGCAGGGGCAGCCAAAGATGAGGTGTGGACTGTCCAGGATGGCTAGTGCAGGACCACGAAGGGGAGGGTCAGAGCCCTCTCCGCCCCGGACCCAGCTCACCTCTGGGCCCCGGGATGGCTGCACCCAGTTCCTCAAGGTGAAGCTCTGGGCCCTTCTTGTCGAGTGGACTCCCTGGGCAGGCCCCCACCCTCTGGCTCCACTTGCTGATCCCGTTTCTGGAAGACAGAAGCAGGAGTCTGTACCCTTCCCAGCCAGAGGAAGGAAGAGAAGCCATTGGGCCTTCTATCCCCTCAGGGCCAATGGAACCCCAGGGTGTTAGTCTGGAAGAACTGAGGCCAGGGGGGCTGAGCTTAGGGGGCGCTGGGCTGTTGGGGGCACCGAGGGCCGCCTTGAAGGCTGAGAACCGGGAAGCCTCGGCCCACCCTGCAGCACATTCACCCCAGTGAGAACTCTGGGTCCCAAGCCCCCCGCCCCCATCTGTTCTTCCCAACTGCATGGGGGAATGGAGGTGAGGGCACCCTGAGACCACAGCGGGGTCCTCCCCCTGCCCAGCCCGGGCCCTGAGGTGGTTTCTGTCGGGTGGCAGCTGGTCCCACTCACCTGCGCAGGTGCAGGGTCCGCTGGGGGGGCTCCTCCTCCTCCTCCTCCTCGTCCGAGGCAGCTGAAGAGCCGCTGCCGGGCCTGTCTGCCTCCGCCGTGGCTCTAGCCTCTCTGCCATCTGTCACCTCCTAGGGGAGTGCCAAGGGCTTCAGGACAGGAAGGCTCCAGGGCGCCCTCCACCAGGCATTTCCCATCACCAGTCTTGGTGCCCCCCATGCCCCGCCCTGCCCATCCCAAGTTGGAGCAGGAGCTCCCTCCCTCCCCCACCCAGCACCTGGGACTCCTCAGGTGACAGTCTGCCCTATCTTTGTATACAGGCCATCTGCACCCAAGTCTTTATCTCACCAACAACACTCTGCCCGAGTGGTGGGTGTATAACAGACTCCTGCCCCACTCACGCCCTCCCTCTCCTCTGTGCTTTTACAGCTGAGATGACCCAGAGCTTTCAGGAAGATGCAGGAGCAGCCTTTGTCCAAAAGGTCCCAAGTAGGAGGCCAAGCTCAGGGCGATTAGGGCTCATGGGAAAGTAAACTTGCAAAGACAGAAGGGGTAACCTCAGAGGTGATAAGCTCCCCATCTCTGGAGGTATGCAAGCTTCCCATACAGTGCCGGAAGCCAGAATCCCCTCTGTAACCTCCACAATCTGCAGCCAGCCCAGGGATGCCCAATGGCAGCAGATCCTTCTGAGCGGCCCTACAGAGTCACCCAAATTTTGGCCCTTCCTCTAGGGGCACTGGAAAGGGGCGTCTCCCAGCTCGTCCCAGGAAAGCCTGGGGTGAGGGGCACATTCCCCGGCACCGCCCTTCCTCTGCCCAAGGCTGTCCAGTTCAACAGACACCCAGCCTCACCACCTCCTCACCTCTCCCCAGTTCTCGGGGCCAACTTCATCTCCAGGAAGGCAGGCAGGGGGCACCATGCCCAGCGCGTGGCTGTGGGCACCCCCCAGGGGGGCTGTGTGAGGCCGGGGCACAAAGGACCCGGGAGGCAGGCCCTGCAGGAGCCCTGGGGCCCCCCAGCCGGGCCGCACCAGTTCTAGCCGCAGCCGCAGCTCTGCCATCTCCTGCTGCTGCTCCCGCAGCCGGTCGCTCTGGAAGACAAGTGCCTGGTGCTGATGCGGGGCGCGGGTGGGGAGGGGGCAGGGATGCCGACAGAAAACTGAAGAACAGGTCTGAGGCCACCCCACCCTCTCTGGGCTAAAACTGAGAAGGGCCAAATACCTCTGACCACCTCTTGGGCCCTCGCACCGCCCCCCTCCCCCCGCACTAGTTCAGGGTCAAACTCACCCCACCCAGTTAGGTCCTATCCCTCCCTCCGTCAGTCCGCCACTTCCATGCCAATCACAGCCGCCAGAGGGCGCCAGGATCAATGCTGACCCAGTTACCTTGGGACAAAAGGGCCTGACTCCAGGGACCAGACCCGCTGCCCCTCCAGTCCCACCTCTCATCCCGCTCATCGCCATGCCGCACACCCACCCGCACCATCTGTTCCTCACCTCCACACTTGCTCACTTGTTCCTCCCCCATCTCTTTCCACCCTGTCAGAAGCCCGCCCTGGCTAACTCCCTCTTCTCTGAATTTCACCTCAAGGAAGCCTGCCCCCCACCTGCAGTTTGTACTGCTCCATGGCGTCCTCCAGCGCAGCCAGAAAGTCTCGGTTCTCCTCCTCCAGCCGGGCCACCTGGCTCTGCAGGGCAAGCAGCTGCACTGCCCCTTCCTCGTCCTAAGGGGCAAGGAGAGAGACTTCAGGACAAGCCTGCCTGTCTCTGGGACACCCCAGCCCTCCCTCTGCCCTGCCAGGGGTTCCCCTAGCCCAGCTGGCTACTCTGCTGCAAGCCCTGGCAGCAATCGGGGCTCCAGAGCCCACCCTGCCAGTGGTCCCCTCTGCAAGCTATTTGCGCCATCTCTTGTCATTATTAATCATACTTTTATTAATAGTAACATCACCACTATTATTAGGAACCACCTACTGAGGCTCCACAGCATGCTGGGCTGGGCACTTGGTACCCCTTCGGCCCTTAGAACATGCCCAGAGGTGGATACCAACGTTCGCCCCATTTCACAGATAGAGACCCTGAGGCTCGGGGAGGGTAAGGAATGTGATCGAGGTCATCAGCAGTACTGCCTCTGAATCGGCAATGTGCTCTGCTGATGGACAAGGGGCAGGGGCACGGCTGGCTATATGAAAACCTCTTCCTTCCCCGTTCCCTCCCTCCCCGGGGCCACACCTGGCCCTTGGCCACCGTTGGCCCGCCGGGCCCCTGCGTGGCCTGCTCCTCGGCTGAAGCGCTCTCGATGCCGCTGTCGGGCCCGGAGGCGGAGCTCAGGGCGCTGCGCTCGCCCTCGACGGCGCACAGCCAGTCGCGCACCTTGCGGGCGGCGGCGCCGGGCAGCCCGGGCTCGGCCTGCAGCTCGCGCAGGAGGCTGTAGGCGGCGTCGGTGCGCGCCCGGTAGCGCGCGCACTCGGCGCCCAGGCGGGCGGCGGCGGCGGCGGCGGCGGGGGCGTTGGCGGGGCCGGGGCCGCGCCGGCCGCGGTGGATGATGCGCGTCTCCGAGCGGTGGCGCGGGGGCCCCCGCGCGCCGGCCGCGGCCTCCTCGGGCGCGCGCTCCGTCTCGGGCCTCCAGTTGACCGTGGCGCGGTTGCGGATGTTCTGGGCGCGGCTGGCGTAGTTGAGGGTGTTGAGGGTCTCGTCGAAGTCGGAGGAGGAGGGGCTGACGCAGGCGATCATCACCGTCTTGGCGTTCCCGCCCAGCGAGTCTTTGAGGATCCTGAGGACGCCAGGTGGGGCGCGTCAGGGGCCCCAGCGCGCCGGGACCGCGAATCGTACCCCGCGGGCCGGCACCTCGGACCGCTGGACGGCGCGCCCCGAAGCCAGATGGGACCCATCCCTTACTCGCCTCCTCCCGCTCAGCAGCCCGAGAGGGGCCCCTGCTCCCGTGGGCCGCCGGCCGCAGGGCCCTCACCGGGTGATCTTGGAGTCCCGGTAGGGGATGTGGCTGCCGCGGCGCTGGGGGTCGCCCAGGGCGCTGATGACGTTGCCCAGCGCCAGGAGGCTGCTGTTGATCTGGATGCTCTCCTTGAGCCGCTCTCCCGTGCTGCCCGTCTTGAGCACCCTCTCCGAGCCCGCCAGGTCCACGAAGTGGAACTTGGACACCAGCAGCTGGCCCGCGGCGGGTCGGGGCAGACGGCTGGGGGCGCGCCCCCGCTGCTCCAGGGTCACGGTGAAGACGGTGTGTGAGCGGCTGGACAGGCGGTTGAGGTGTGTGGCCCCCGTGTGCCGCGCCGCGTTGCCCATCTCCAGGAGGCTCAGCACCTCGTCCAGGCCTTCCACGTCCACCTCCTTCACGCCACACAGCACTGCGGGCACGCAAGGCGGTGAGCCCGGGCCAGGGGCTGCCCGGGACTGCGCGGCCAGGAGGGCAGGCAGAGCAGGGCTGGCCCTCTACGGCTCTTCCTGACCCAGGTGCCCCTTCCCCATGCCCGGGACACCCGGGGGGTAGGGGGTGGCGTGTCCTGTTCATCCTGGCTCGGGCCTCGGGGCTCCAGCTTGTCCCAAGCCCACCTCAATGCCTTGCACTCTGGGTACAGAAGTATATACTGAACTCACGGGAGACAGGAGACAGGAAGGCACAACCTTCCAGAGCTTGGGTTCCCCAGTTAGGAGGTACCCCTCCCAGACGGGTGAACCACCCCTCAGCAGGTGAAGCCCCACTCCCAGCCAGTGGAGGCCCTGGGAGTTCCTCACCAACATTTCCCCGATCATCCTCCCGAAGCTGGATGTCACGGCTGGCAGTGCCCACCTCCAGCAGGTCCCGGAACTCCTCCTTATACACTTCCAGGTAGGACACATGCACCAGGCAGTCCAGCAGGTCATTCTCATCGATAAGCTTGAAGGCTTCAGCCATGGCCCGTGGGATGATGCCCTGCTCGTCCTCATGAAGGGACGCTGGGGACACACCACAGAGCCTCCTGCCACCATGCCTTCAGCTGGACAGGGCTCAAGGCCGCAAGGCCCCTGCCAGCAACTGGAGGCTGGGGCTCCAGCATGAAGGCAACAGCAGAGGCCAGGATGGCTGGGTAGCCTGAGCCAGCCCATGCTCCAGGGTGGTCAGGCAGAATTATAGAATTTCAGAGTTGGAAGCAACCTCTCAAGGTCCCACCAACCCCTTTCATGATGTAAGCATCCCTTCCACTACATCCCTGCTAGATCAGCAGATACCCCTGGGTTGATTACTCCCCAGGACAGGGAGCTCATTACTACAGTCTAGGCTCAGTTATCTAAAGGACCTCCTAAATTTATCCCAAGGGAGTAATAAGAGGATATTCAGAGCAGCACTCTTCATAACTTCAAAAAAATTCAAAAGTCCTAAGATCCAATAGGGGATCTGGTTAAATAAATTATCTCATATATACCATGGAATGCCAAGCCACCCTTAAAAAATTAGCTTGAAAAATAAATAAATAAATAATTAGCTTGAACAATAATGATATAGAGAAATGTTTATGATAGATTGTTAAGAAAAATAAACAGGATATAAAAGAATGGGTATAATATAATCCCATTTTTTAAAGGTAAAATAATTTCTTCAGAGAAAGAAATTGGAATGCTAACAGGGCTGAAAAGCAATTATCAAGTAAGTTTTCTTTTGTGCTTGTGTTTTTCTGTATTTTCCTAATTTTGCATGACAAACATGGATACTTTTATAACCTAAGAGAAATGGGGGCAGTGAAAATGGGGGCAGTTCCTTCAACTGGCCCAGAGCATCTCTCCCAAGAGTCTGCTCCCGAGCTCCACTGAACTGCCTGCTCCCTCACCAGGCGGCAGCCAAAGCACGGCTCTCCCAGGACCATCCCCATTCCAACTACTCTGACTCTGACTCAAACATGGATTCCTGACCCTTGGCAGGCATCCCGACAACCTCCAGAGACAAGCTGACTTCTCTCCCCTTTCCGCCCGCTGAGATCACCAGAACCACATAGTGTGACCTCGTTTCTGGAGCTGAAAGGCCCCCCACCTCCAAGGACTCTCCCTTCCTCCGCTGGTCAGCCTACTGCCATGGCTGGTCCCCCCAGTGGGCTGCAGATCTGAGGAGGAAAGCTGCTCTCCTTCCCCCAGCGCTCCCACCTTCGACAGGGAATGGCAAAGGCAGAAGTTTCGGCGACAGCGAGGCCCCTCAGCACGGGGCCCAGGGCCTCAGGCAGGGTCACTCACCCACACTGGCCTCCCCCATGGTGTATGTCTTCCCGGAGCCTGTCTGACCGTACGCAAAGACCGTGGCATTGAAGCCCTCAAAGAAAGCCTCGAGGAGGGGCTGCACACAGGCCCGGTACACGGCCTCCTGCCCGGCGTCCTCAGCCAGCACCACGTGGAAGCCAAAGTGGCGGTCTCGCCCAAGGGTGACGTGGCTGTGCTGAGGCTCCGCCCTCACGCAGCTCTGGTGCCCATGCAGCAGCTCCTTGGGCAGCAGCGGACGGACTCTCAGGGCCACCCTCACCGGGGCCTCCTCAGCCCCTGGCAGCCTCTGGCTCTCCAGCCCCATGCTGGGGAGGGGGGGCTCCTCCTGGCCCTAGAGAGAGAGCAAGAGGCCCCTCCCATCAGCACCTGTACCCCAGGGGCTGGACCCACCCCGCAGGTGACCTGGAGCCACATCCTGGGGCTCCTGACCTTGGAGAGCAGGGAGCGAGGGTGATTAAAGTTCAGAGCGTCCTCTGCACCAGCCTGGCGCCCAAATACTGCAAGGGCCGCCTCAGTCCTACAGGTAACCCTTCATGGCCCCCATCACTGGCAAAACAGGCCCTAACTCCACCACCTGAGTCCCATGGGCTCCCGTGTTCTAGCTGTACCCTTCCCCTGGAACCCCATCTCCTAGGACACACCCCCCCCACTACCACCACCACCACACCAGGGAACTCCTTTCCCCAGTACCCACTGGGGTCTCCATAATCTCTGCCTTTGTCACCTCACATCCCCGCCCCACCTTCTTCAAAACAGTCAGATCCTTCGAGACCAAGTTCCCGCCACCGGATCTGCCAATTCCATCTCCTAAATATCTCTCAGGTTCACCTGCTTCTCCCCATCCTATGGCCAAAGCCCGGGTCCTGGCCACTGACCTCTTGACCAGCTTCCTCACTGCTCTCCGCCTCCCTGTGCCCTCCGCCAGGACAACCAGGGGCATCTTTCAAAATTGCAAAAGCAATCCTGTTACTCTCCTGCTTAAACTCTCCCAAAAGAGGCTCCCCACTGCCCTTGATATTCAAAAGTCTAACAGCCCTGTCTACCTTGTCTACTAACATCCTGCACCCCACCTTTGCCCACCTTTGCTCACCTTTCTCTGCTTGCAACACACTCCCATCTCTCCCGGGCTTACACACACACACACACACACACACACACACACACACACAGCGCCCAGTGGTGCTCCCACCAGCCACTGGCTGCTCTGTTGCAGACCGAGCTGGGAGGCAGGGACCCTGCTGTCCCGTTTCGTGCTGCATCATCAGCGCCCAGCACAAGGTCGGTCGCTTAGTAGCTGCCCAACAGTGATGATGAAACTGCATCCAAAAAACTTTCCCCGTCCCCATTCTCCTCTTATCGCAGTCCACACCGCCCCCTACCCCCGGGCCCACAGCCCTCAATTTGTCATTAACTCTCAACACATGTAACCGTTCGTTCGTTCCCTCACTCATCCAGTCCCTCCCAGGTGCCGGGCCCTGGGGACACAGCGGGAACCATCGCGCAATACAGTGGGCTCCTCCGCGCGCCCCGCACCCTGAGCTCTTCCAGCGCCGCGCGCCGAGGGCGCCCGGACAACTCCACCGGTGCGGTCGGGCGCTGGAGGAGGCGGGCACCGGACAGGAGCTCCCGGAGTTTGGAAAAGTGATTATAAATGCGGACCTCGCAGCGTCGGCGCTCGCTCCTCCCGCCCAGGCCCGGGATGCTGGCCTCAGGCCTCCGACTTAGGGAAGGGGATGCTCCCGCCCGCCCAGGAAAGGGCCTCCAGGAGGCTGGTACGCAAGGATGGGGGTTCCTCGTGCTCAGTCAGAGCTCCCCAGGTGCCGGCCCCCCCCCCCGCCACCCGGCCCAGGCCTGCGCGGGGAGGGGGCGAGCGCGCGCCTCCCCCCACCCGCCCCGTCTTCGACCTCCACCCCTCCCGGGCCCACACCCACCTGCTTGGGTGGGAGCACAGTAACCCCCCGCGGTGCAGTCAGCCTCCGAGCCTCCGCGCGGCGCGCTCCGATGCCGTCATCGGGACCCCCGCCCCCCAAAACATCCCGCCCCTCACCCGCAACTCCGCCCGCCTGGGCTCTCGTGGGCGGAGGCGCGAGCCGGGCGGCGCCGCAGAGTCTGTCCGCAGACGGGGCGGGGCCAGGGCTGAAGGGGCGGGGTTTGGACGGGGCCTCGTCAGAGGGGCGGGGTCATACGTCCCAAGGGGTGGGGGGCCCAGCGCGGTCCGGGGCTGCAGACGCTGCTCTCTGATTCCAGCGCAGACTTGCGGAATTCTGGGGACACGGCGACCACCAAGGCCCGCCTGATGCTCCGAGCTGGAGAAGCCCACCTGCTCAGGGAGCGGGGCACCTATATCTTACAGTGCAAGTTGCAACAGGTGAGAAGACGAAAACTAACAAGGAGACTTGCTCCGCGAGGGGAGGTTGGATTTTCCAACCCTAGACTCAGTAACAGTGGACGAAAGATGAGCTACTGTTTGTTCATTAATTCATTGGTTCAGGTGCAGACCTTTTCTCCTCCCGCCATTGCTACCCCTGTATCTCTTCGCAGCACTCCCTATGCCCCCTCAAAGCTCAGCAAAGCTCTCCCTGCCCCATCCCCATCCCCATCCCCAGGAAGCCTCCACCCTCCTTTTCTCTCTAAAGCTGAGAATGATCCATCCCCCGGGAGATTTTCGAGATCGGGCTGGAGGCCCACTCCGCCCTGTGTGAATGGGCCCTAGCTGCACCCTCTGCACTCACACCAGAGTCGTCGCTGTGCCCCTTCTCCGCCAAGACCCGGGTGGGGTGGTGGGGCGGTGGATGCCACCAGGAAGCCGGCAAGCCAGACAGAGCACAGGATGGAGGCTGCCCCTGGGGGAGCCTCACCAGGGCAGGCCCTGACAAGGCGTGGCTCCACAGCCCTGGCTTGGAAGCCCCCAGTTTAAAATGAGCAGGGGAACCACTGGTCTGTTGGTAGACTGCACGGCTACCCAGCCTCGGGTTCCTGGAGGGACAAGTGCCCCAGAAAGAGGCCACTGGGAGGTGAGGTTGTAGAGTTCTCAGCCAGCCTCTCTAGTTAGGGAGGTTATTCTGGGTGAACAGCTAGGGGAACCTTGCAGAGGTATTCATCCTGCATTTACCTGGGCAGGTGCTGCCCAAGGGACTGCCCCACACATCACTTCCAGTGTGTCCCCCACCATCCACCCCAGCACTCCAGCCATCCTTGTCTCCTCCTCTCATCCTGACTGCCCCTCCCCCATAGCTTCCAGTCCAGGCAAAGCTCTTTGTCCTCTACACCCTGGCCACCCAAGCCACCATCTGGGCCACTGGAGAGCCTCTTCACTGGTCTCCCCCCGTCCCGTAACACACGCCAGTTAAAATAAAGAGCACAACGTATGAAGGAGGCAGGTAAGAACAATCAATGTCTTGGAGGTCAATGCCTTCCAACTCTTATTCTCTTTGTGTCTTAGTCCATTCAGGCTGATATAACAAAATGTCAGATGCCCAGACTGGACAGCTTATAAACAGCAGACATTTATTTCTCAAGTTTTGGGGGCTGGGAAGTCCAAGATCATGGCACTGGAAGATTCAGTGTCAGATGAGGGCGCACTTCCTGGATGTCCCAGAGGGTCCAGGTCACAGTGTGCTCACGTGGCAGAAGAGACAAGCTAACTCTCTGAGGCCTCTTCTATATGGACATCGACCCCAACCATGAGGGCTCCACTCTCATGACCTAATCACCTCCCAAAGGCCCCACCTTGAGGGTTAGGATTTCAACATATGAACCTGCAGGGGGACACAAACATTCAGACTACGGCCCTACGATATACAAGCACATACATACATATTACACACGTATAATACACATATTGTCACTTATCCATTGTACCTACTAAGCCATTAGTAGGTCCACTGACCTACTGAGAGGTCCTTGAAAGGAGTGTGCCTTATTCACCCCTGTGTCTCTTTCCCTTGGCCCATGGTCTGGCACCGTCACTCCATAGAGGTTTTCAGTAAAAGTTATTGAAGAAAGGAAGGAAAACCTTTTTGCATTAGCAGAAATATGGATATGGATCACTATGGCTCATGTTTTCATATCGTAGGCACAAAGTGACAGAAGGGCACTTAGGACACATCTGGAGAATAAAGAAGCATCCTCTTGATGGCATTTTATGCTTTAGAAGTCAAGGCCCACATCTGGAGGCCATCCTGTCCTCAGCTCAGAGTCCCGTCTTCAGTCACCTCTGTTTTGTACTCTCAGTCCTGAACCCCCCCAAAAAATAGTAGAATTGTCTATCTCCCCACATCAAAAAAAAATGCTTCCTCATTTCTAAGACTCCCATTTTCTCACATTGTCACATTTGTGAAATGGAGTTGCATCTTGTAGTCATTCCCCTGGGAAACGTGGCACCAGGAGAGGTGATGGGGACGTCCACCGGCCACCTCAAGGAGATGGTGTCTTCACCTCCGTGACCTCTGATGGACTGGTTGCACTGGGAGCACCACGTGTGGTTGAATTTTAATTAAAATCTAAAAACATATTTGTCACGTTAAATGTCATTAGAAAAATTGAACTCCGGGGGGTGCCTGGGTGGCTCAGTCATTAAGCAGGTCATGGTCCCAGGGTCCTAGGATCGAGCCCCGCATTGGGCTTCCTGCTCAGCGGGAAGCCTGCTTCTCCCTCTCCCACTCCCCTTGCTTGTGTTCCCTCTCTTGCTGTGTCTCTCTCTGGTAAATAAATAAAATCTTTAAAAAAAAGAAAAGAAAGAGAAAAATTGAACTCCACTGTAGTAGAGAAATTTATTATGTATACAGAAGATTGCCTGTCATAGACAGGAAATGCGATTAAAGGCTGTAGAAGTTACCAAGTCTCTCTGGATAGATCTATATTAGGAAGCCCTCAGCTTCAAGGAACACAACCATAACTCGATGTGGCTTGAACAATAAGGCTGTGTGTTATCTCAGCTGAAAGATAAGAGGGAGGAGGCTCTGGGGCAGGTTGGGTCAGTGGCAGTGTGACAGAGGACCTGGCTTGTCTCTTTCCCCAGCCATCACCTTCCACCATAAAACATCCAGAGGAGGAAGAGAGCACCGTATCATGCTGCACTCTTCGGATTGAAGGAACTTTTCCTGGGAGCCCTAAGAGCGGCTTTCCCTCACATCTCTTGTACCGCATGGCTTAGGGCTGCTGCCCGGGAAGTAACCACTGTAATGTTTGACTTCCAGAATGACTATGACGGCTTAGAATATGAACATGAGACAGGTCTGCATGGTGTTGGCAAATGTGATGGTTCATTTTATGTATCCACTTGACTGGGCCAGGGACTGCCCAGATATTTGGTCAAACATTACTTTAGAGGTCTCTGTGAGGGCGTTTTTAGGGTGAGATTAACATATAAATTGGTGAACTTTGAGTAAAGCAGATCACTCTCCCCATTGGTGGGAACTTGACACGCTTTGGTCAATGGAATCTGAGGAGACAGGATGCAAGCAGAGGGCTGTGATCTGTTGTGGGAGAGCATGCCCCCAGAGAGCCACTGACCCTTACTTACCCTGGATCCCTGAAATAGTACACCTGGAGCAGATCTGAATTCATGCACAGCCTGAAGCCAAGTTCAGATGATCCACAGGCCAGAGCAGAGCCACTTGGAGTGCCACAGGGGTGAGCTGAACCGCAGTCGACCTGCTGACCCACAAACGTAAGAATAAATGTATGTTGTCGTAGCCATAATCTGTAGGATATTTGTTATGCAGCAATATTATGGCAAAGGCTGACTAATACACATTGTTATTTAGGGCTTTCTATCTCTCAAAACAGAATCAATTCTAATACAAATGACTAAGTTAATATATTTGATATTAATATACTAATTTTACATATGTATTAAATATAAAACGTATTTGTCTTAGTCCTTTTGGGCTGCTATCACCAAATACCACAGACTGGGTAGCTTATACACAATGGAATTTATTTCTTACAGTTCTGAAGGCTGGGAAGTCCAACATCATAGTGCCAGCATGGTCATGTTCCAGTGATGGCCCTCTTCTTGGTTCATAGCCGGTGCCTCTTGCTGGGTCCTCACATGGTGGAAGGAGCAAGGGAGCTCTCTGGGGCCTCTTTTATAAAGACACTAATCCCATGACCTCATCACCTCCCCAAAGCCCTACCTCCTTATCCTATCATCTTTGGGGATAGGATTTCAACATATGAATTTGGGGGGGGGGGGATACAATCAGATCACAGCAATATTTGTATAATAAAAAAAAATCTCTAGTGAAAATGAGTGACTCTCAGGAACTTCATTTTGAGTGAAAAAAAATAAGTCTCAGAAGAATACATATAATTCCGCTTAAAGTTCAAAGCCTGCAAAACGAATAGTATTGGAATGAGGTATATGGATAGGAAAGGAATCTATAAAGCAAAGCAAAGGTACAGTAAACACAAAATTCCAGATTATGGTTCCTGGGGGTAGGGCCAGGGTGGGAATGGAGAAGCCAGACAGGACGTTCTAATGGGTGCTCGCTTCGGCAGCACATATACTAAAAATAGGACGTTCTAACGGTACCGCTCACATTCTGTCTCTTACGTTGAGTGGTGGGTAGAAGAAGGGTCCACCCAGCAGGACATGCAGGCTTAGTCCCCTCTTTGCAGACAGGGGACCCTCTGGATGCCTGCTAACTATAGTGAGATCCGATGAGACATGTAGAAGTTTCCACTGACTCAGGGTTTATAGGAATATGTAAGAGAATTTGACTTCTGTTTGTGACCAACATTTCAAGATTTAAAATAATTTGATTTATGCATCTTACAAGTTTTGATTAAGCATGAAGTGTTTAAATGTTTAGGAAAATTCTGCTTCATACAATGAGCAAGAAAGCCCAAGTCACAGGGCTGTCTCCAGACACAGAAGTCCTTCAGATATTAAGATCCTGAATAATTATGGAAGAAAAAAGTGGTAAATAACTGCATGGATAAATGTATTTTGTGGTTGGTAATGGTTCTTTTTCCATCTCCAAAAGTTGTGATTGAGTTGGAGGTGCATTTTGTGAGCTGGACTAGAAGAGAGGGGGTAAGGTGTTTCTCTGGAGAGGGGCCCCGACATCCCAGTGTGACATGGAGGGTTTCCCGAGGTCGTGGGCGTCCAAAGATGAGTGTAGATGAGCCTTCGCATCCACGTGAGCAAGGAGACTTGCCAAAGTGATGTCTCTCGGAAGAGTGAAAAGTCCCACACCAGACAATGAAGCACATTTCTGTCATTTAGAGGAGATACTTTGCTCTCATTTCTCTCCAAAAAGTGTTCAGAAGCCCCAAGGGCCAGGCTCAGAGCACTGTGCTACCTAGTCAAGAGATTTTTAATGATAGAATCTTTTACAACTTCAGCTGTTTATTTCCTGGGCTGTGCTATTCCATACACTGGCCCCCAGCACCCCGAGAGGTGAGGGGTATGGGCCCGGCCAGCAAGTGTGTGGACTGCTACAGCCCTGTCGAGGCCCCAGCTCTTCTGGGTTGCCAAGAGGGCAGTTTTTGTGCCAACTGGGGTATGGTCTAGAAGGAAGAGCCACAGGACAATGGAGGAGTGGACTGTCAGGAGTGTGGTTTCGCAAGCTCCAGGAAGAAAGCAGTGTGGGCAGGTGAGTCCAGACAGCTGGCTGTTTCTGCCTGAGGTCACTGCACCAGCAGCTGCCCACGGGAGCCCTGCCAGGGCTAGGCTGGACTCTATCTTTGTAGCCCCTGTCATATCAGCTTATAAGGGCCCCTCTTGTCAGATGACACTCCCTCCCCAGGAAACTGCTGGGGGTGGTGTGGATTGTAGAGGTGGGGTGGAGTGCCCAAGGCTAGCTCTGAGTCCTGGCCGTGTCCACCTGTGCATGTCCATCCTCAGATTCCAAACCCAAGCATCAAGGCCAAGGACTCATTACACCAAAGATCTGCCAGGATCCAGAGTCAGTTTCAGAAAGCTGGGCTTTCAGGTATGCAACAGAGTGGGGGCCAAGAGGGAGCTCACAGGTCTGAGAGGGGCCTATGGGGGTTGTATATATGGACATCTAAAAGGACTGACAGAGATGTAGTAATTTCCTGTGCAGCTGCGGATGACAATAACAAGAAAAACTGAGTTTGTTTTGGAAGGCTACTTGGCCTTATCTAACAGTATTTAAAATGCACATACTCTTGGGGTGCCTGGGTGGCTCAGTCGGTTAAGGGTCTGCCTTCAGCCTAGGTCATGATCCCAGGTCTTAGGATCGAGCCCCACATCAGGCTCCCCACTCAGCAGGAAGTCTGTTTCTCCCTCTACCCCGCCCCCCCCACTTGTGCTCTCTCTCTAATAAATAAAATCTTAAAAATAAATAAATAAAATGCACATGTCACGATTCCAAGTTATAAATTTCTCCTGTAGATATACTTACACATCTGCACAAAACATTTTGTATACAGACATTTATTGTAGGACTGTTTGCAGGACCAAAAAAAAAAAAAAAAAAAGAAAAGAAAGGAAAGGAAACAACCTGAAAGTCCATCACTAGGGAACCAGTTAAATCAAAGAGCATATCTACATTATGAAGCACTTACTACATGGCCATTAAAAAGAGCAAGGAGGATTTATGGTGCTGATACAAAAAGATCTCTAAGATTTATTGTTACATGAAGAAAGAGGATCACATCCCACAGCTGTGTGCACAAAGTGGGCTTGCACATGGACAACCTGTACCTGGAAGGATACCCGAGAGACTGACGGCACGGTGGTTTTTGTGAAGGGGAACTGCGGAACTCAGTG
Source organism: Neomonachus schauinslandi (assembly GCF_002201575.2). NCBI lineage: Eukaryota > Metazoa > Chordata > Mammalia > Carnivora > Phocidae > Neomonachus > Neomonachus schauinslandi. The sequence goes on from NC_058411.1 coordinate 137,794,181, forward strand.
AGGAAGACACACACCCTTTTGCAATATTTGAATTTTTAAATTATATGTATGCATTCCCTAGATTTACCAAATATTGACATTTTCAGAAATAGGACTTGGAATGAATTGTGGCTACTACAGAGGCCATACATATAGTCTATGTAGTTCTTTATAAGGTGAACGGGTCACCATTGTCGTCCCCCGGCCCTGGGGGCGCCAGCAATGGTGGAAGAGTGAACGTACAGATGAAGTCAGGAAGGAAGCAAATGGAAGTGTGGCTGTGAGCCAGGAGGTGGCGCTACAGAGCACAGGCCGGGAATCACCCTGCGAGGAGTACTGGGTACTCGGAAAGGGAGGCTAATATTTATATAAACATCCAACAGCTTCTGCACCTAATTGTCGCTCTCTTCAAAGTAGTCTGTCGAGAGCCTGGATACTCAGAGGAATCTCTGAGCTCAGGCCTTAAACATATGTCAGAGACTCCTGTTTAATCTTTGTCTACAGAGGATGGATCTAAGTTTTGGAAACAAGTCAAATGTCATTTGGCCACACGTTGGTTAAAGAAGTGAGAGCTCAAGTCAGGCGCTTAATCCTTTGGCTAAGAAACAAAACAAAACAACAAGGCATAGAATCAAAGCAAGCTGCTGCTCCGACGCTTCTTAAAAATAGGTTCGGACAGCGAAGCCCCAGAACGGTGCTAAAAAGATAATGCGTGCCTGGGCAGCGCCGCGGGCATGAGGCTCCGGTTCCCAGGGGACTACTTGGAAGAAGGCACCGCTCCCTCGGAAGTGCAGGTTCTGCTTCTGTGCGGAGAGCCGGTCCCGGCCTCGCCGTCGGGGCGGCGGGCGGGACGGCGGCCGGGCGGAGGCGCGGGGTTCAGCTCTTCTTGCGCAGCTGGCTGTACTGCGCGCGGCCCAGGATGGGCTCCATGACGCTGGGCCGGAAGAAGCTGTCGCTGACCCTGCGCCTCGGCTTCTCGCGGGCCACCGCCGGGAAGGCCGGGCGCGTTGCGGCGGGCGCGTCCACCCTGTCC
>NC_058411.1:137795592-137858112 GCF_002201575.2 Neomonachus schauinslandi
CGCTCCGCCTCCCGGCGCTCGGCCTCTTCGATGTCCCGGAATTCGCTCTCGGGCTCCATCAGCGACAGCCTGGGGAGCTGAGGGCCCGGCAGCCGTGTTAGGGCCCCGGCCTGACCCCCTCGTCTCTGCGCCTCCCATCCACCGCTTCTCCCGGCCCCTCGCATGCACCCCTCCCAGGAGCGGCCTTCCGGAGCGCACAGCCTGGGGTGTGCGACGCGGGCGGGGGAGCAGGGGAGACCGCTGACGCCTTGCCCTCTCCGATGGTCTCCTCGGCCCAGACCCCCAAGGCAAGGCAGGCAGCCCCCCTCCCAAAGTGCCTGGACCCCTCGGGTCTCCCTCAGGGGTCCCTCCGTGGAAAGTCAGCGGCTTTCCCACCGTCCCTTGGGCCTGAGCTGTGCGCTCAGCACAGCCCACCCGCGGTCCCAGCCAGGGGCAGGGGATCCCTGCCTGGCCCCGTGTGGAGCCCAAGGTGAACAGGCTGGCAGCCAAGACCCCTGCGTGCCTCTTGGAAGTGAGGGACTGAGTAACCCCCGCCCCCAACCCTTGCTCACTCTAAAGGGTGGGTGCCTGACTGAGCCTTCTGGAGCCTACACAACCCGTGCCTTGCTCTGGGCAGGGGCCCGGGGACTGCCAGAGGGACAGTATTGGTGTCTCTTGGGTTTTTCCTGTTGGTAATAGGTGATAGGACAGGGATGGGGCAGTGGCTGTGCCCTGGAACAGAGCCCACCCCCCAGGGCGCCCTGGAAGCCTCCCTCTAGCCGCACGCAAACCCCCTGAGGTGAGGGCTGGCCCAACTGGGGACCCCCAGACTGATGGTCGGAAGGGGGGGCTGTGGGAAAGGGTCTCAGGCCACGGCCAGCGTCTCTATACTCTTGGGGCTGGCAAGGGCCCCCCATCAAGGCCGTAGTTCATCAAAATGTTTCTGGGGCGCCAAGGAGATTGGGGAAAGGAGGCCCACTGCAGCCCCTTGGGTCCAATCTGCTTTACCCGTCCTTCCCAGGCCCCTGGGGTGGGTGGGACTCACCGGCACGTAGTGGACCACCGTATCTACCACGTTGTCAGTGACGCCCTTCAGGGCGTCTGACAGGGACATGGCCCTCCCCTTGGTGGGGGAGGTGGCGCGGGCCGGGCTGAGGCCCAGCATCCTCGCCGCCGAGCCCAGCACAGCCACAGGCGCCCATGTCACGGCTGAGATGGTGCTCCACGTGGCCTTCTGCAGCACGTGCGCCACGCTGCCCAGGAGGCCTTGCGGGCTGGGCAGGGCTGCCACCTGGGGGGCCAGAGCTAGGTCAGCACCTGCGGCGGTGCGCCCCCCGCCCTTGTCCTCCCCACCGCCCCCAGAGCTGGAGGGAAAGGACGGGGCCGCTGGTTTCTTCCGAGCTGTGTGGCCTTGGGCAGGTCACTTCCCCTCTCTGGACCTGCTTCCTCACCTGCACCACGGGGATGACAGTGTCCGCCCTGCCTACTTTCTGGGGCTGTTGGGAGGGTCAGCTGAGAGAAGGGCATGGAAGTACTTTGTTAGCCGGCCGTCTGGGGGTGCGGTGAACAGCGCAGCCTGCACGCACTGCGGCTCTGGGTCTGGGGGCCGAGGCCCACCCCGTGCCTCTGCTTCGCGGCCCCTCAGTGGGCTGTGGGACCGTGAGGCGTCCACGTCCCCACTCGGCCTCTGCTCGCCGCCTTACCTCGCTGAGCTTGTTCTCCTCGGTGTCAGATTCCTCCTCCTCCTCCGTCTCCTCTCCCTCCGTGTCCGTCCGGTCGTCGTGGTCCTCGTCCTGGGTGGCGGCGAGGTTGTGCAGCCAGGGCACTCGCACCTCACTCTGCCGCCGGGACACCACCTGCATGGCGGCCGCCACGCCCCACTGGGCCAGACTGCTCTGCGGGTGGGGGGGGGGGGGGGTGGCCCGTGAGCTGCTGGCCTCCCACGCCTGCAGAGGGCCGGGCAGCCCCAGCGCGCAAAAGCCCTCACCAGGGGCCGGGCCCCAGCGGACTGTCCCCCAGACTTGTCCCTGAGTGATCACTCACACACCTGGGGCGCACACATTGGAAGCGTGCAGCTCTGTGACGTTTTGTAAGCACACACGTATGTAACTACCACAGATGAAGATAGAGGCCACTTGCAACACCGCAGAAGTCTCCCGTGGGGGTGCCCCCCACCCTGCCAGTACCCCCCCCGCTGAGGGACCACATGTTGACCTCCGCCAACAGAGGGGTGGTTTTGCCCATTTTTAAACTTCATATAAATGGACTCATGCAATGGGTCTTCTTTCACAAATAGCTTCTTCTGTTCAACATGGTGTTGTAAGACTCATGCGAGCTATTGCACGTCAAGATAGCTCCTTCCTTGTCACTTCTGTGTCATAGTCCATGTACAGCCACCACAATTTACCCACCCTGCTGTTGGTGGACATCTGTGCTGTCTCCAGTTCTTGGCTAAGGATAAAGCCTGAGAGGAACATTTTGACGTGTCTTATGGGGGGACGTAAGCTCTCATTTCTGTTGGGTTGAATTGCTGGGTCTTGGGGCGGGGGGGGGGGGGAGGCGTGTTTAGCTTTAGTAGATTCTCCTTGGAGACTTGGAGATCTTTAAAGAGTGAAAAAATCCAGAGGACCCCAGTGTCCCATGGGTGGAAACAGACCTGGGCAGGTGGGCTGGTGCCCCCTCGAGGCACAGCCTGGCTCATTCCTAGCCCTAGGGAACTCCCCAAACAGGGCCTCTTTATCATACAGCTTCAGGGGACACCATTATGTTCTGTGTGAACAGGCTGCACAGTACAGCAGGCCCTCCCTACTACACGTAAGGCTGGGACATGGGTCAGTCGCAGCCCCCACGGGTAGATGATCCCCCAGGGCAGGGGACAGAAGAGAACCACTACTCCCGAATCCCTACTGGAGCCACAGAACCTGGAGCATAGTAGGTTCTCAGCAAACCTTTGTTTGAATGAATGAGTCAGGCCTGATGATGCTTTCAAAAGTGTTATTCAAATGATGGCTGAGAAGTGGTTGTTTTGTTTGCTGACCTTTATGCTTTAAGTTTTAATTTTTATTTCCTTTGTTTTCCTTGATTTGGCCTTTGTTTCTTACAAAGGTTCTTATGAAAAAATTCCAGTTTCTATCTGCTAAAATACACAGTGGGGGTGGGGTATGGTGGGCAGTTAGCCCTGCCTGGGCCTAGAAAAGGCAGCTTTACCTTAGGTGCAAGTAAGATGCAAATTAGAAGCCTCTAAAGGGGAAATTTTACAACCTGGGGGCAGTCAGAGTCAGGGATGCAGCCCAGCCAGCATTCTCTCCCCAGCAGAAGGGGTTTGGGACCTTGCTTACTTACAGGTGACACTTCCTCATCCCTGGATAGCAGCTAGGGGGTCTCTGCTCCCTCATAGGTGGGAGGGCCCACCGTAAGAAGCTCCCTTGTGAGGATGAATACCGGGGGGTAAGACTCCAAGGGAGAGGGAGAGGGACAGAAGTGCCCTCGGCTCACAGCCTGTCCTTTCCCCTCTCCTTGAAGCCCAGAGGACTGGCCCTCCACCCGCTTAAGGCCTCCTGTCCTTAAACCAAAAGTCCCAGCCCAAGCTGGAGGAGAGAATGTTCCTAGGACCAGAGGTGGAGTTGGGTGGGATGGGAGGGACCCAGGCTAGGGGTCAGCCAGAGCTCAGGGCAGACACTCACCAGGGGTGCCACACCTGGGATCCACATGGCCAGGGCGTGGCCCTGCTTCAGTGCCCCGGCTGTGGTCTGGAAGGTGTGTTGAGAGAGGGTGCTGGCCAGGGCCCCAACCCTGTGCACGAGGCTCGGCTTGGCTTTGGGGGGCTTCTGGGCCTGCTGCTGTCCTGGAGCAGGGGCTGGATGGAATTTGGGGGGAAAGCAAGGAAAGCTGATCAGAGAGAGAGGGGTGCTGGGGAAGCTGAGGTTGTGTCTCGGGTTGGAAAGTGGTTACCTGAGCTCCACCACAAGTGGAGCCGGTGACTTGGGTCACTCACTTTCCCCACTCACAAATGGGGAGAGGAGGCTAAATTAGGATAGATCCCTCTGGAAATCTTGCTGGGCCTTCCCTGTTCCAGAGCCGTGGCCGGCTGAGCCCTGGCTGCCTCTTACTAATTCCCAGGCAGCATGGGCAGCCAACTCACTTCCCAAGAAGGGTCTGCCAGCCCCCCATAATGGTAGATACCTGACCCTTCCTTGGCTGAAGGGAGGAGGAACTCTACCATCTTCTCAACACTACCCAGGGCCAAGTCAGCCCCTCCGGAGGCCAGCCGGCCGGCTCGGGTGTTGGCGGCATACTCGGCAGTGTCTTTGGCTACCCCCCAGGCGAGCTCATAGCTGGCCAGAGCGGCCCCCAGGACCTTGTCCGAAGTGCTGGCGATGGGCACGCTGATGCTATTGCGGGCACTGCGAAGGTGGGTAGAGATGGTGTCCTTCAGCTCAGAGGCGATCTGGGGGAGATGGGGAGGGGAGTCAGGACTGTGGGTCTGCTAGCCCTGAGCCCAGCTTCCAGGAAGGCTTCATTTAAAGGCTCAGGAGAGAGGCATGTGGCTGTCTCAGTCTGTAGAGCGTGTGACTCTTGATCTCAGGGTCATGCGTTCCAGCCCTACACTGGGCATAGAGCTTACTTAAAAATAAAATAAAATAAAGGCCCAGGGGAGGGGCACCAATATCTGGACCCCTTGATTAAGCTGAGCTTTAAAGGGAAAGGGCTCCAGTCCTCCCTGTGCATGGATCTCCTGGCCTCTTTGCACCCCACTTCTGCCTGGCAACATCCTAACCAACTTTACCCCCCAAAGGCCACCTCCTTGATGACACCTGTCTCGATATTCTCATGCTCACAAGGCATCTCCACTCCCCAATTCCTCGAATGTCTTGTCTGTCCTTCCCTCAGAACATGCTCTCATTCCCAGCTACATTTAGACTGAGTCAGAGATGTGGCTGATCTTCCTACCAGTTCTGTATTGGAATAATTTCTCTTTCTCTCCTAGTAGTCTGGGAGCTCTTTTGTGACAAAGATGCCCTTCATCTGGAAAAATGTGAAGAGCACAGGCCTCGGAGCCAAACAGACCTGCTCTCATGTGGCCTCCACTGAAGGCTGTGTGCCCAGGGCGAAGTCACTAGTTTTCTCATCTGTAAAATGGGGATACCCACCCTGTACCAGAGGGTTGACAAGAGGATTAAATGGGAGGGCTCCATAAATCGCATTGTGGCCCCTGGCATAGGGTAGGGCTCAGTAAATGTTTGTGGGATGAGTAGATAGTCAGTGAGATGAAGCTTATTCCCCAAAAGCGCTTGACATGGCCCTTATCTAGCAAATACCCAATGAATATACAGCTAGGTAAAGGGACTTTTTCAGTTTCCTGGTCCATAAAGGGCTGGATCTTGAGGACATGGGACTGCAATCCTGAGCTCCGATGAGTGTGGCCCATGATCTTAGGTGACTATAGTTATCAAGTGGCCCAGTGCCGGCCCACCAGGTATCCTGGGGTGGGGAAGGGGGATCATGGGATTAGAAGCAGTGGGACCCACCCCAAGCCCCTGTTTGAGTTAGCCCCTGGGCTGTGCCTGCTTTCCAGAAAGCCTGCCTCCATTTGGCACCACAGGGAGAGGACTAAGCCCACTTGTGGCCTTAGGGGCAGGCGACCACCCCCAAGCTTGGAGGGCACTTGCCATAGAAATGAAAGGCTGACAGTCATGGCATCGTCAGCCTGTGCCCTCTCCTCCTGAGAGCTGGGACAACAGAGTACGGGGCACATTAGAGAAGAGGAAAGGGACTCACCTTTTCAGGTGGGTACTGGAGGGCTGGGATCTTTTCCTCCAGGTGGTCCAGGCCACGGCAGGCCAGCTCGTTGGCAGCTATGACTAGAAGCAAAGGCCACAGTGGGGTGAGCCACAAAGACCTAGCAGTGGCCTCTGTGTCAAGGAAGTCACCTCAGAGCCCTCAAAACCCCCCAGCCCTGCTGCATCGGAAGCATCTTGGAACCTGAGTCCCCCCCCACCCCGCTCCCCAGCCCCTTTTAGCTCCCCATTCCGGGAGGCCAGGCCGGTGTCTTCCCTCTGTGTAGGAACTCTGGAGTCAGGCAGATCTGCACGCAGAGCCCAGTGCGTGCATCTGCAGAGTGTGGCTTCGGGTAAGTCACAGCGTGCCTGAGCCTCAGGTTCCCTGTTTGTCAAATGTGGACTAATGGTGCCTAACGTGCTGGGTTGTGGTGAGGAGGAAGTGACAAGAACTCTGTGAATCACCAACAAATACTGGTGTCTCCTTCCCTGTCCTCCCTCCCCTGTCTGGGTGAGGTTTGGGTGGGCATGAAGACAAGGTGTGTCCATGTCCTTCCTTCTACCTTCTAGGAGTAAGATGATCAAGAGGGTGGCAGGGAAGAGAAAGGAGTTGCCCCCAGAGAGGGGGGCAAGTGCCAGAGTATGTAGATGCTTCTAGGAGGTACGGGCTGCTGAAGACAGAGCTCTGCAGTCATGATCATGGAGATCAGTTCTCTATGCTTTCATATATTCTCTCTCTAGATAGCTTACATTTCTTCACAAAATTCTCAAGCAGCAGAGAGCCCAGATGACTTGGGCCAACTTCTGACTGGGCAAAATGAGACCCAGGGAAGTTTTTGAAGGAGTTTGGAGGCAAGGAGGCTGGCCCAAGGCAGAATCCTCATGCACCCATAATTCTCTAATCAGGATGGTAGAAGGTCCTAGACTTCTTGGTGCTGCTGGAATTTCCCTCAGCCCTATCAAGAGCCTTGCCGTGGATGCACTTGTCGTGATGAGCACTGGGTGATGTGTGGAAGTGTTGAATCACTATGTTGTATGGCTGAAACTAACATAACACTGTATGTTAACTACACTGGAATTTAAAAAGAGAGAGAGAGAGAGAGCCTTTCCTTGGAGACCGTATTTTCAAATGGGGCAGAACAATTTGAGTAGGGCTGGGTCAGGTAGTAGGGCCCGTATGGACAGTTGTTCTCCACCTCCATGGCCCAGGCTGCTAGCTCTCTGCTGCTGGGCCCGGACACCTTCCCGTCCCCCCCTGCTCCCCCCCAGGCTCTGCTGGGCCAGACCTAGAGTCTCCTGCCCCTGCTTCTGTATCAGACTCTGCTAGTTCCTACTGTTGCTGCTGGATTTGGGGCCAAAGTGGGCATCTGGTCTACCACGAGCCTCACTCCCACCACTGCCCACACAGCTCTGCCCATCCCTTGCCCTGCCAATTCTTTGGCCCATCATTGTCATCCCGGGAAAATGCCAACTGGGCTGTAGATGGGACATCTACAGAGGAGGAGAGATGTACCTCCATATCTGTACCTGTATCTATAGCCGTCTCTCACTGTATCATCTATAATTGTAGAGGAGAAGATCATGTAACGGGATGTAGGTGGTTAGAAAGGCCGTCGGACAGCCAAAAAGGCGCACAGACATATCGGCAGACAGACAAGCAAGCTACCAGACAGACAGACAGATAGACAGGTGGTGGCCTGCCAGTGCCTGGAGGACTCACACTGGGTGGACAGCCTGCGGACCACCGGCTCCATGCTCCAGGCCGCCAGGCTGCTGGCGCCCTGCACACCCTTCTCGTAGGCATTGCATACAGAGGCCACCAGCGGGTGAGCTTCCTTGGTGCTGGTGTAGGTCTTCTGGAAACACTCACAGGTGCCGCTTACCACCGGCAGCTGCAGGACCCTCTGCAACACGTTCTCCTGCTCCTGGAGCGGAAGGAAGGCAGGCAGGCAATCAAGGTGTTCCCTGCACGCTCCTGCCTCACGGGAAGGCAGCCCTGGGTCACGGAGCCCACTGGGGAGGCTAGCCTGCATCCCAGTAACCTAGGAGGAACCCAGGCCACAGAGGTCTCTGGATGGCTCACAGGAAAAATCAGAGCCAGCCTGCTATGCTCTCCTGGCTCAATCCAGGCTCTGCTGAGATACTGGGACACGGCCTCCCTGCCTACGTAGGCTGGTCCCCTGCCTGTGCATGCTCCCCCTTCCCTCCCATACCCATCTATCTGGCAGAATGCTGCTTCCTCAAGACACAGCTTGAGCATCACTGCTTCTGGGAAGCTTCCTGACCCTTCTCCTCACAACAGCAGCCACCACTTCTTCCCTGGCTCGCCTCCATCACATGGTGCTGTGATCGTGTGTGTACTCGTCCCTCTCCCAGTGCCTAGCTCCAGGGCAGCAATGCTGGCTGAATAAATGAATGGGTCGGGGCTGCGCCTAGGAGGGGTAAGTTGAGATCTGCCCAACTGCACAGAATCACAGAAGTTTAGGCCTCCAGGAGCCTCTGCAGCAAAAGAGCTTCCCATAGTCTTTCTGGCGGGCTTGTATTTTTTTTTTTTTGATTAAAAATTTTTCTCAAGTTCTTCATTGTCTTTAATTCAGATTCCATTAATTAATATATAATATTAGTTTCAGAGGTAGAGGTCAGTGATTCATCAATCTTACCTAATACCCAGGGCTCATTACATCACATGTCCCCTTAATGTCCATCACCTAGTGACCCCATGCCCCCACGTTCCTCCCCTCCACGGCAGGCTTGTATTGACAGGCCTCCTGGGATGGACCTTGCCCTCATCGAGTGGCCTGTGGCCCTCGTTGGACGGCGCTGCTGAGCTGCAACGTGCCTTCACCCGCTGCTCCACCCTCTGCCCTCTGGAACAACACTGAGCACATTTATTTCATCATTCGTGGGCTGGCCCTTCACATACTTGAAGGCAATATGCCTGCCTTTAGTGGTCCTTCCTCCGTGCTAAATAGCTCCAGATCCTGGCTCAGCTTACCGCCCTGGTCTGGTGGTCCCCTCTGGCTAGGCTACAGTTTAGTGTTGTCTTTCTTAAACGTATAGCACTCCAACTTGAAGACAGCATTCCAGATGTGGTCTAAGCATGTGGGGTACAGTGAACTTGTTGCTTCTCATTTTTGAGGTGCTGTGCTCTTATTAATGCAGCCATACAATGAAACTTAAGGTCACCCGGGAATTTCAGTGAACACACACTGGTCTTTGAGTAAAGAATGTGGGTTCTAGTCCTGCACGAGGAAATATTTACTCCAGGCACTGACTGGGGGGCTTGGGTGACAAGACCTCACTGAATTCTACCAGTGACCCTCTGACGTCAGCACTAGCACTTTGCCGGTGAGGACACAAAGACCCAGAGATGTGAGGTGACTTATCCAAGATCACACAGCTAGTAAATGACAGAGTCAGGATTCCGGCTCAGGCCTGAAATGGCCTATCTGCAAGATTCACTTCAAAATATCGCAAGGTCTGGGGATAAAGGAGAGCGCAGGTGAGGCAGGATTGGCCACAGGATTGATTAATGGCTGTTGTGGCTAGTGAAGGGTATTAATATTCTTCTGTCCACTCTTAGGAAGGCTAAGAATTCTCCACATGAAAAGTAAAGACAGAAAGCTCCCCAGGTCCTGACTCAGACGCTGGAGCTCTCTGCAGTTTGACTATGTCCCTGTTACAGGGTTCTGCTCTGGAGGTGAGGACCTAGCCTCTTCCATTTGTAGGCTGAGTTAGGAGACCCATCAAGGAGACTTGTAACAGCAGGCTACAATTTTTTAGCTTTCATTTTGCAGGTGAGTTTGAAATTTGAACTAGAAAAGGAATCTGACTGTAAACAAGAGAATATTTTCTTTAACATTTGGACAGAGCCTTCGGGGGTTGTTGTAAGCAAAGCCAAAGAGGGACAAAGAGGTCCTGGGAAGGGAATAAACCACCAACCGTTTGGATGGGTTAACTATGCACTGGTTCATTTTATGCCTCTGTGTTCTATGATTTAATATAAAACTTGGTGGTGATTCCAAGTGCAAAAGTTAGCTAAAGCCTAACCTGGGACAAGATGGGCATTATATAGGCTCACAGTTTTTAAGTTTCACCCACTATCTGAACTGTGCCTAAATCAGAGAGGCCTTGCCTGGAAGGGTCAGGTACCCCTAAAGGTATCACACTGCTCCAAGTCACAGTGAAAACCAGGCTAGACACAGAACCCCGGAAATAATGTTCCTCTAACCCTTTCCCATATGCAGCACAGGCTGTGTGTCGTGTAACCCCAAGAGGTGCCATTCTCATACTCTAGAACACGCACGACACCCCAGAGTTACAGAATGCAGTGGCTTAGCATTTGAATCTACATCCCGCCGGGGTGGACACAGTGTGGGCGTTTGCATCAGCCAATATTTCTGTTCTTTTCTTCCGAGGTGCTGTTTTCAGTAGGCACCCCCCAACCCCAAGAGCACCCTGCAAAAGGTACTGAGGGCAAGAATAATGAAAGACATAATGGCCAATGAAACAGGAATATAATCTAGACATAACTTGTTCTGAGTCCCCTGAACCTCTCCTCCCTGCTCCTTCCTCCCCAGCTCAGTGGTCCCCCCACTTCTCAAGTTACTTACAGGGAGGTCTCCATCCACCAAGGTTGGGTCCTTGTTGACCGCCATCGTAGCTCTTCAAGCTGCAAAGCAGAGTCACAGGTCCATCAGAAAGCCCTCAGCTTGAGGCCCGCAGGGTCAGTTCCCAACCTCTCATGGCCCCGATGAGGCCCAGGCTGCCGGGGAGCTCCAGCTCCCTCAACAGAAGGCATTAGGCTGGAGCATGAATGTCACAGACAAGCGGTCACTCCCTAGAGCCCCATTGGGAGGAGGTGCCCCACAGCCTACTTGTCAAGACTGATGTTTCTGACAAAGGTTCAGGGTAAGAAATGACAAATAAGGGTAGCTTTAAGAGATAAGAGGTTTTAGATGAAATTAAGGGGCTCCCAGATGAGGATCCAAAAGAGACTAAAAGAATAAATTTCAGTTTCAGTCTTTTTTTTTTTTTTTTTTGATGCAAAAGTTCTGCAACAATTCCTCTCTTTTTAGGCAAGCATACCCTCCCAGTCCTTCCCTGAATGTTCAACTAGGAAGAAAGTCATCACTTAAAACCAGCTATTTCGGCTGTGTTCTGGAAAAGCTAGTGCCCCAGAATATCTACCCTACAGTCTTGGTTATTCACCTTGAATAATCTCTCCCCCTCAGTGGTTTCCCTGAGGCCTCTTCCTCTTCAGTGAAATTCTCAGGAGACCCTTACCCTCAGCTTCTTTCCTTTAACTCTCGAAAACAAACCAGGTAAGGCAGATGTTCCCGGGCCCCCCGCACTCACGCTAGCTGACGCTGCCTCAGTCCCCCAGAGCCCAGGCTGCTGAGTGTCTCCCCCAGCAGAAACAATTCCAGCCGCTCCAGGGAAGCCTTGGGCAATACTACTAACACCTCCCAGTTGGAGGAGGGCAGAGAGGAAGAGAACGTTGGGTTATTTGAGCCGGGGTCCCCTGAACATATCCTAACTTTGGCAAGGAGATTTGAGCAACTAGGAGGAGGACTGCAGAGCTGACAGATCCAGCCCCAGAGGAGTTATTATTCCAGAGCCACGAAATATCAGTTCTGTAACATGTTTCTGGCCCCCAGTTCTCCAAAAAACTGTCTTCCAGAAGGAAGGTGTGGGAATATAGGTCATAAAACTCAAAAAATTCTAAAGTTCTATAATCTTTGGCTCCTTTTTCACAGAGTGTCCTGTGGACCGTTTTTAACCCATTTCCCTCATCCCTTATTATTTACTGTTAAGAGCGAATTTTGAACAGTAAGATTTGAACCCACACAGGAACAGAGTTCACCTGAATGTGCTACTCTTCGATTATTAAGATAAATTGCTCTTGGGGCACCTGGGTGGTTCAGTTAGTTAAGCATCTGCCTTCAGCTCGGGTCATGATCTCAGGGTCCTGGGATCGACCCCTGCATTGGGCTCCCTGCTCAGTGGGGAGACTGCTTCTCCCTCTCCCTCTGCCCTCTGCCCCCCACTTGTGTGCACTCTCTCAAATAAATAAAATCTTAAAAAAAAAAAAAAAAAGATAAATTACTCTCAGTGAAGAAGAGGACCAGAGCTAGGGGTTAACTTCTTGACATTCTAGCCTTTGAGGGAGCAATTTCAACCTCTGTAAATTCCTAGATTTCAAGGAAGTTTATTGAACTCTACCTGGTCTAAGGTGCCACCAGAACATGCTGTGGGAGAGCCAACTGGATTTTGCTGAGTCTGGAAAAGTGTTTGTGTTGACCAGGATCCTCTTACTGATCAACAGCATCCAGACAACCAAGAACTATCAGCTCACATCCCTTCCTTAGCAACAAATCAGGCAGGAGCCCAAGTTCTAGTTCCTGGCTTCAAAGATGATGGAGGACTGTAGTGTAAGCCATAGTTTTCAGATATCTAAGAAGGGTCTTTTAAAATGGATAATGGGTAAAGGGCGCCTGGGTGGCTCAGTTGGTTAAGCGACTGCCTTCGGCTCAGGTCATGATCCTGGAGTCCCTGGATCGAGTCCCGCATCGGGCTCCCTGCTCGGCAGGGAGTCTGCTTCTCCCTCTGACCCTCCTCCCTCTCATGCTCTCTGTATCTCATTCTCTGTCTCAAATAAATAAATAAAATCTTTAAAAAAAATAAAATAAAATAAAATGGATAATGGGTATGAGGGGGCACCAGCCTGGCTCAGTCGGTAGAGCATGCAACTCCTGATCTCAGGGTTGGGAGTTCAAGCCCCGTGTTGGGGTTTATTCATGATAAAATGGATAATGAGGAGACAAAACTTATTTTCCTTGTTGTTGGTAGAATTACCTCTATTGTTGACTCTCTGCTAAATTGTATGCTGTGGGCAATAGGAGAAAGAGGCAAGAGATGGGGAGATTTCTGATGGATTCTTGGTAATCCTGTATTTGTGATATAATAAGGCAGGGAATGAGGGGTCAGAAAAGGGAGAGTCAAACAGGGAGCCTCCAAAAGGAGTTATAAGTATGTGATACATTTAATACTTATTGATCCAACCCGGACTTTTAAAATACAAGACAGTAATGGAAAGGAAAGGAAGCATCTAAAAAAGGAGCCTCTGCCCTCACTTCAAGGTTCAGGACAAACTATCCATGAGGCTGGAGAGCAAACTGGGCCAAAGGGCTGTTCCAAGCCTTTGGAGTAATGGCTCTGGGCCAGAGAGTGTATAGGGCTCTGTGCCTGAAAGTTCTGCTGACAAAGCCAGTCGTTTGGCAGCTTCAGCTGGGAGTCTGGAATGTGGGTAAGAGGTGAGAAGCAGTGAAAGGGCCTAGGGCAGTCTCCTGGGAGCAGTCTGTCTTCTAGCCCCAGCTTGAAGGACACAGAGTTATCTCCTTTCCTCCCCTCACCAGCCCCTCCCGCCCCCTCCCTTCCCACATGAGCACAGGGACCTTGGTCCTCCTGCGCACAAGTGGATCCCACTGCTAAGCATGGCATTCAAACATTTGTTGCTGAATAAATTCTCAGGGAACAATGTTCAGTTGTGAATGTGCTGGCCTGTACATCTCTTAGGAACGTCTTTGGTTTTTAAAATCCCTCATGAAATGTGGAGGCTCGGAGGTGGGGAGGGTTCGTTAGAAACGAGAAAGATGTACAGGGAGGGAGGTACCAGGGTACCATTAAGGTTTTCACAAACTCTAGAAGAAGTAGTGCTCCCCAAATTCCCCATCACCCACCCTAAATCGCAGAGGACAAAAAAGTACCAAGATGGATGCCACCATAACATGCCACCACAGATTCAAGGCCAACTTCTCCAAGCAGAAGCCAAAGCTCCACCTGACAGAGCTGATACAGAAGACCCTGTCCTGGATGAGATCACCTCAGAGGTCTCTTTCAACCCAGACGTTCCAATCTACATCTTTCTTCATCCTCCTCCTCAGCTTAGATCTTCCAGGTGAGAGCTCATTTTACCAGAGCGCTCTCTACCAACTGTGTATACTCTTGATCATCTCTGGATCGCCCTTCATTTAGCGCTTCTTCATTCCCAGAACACATTCACAGATACTGGAGTCTCTTTTGTCTAGAAATTTATTAGACATAATTAATCTACAACAGTAGAGGATCTGGACAAAGTAAAATCAGTTGCTTAAACTTTTTACTTGCCCTGACCTAGCAGCTTTCATTTCACTTAAAATTCCCGAAGTATTTTCTCAAATCTCATTATCTTGATTAATCACTTTAAAAATAAGAGAGCCAAGGACCTGAGTCTGCTTTTTAAGAATCTCATTCACAGGGCGCCTGGGTGGCTCAGTCGTTAAGCATCTGCCTTCGGCCCAGGTCATGATCCCAGGGTCCTGGGATCGAGCCCAACATCGAGCCCCACATCGGGCCCCTGCTCAGTGGGGAGTCTGCTTCTCCCTCTCCCACTCCCCCTGCTTGTGTTCCTGCTCTTGCTCTCTGTCAAACAAATAAATAAAATCTTAAAAAAAAAAAAAAAGAATCTCATTCACATTTATGGGAAATTTATTTAGTGTACATTTCTTTTCTCATTTCCATTCAGGTAAGTGAAATGGCTTTACTGATAGGACTGACATTGGCCTCCTAGCTGATGGCATCTTATTTTTCTGCTTCATTTCCCTCAAATCAGAGGATCTGCAATCACAAATAACTCAACACCCAAGATGGGAAGTAGAACCATGAATAAATGGCCTTTTCCACTAGCCCCTTATTGCTCTTTTCCACTCCCCCAAACACCTCACACATATGAAGTCTGATTTATCATAGAAAATTGTGATGCTCCTTCATTCAGAGTATTCATGAAATTTCTTTTTTTTTTTTTTTTTTAAAGATTTTATTTATTTATTTGACAGAGAAAGACACAGCGAGAGAGGGAACACAAACGGGGAGTGGGAGAGGGAGAAGCAGACTCCCTGCCGAGCAGGGAGCCCGATGCGGGACTCGATCCCGGGACTCCAGGATCATGACCTGAGCCGAAGGCAGTCGCTTAACCAACTGAGCCACCCAGGCGCCCCTGAAATTTCTTAACTGTATAACTTTTGATGAAAATTAATGTGGTAGTGCCCAAACTGTTATATGGCTTTAAATAAAAAAATCTAGCTGATGAATCTAGACACAGTTTTAATTTTTATATAAACCACTAACAAAGTTCTAAAAAAGGCTTTTTGTACAGGATTCTGGAGTCTCACACGTCCACTCAATCAGGAAGGCAATGACCTATCCTCGAAAGAACACTGACTGAATTGGGAGTCAGAGGAATGAGGTGCTGGCTGGTTTTTTAAACCTGTTTCCTCATCTGTCACAGGCCACCCACAGGCACCTGTTGTGACCTCCCATATTATGTGTACCTCAGTCCTATGTGCTTCTGATTTCTGCTTCCTCAATGCACCACCTAAAGTAACCATATCTACCATGAAGGTGCCTGATGCGTTTCTGATTCTACTTCTGGGCAGAGGAAGGACAGGACTGCCATGATGAAAGGCTATAAGCCCAGTCCCCCCCCCCCGCCACGCCTAGGCATGGGCCTCTAGGGAGAAGTGGGGTGGGGGTGGGGGGTCGGGATCTGGTCAGAGGAATAAGAGGCCTGTACTAGGTCTGGGAGAGGGCTGGGTATCAGACCGACGGTAGTTGGGCAAAAGCAGTGAGGCGCACAACCCAAAGGTCGCTGTATATTAATGTTCAATTTTGGGGGCCTTTTTCCATTTTTATACATTCAGCAAACAGTAAGCTCCCACGATGAGCCTAAGACATGTTCAATAAATGTTGGATGAAAGGAAAATACTCAGAAATTCAGAAGTCACTCCAGCCCTCTAAAAAACACATATAAATTTTCATGCGCCCCCATTCTCCATTCTTGGCCCCACCTCTGCTCACACCATTGGTCACTAAATGCTCACGTGAACAAGTCTTTTGCGCAGTATGACATAGTCTGTGCCTCATGCAAATGTCCATCCTAAGACGTTATCTTTAAAGCAGGCACTAGTCTTCAGTATGAAACCACTTCAGTGCATCTTCAGCTTCATCTGAGGATAGGCCACGATGATGATGCCTGCTATGGAGGACACAAGACCTCCAAGTCCAATGATGCCAGGATTGGACTTATAGATCCCCAACTGGTCCAAGGGGTTCAAGATATCACAGAAGTTCTTCACTGTGTCCAGGAGCAAGGGAGGATGCTTCTTCAGAGATCGGAATAAGAGAAGGAGAAAGGACTGGAGCCATTCTGTTTCCTCATCAGCCACGCTGTACCCAAGAGGTTCCTGAGACAGGGACTTCTCCCTCTTTGCCCTGTCGTGTGCAGCCTGTTCCATCTGCAGGGAGATTTCATACAGATCCCTGGCCAGGCTCAGCAGGAGAGAATAGTAGTAATGGCGGGCAGCCCACATGCGCCATTTCTCTTTGTTAATGCCAGAGGCAAGCCCTACGCTCCTCACCCACAGGATGGTATCACAGATGAAATAAATCACACGGTTCACGTTGGCTAACGTCAGGCATAAGCGGGGTACCAGGTCAGTGGCATGAACGCTCTGCTGAGTCGCCTGCACAGCATGTAACACATTGCCTAATCTGAACCCTGCAAGAAGAACCCACAACAGTTAACAAATATTTAATTACTATGTTATATGAAGGCAGAATCCCTATATCAGGGTGAGAGGCCAGCACTGGTGTTTTGACAAATGACTGTCATTTGAGGCTCAGTCTTTGCTCAGGCATAAGGAAGGACTTTGCAGTATATTAAGGACACCCAAAATGATCCTGGAAGGCACAAAAGACAGTGACTCTTTAAATTTATCACCTCTGTTCCAGTGAATACCTTAACATTGGCTTACAACATCCTTCAGGCAAGGTCAATCATGAGTATGGATTGCGACATTTGAATGTTACCAGCTACACTTCGTTAGAAGAAAAGTACTATAACATGAAGTCTAGATGCAACTTTATTTATTTATTTACTTATTTATTTATTTTTGCACATACGAAGCTTTGATTCACTGTGGCTATTTCTCTGACCCAGATGCCAACATTCTGGAGAGTCTGATGCCTTAGATTTTATTTACTTTCCAGACAAAGATGGCTTTTCTTATAAAACACCATTATCATTTTGCCATCTTGTGGTCCAAACCCCTTTTGGCTCCCTACTGTTAGGAAGACAAAGTAGAGATGGTAGGATTTAGTGGCTGGGAAAACTATTAATATTGTCGTATGTGACTCCTAGTTGAATTAAATCAACCACTACAAGGCATATCCTCATCTGAGCATGTAATTCAATTAATCAGGGATGTATCAATCAACAAATATTTATTGAGCACCTACTAGAATGAGTTATAGTCCTAAACATTATGGAGAATACAAAAGAAGTACTTTCCTTAAAGGACTATATCTTAGACTCAGCAAACGCTCAAAAGTGGCTACCCTCAAGAGACTTAGAATCTCAGGAGAATGTCTGGTATTATTTTAACAAAAGTAACACAAAACAGAATACGTAATGAATTATCCTGGGTTCCAGTTCTTGCTCTTGCATCAACTGGCTGAATGACCCTGGGTAAGTCCTTCCCGGACTTCAGAGACTAGTGATCTCTAAAGTACCTGTGAGTTCTAACATACTAAAGAATCTGAGAACTTCTTATTCTATCCTTCAAAGTCATCCAAAAAAGCTCACCCTACCCTTGACAACTTAAGTCTTCTGTCATTGACCTTCCAATACAATGGTTTGCTCATAACAGTTTTGAGCCTTCGTGGGGGGAAAGAAGGCTCTCCTTCCCTTTCTCTCTAGCTACACCTCAAGTTCCACCTCCTCCCAAACCTTTTTCCTCCCTCTATCCTAGCTAATATATTTGGCACTAAATCTTATACATTATTTATACCATGTAATCTTATTTCTCTTATAAAGCTCAGCTCTCTACCCAAAGTAGTTGCTCAAAAATAATTGTTCAACATCGGATTTCTACATTCCATTCTAACATCTCTGCCTACCTACTGTAACAACATCTGATTCTTATCAAACAACTAAGATTCAGGCATGCAATTGTTACTAGAAGTATGGGGTTTCCCAGTATGCTTTATTATTAAAATGAATTACATGAGTGCAAGACACTGACTTCACTTTTGCCTGTAACATGAAACCATCCCACAAACAGGCCGAGAACCACCCCTCGATTTCCTCTAGCAATCCCTCAAGAGAAGAAGGGGAAAAGGCAAGCTATTCTGTTCTAGAGAATACAAAGGCCTTCCACAAGCCAGAAGCTCATGTTAGGGATTGCCAAAACGTTGTATAATTCTAAGAATTAAAGGTGAGCTAACACACTGTATGTCCACTGGCTATGATTAAGCAGAAAGATATGGTATAGCACCAAATGTGCACATAGGAGGTGTTGGCGAACGGTCTGTAGCAAACATTCAAACTTCTTGGCCTGTCATTTCATGAAGGCAGCGTTACTGGTCAACTTCATCAAAAAACTTCAAGGATTAGAAATTAATGATCTAGAAAGCATTTTGTAAATTACGGGGTCTGACGATTTGAAACCAGGAACCACTGTCCCTCAAGAGACAGGGTACTTACATTTACGGCCAGTGCTCACACTGGACTCCAGTTTCTTGAGCTTCATTACCACCTTCTCTTTGCCAGCTTTAGGCTCTAACAAATATCTAAGCAACATGCATGTGTATTGAGTGGCTCTGAAATGGAAAAAAAAAAAATGAGGAGAATGATTTACAAACCAAACGAAATTTGATTCATGAAGTAAGGAAAGGAGAAACATGTGTTGCTAAAAGCAAAGTTTCCAAGACAATTTCTCATATAAGTGGCTCTTACAAGAGCATAATTCTGCAATAGTCACTCCACGAGGCCAAAGGGTAGAACATGTGATGGAAATGTGACACAAAGGTAATGAAAGAGAACTCTGTAGTAATAGTGAACAGCCCTTCAAAAGGCCTGTTGCTGGCACAGAGAAATGGGTAGAGTCAAAGTGGAAATTGCAAAAAATCTCCCTCATGTTAAGTCTGCAGCGATCCATATTCTCTATTTTCTCCTGTTTAGAATGATTTTTCAGATTTCTAAAATGAACTTTTTACGTATCACCACCTACTTATGTGATCGGACATACACTCAAACCAGAACCAAATGAAAAGTTCAGTTGGCACATTACTGAATTTTTTGTAAAAGGATCAAATACACACCAATACATGAATATGTATAGATATGCTTTTATATTTGTCTTTCAAAACTAGTTAGGATTTTGGGCGCCTGGGTGGCTCAGTTGGTTAAGCGACTGCCTTCGGCTCAGGTCATGATCCTGGAGTCCCGGGATCGAGTCCCGCATCGGGCTCCCTGCTCGGCGGGGAGTCTGCTTCTCCCTCTGAACCTCCCCCCTCTCATGCTCTCTCTATCTCATTCTCTCTCTCAAATAAATAAATAAAATCTTTAAAAAAAAAAAAAAACTAGTTAGGATTTTATATAAATACAGACTCCTGCTTAATACTAAATAGTCAATAAAGTGATTATTGTTACGACTACAAATAACACTGCCTTACTAACAGCAGTGTAACCCATGAGAAGTTTTATATCACATGATCAAACATCTAAACGCACCGGAGTCTATTTAACAAAGCGGGTGCCTGTCTCCCACAGGCCTGTAACTGCACTGGAATCCCTGCAGGCTACACATATTATTCTCAATAAAAATGTGGCACATTTTCGGGCGCCTGGGTGGCTCAGTCAGTTAAGCGACTGCCTTCGGCTCAGGTCATGATCCTGGAGTCCCGGGATCGAGTCCCGCATCAGGCTCCCTGCTCAGCAGGGAGTCTGCTTCTCCCTCTGACCCTCCTCCCTCTCATGCTCTCTGTCTCTCATTCTCTCTCTCACAAATAAACAAAGAAAATCTAAAAAAAAAAATGTGGCACATTTTCCAAAATGGTGAACTTGTTATCGGGGATGAAGTAAAAAAGAATCTCTCTCTTTTAAAGTAGTTTCCTGGCTACAGGGCTCAAGCCTGTCATGCCAATAAGCCCCCTTCCTCAGATTTGGGCTAATAACAGGAATGCGTCCCAAACCCAGGTATTATTTTATGAATGCCAGTTAGTTTACAGGAGCTATACAGGGATTGGGAAATGGATACCAGAGATCTCAGATCTTGCGGAAAAGTATATCCTAAACAATTATTTTATTAACCAACCTCACTGATAAACCTTGCAGGGTACATTCTGAGCGTACTGCATTTGAAGCCTTCTTTTTAATGAAGCTTGTATACAATGTGACCATTTAAAAAAATCTATCAAATTAATTACAACAGTGGTATGGCTTGGTCATTAAAGTGGTGGGCATTGGAGTCAACTGCGTGGATTTAGATCTCAGCTCTGCCACTGTGTTCCTATTAACCTCCTGCTTCAGTTTCCCCATCTGTGAAATGGGAATCATTCAGAGTATCCACCTCTCAGGGTTGTGATGAGGGTTAAATGCATTAACAGTGGTAACACACTGAGAACAAAATCTGGCATAAAGTTGGCTTCCAAAAGTCTCATGACTGGGGCTATGCGTACTGGACTGTTTGTATCAGCACCAGCACACCCAGAAGAGAAGGGAGGCTGTTAAATGAAACCACAACCCTAACGATTTAGAAACCTGTATTTGTCAAAGTTCCTTTTTATTCTTTATTACTGAGCAAGAATCAACCAAATTTCTAAAAGAAACATCATGAACTAATTAGTATGAAAGCACAATCTCTGTTTAGTATTTTCAGTACTTAGAGGTGCAGTTAGTTGTCTGGCGCTCTCCATATGGTACTTGGTTTTACAGTTCACAAAACTATTCACACGCAGACTCTTGTAGGGGCCAAGAGCAGGCTGCCCCCAAATGTGCCCACTGATTATTTTAAATAAAAGTTACTTAAGACACAGCTGGTGCAAGGACACTCAGACCCCCCTCTGTCCCCCGGAAAGTAGGAAACACATCTCCCGTATGAAAAATATCCTCCCTGTACTAAGAAATAAAAAGACATCCTTTAGGGGCTTTAAAACAGAGAAAGTTGTAGAAACAAACCTCGTTTCTTTTTTCTAATCCTACTACTCTCAGACCCTACGGGCTCGAGAGAAATTTCTGCCCCTCCCTTAACTATACAGAATCTAAACGGAAGGTCTTTCCCAGAATAAGGGTTTTTAGCAGAGATAAATTTTATCTGAATGACCCATCTGTATGGTAAGGTAAACATTTAATTACCAAACTATCTGCTCTTCTTCTTTCACTCTGTGAAGTGCATTTCTTTCCTCTGAAATCCCAGACTTGTACTCCCTTCTCCTTAGCTCAGGATGAGACAGACAGACAGACACACACAACTAATTTTGCCTGTCTTTGGAATTTTCATGTCTAGGTGGATACCCTGTGTGTACACCTGTTAAATTTGATTTTCTTCTTTTAATCCGTCTCAGGTCAATTTGATTCTTAGACTAGCTAGAAGGATCTTTGAGAGAACAGGAATTCTTGCTCCCTGACAAACTTTAATCAGATCTTTAACAATGGCCATTTTTAACTTTTTTATCATTTATAGACAATTAATACTTTACTCAGATCCTTTTACAAAAGTTTCCTGCAAATGTGTTTAATCTTGAGAGATTCATAAAAAGGAACTTTGACAAATACAGGTTTCTGATAAGCTTAAGATCATAAAACTGAACTGGGAAATAATTTTTGAAACTAATGGAAGAACAGAATTAAAGCAGATCAAGAATAAATAACATGGGACTAAATGAACTGAGGAGGATAATTACAACTGTGACATTTTTGCTTGAAACATTGATAATTTTTTAATGTTTTGTTTCTCCAGATTTAAGAAAAGTTCTTCTCTTAAGCTATGATTTACAACAATTTCTTTTTCTCCCTATCTGATCCCTCCAGAATTCAAAAACTCCCATTGAATTCTTGTATTTTTTTTGACAACATATTTATTTGGGTAAGTTCAGTAAGAGTTTGTTCTCCTTGTAACAGGACACAATTGGAAGCATGGGTTATATTACCAAGGCTTTGACTGGAAAGTCACATTTGGGAGACAGGCATTAATTTGGATATGACTAGACAGGTTTAAGGCACTAAGGGTGACTCTATGGAGCAAGTAAAGCCCTTTGGAAAAACAGCCTGACAGCTTGCTTATAGGGCTCCCAGCAATCTTACCAGGTGAGTAAAGGAGGTCACTTCCTGACAGGTGCAAGAACCTCAGGATATTCGGGGGGGGCCTCAAGAAGAGAGGAATTAACTTTAACCTGTAGGTATTACAGGTTACAAGTATTTGGCTTGGCTTCTGGCATCAAACGGCCGTTTAAAGTTCAATATGGATATTCCTTATAAAAAGCTCCAGCAAAGCAGATTTAAAAGAGCCTATATGATTAATCACTATTTTTGCTGCACTTATATAAATAATCAGGCCAAGTTTATCCAAACTAGGCTTATTTTGCAAAGAAATTAGTCTTGATTTGGCTATCTTTGGTAAAATGAGAGTGATTATATGAAAAAAAAAATTATGTTTCAATAACACACCTTTGTGGATATTAGATTCAAATACAAGTCATTATAAACTGGACTAGATCCTGATTTCTTCTAGTTTCTTCCAATGCCTGGCTACAATTCTCCAACCTAATATTTTTTATATTTTTGACTTGAAGTCATTTGATAACTAAGACTGACCTTTCTCCTAAAGCCCTGCAAACTGAATATGAACAACTTGATGTGAACTTCAGAAAAATCACAACAGCTCACACATGAGCAATCTTCATGCCTGGTGCTCTATGAGCCACTCAAAATGATCACCAGAGATACTCAAACTACAAACCAAGCAACTCTGTCAGATTGCCACAGTCTGCCCTCATTTTATGTAAAGATGCTTTAAACCTGACAACCAGAAATCCTCGACTGGCTACATTGAGAACTCCGAAACTGGCTTATAATTTGATCTAATCATGAATCATTGTTTTTCTTTTGTTTCCATAGAAATGCCTTATTTATTACCTGATTATTTGAACCATAGGCCTAACTTTGAGAACACACTTGCACCGCTGCCTCCTGAAATGAGTTTAACTAAAATGACCTATTGTCAGAACTAAGACACTGGTTCAAGGAAATGGAACAACTTATCAGCTCAACTTTTAACTTCCAGGGAAGTTTCAGAAAAGGAAACTGTAGGGGCGGAGGGTAGGCCACCCCAAAATGTGCCACTTGGGCATATTGATTATTCTAAATAAAAGTTACTTAAGAGACAGCCAGTGCAAGGACACTCAGACCCTCCTCTGTCCCCCAGAAAGTAGAAAACACATCTCCCATATGAAAAATACCCTCCCTCTACTAAGGAAGTAAAAAGACATCCTTATCACCGGAGATAGGAGCTTTAAAACAGAAAAAGTTGTAGAAACAAACCTCGTTACTTTTTTCCTAATCCTGCTACTTCAGCCTAAATCCTATTTAGGATTCCCGCCTAAATGAAGCTCCCAAACACCTGTTTTCTTTATCCTGTCAATTCCTCACAAATGTATTGTCTGTTTGCCTAAAATGTAGAAACACTGCCTGCCTGGGGCATTTCTCTAGGTCTTAATTTCAATACTGGGCCTCTGTGCACACACCTTTTTTTCCCCCCTGCTGTGAACCTGTTCCGTGTAAACTTAATTCTTAGTCTAGTTGAAAGACCTTGAGGGTAGAGGAAGAATTTTTCCTTCCCTACAATCTCAATGAGGTAGACAGGGCAATAACAGAAGAGAAATACGACTTCTGTCTCTCCATAAGCATTTCATGGGGGTATTTGAAGCCACAACCAAGTGGCTGACTTCCCTGGCCACAAATGCCAACCCAAAGTTCATCTCAAAAAAAAAAAAAAATTCCGGGAGACGCCTGGCTGGCTCAGTCGGTGGAATGGTGGACCTCTTGATCTCGGGGTTGCCAGCTCGAGCCCCACCTTGGGTGTAGAGATTACTTAAAACAAACAAAATCCTTAAAAAAAAAAAAAAATCCCGGAAGAACGCTGAGTGGAGAGGACCCGGTCTCTCCCAGGTTAGGAGAGCGCTGGTGGACTGGTCCACCACGGTCAGGGCCTGGGCGGCTCCGGGGCCACACACCGGGCTGTCCGGCGGAGGCTCGGCCGGACCGCAGGGTCCGGTCCGGCAAAGTGCCGGCGAGAAGGGCTCCGGAACCGAACTCCGTCCCGCCGCCGTCCACTGAGCGAGTCCCTCCTCCCGAAGCCGGAAGACCCGAGACCCAGCTCGGGTCGCAGCACCGGGAAGAGGTGGAGGCCGCGGGCACCTGCCTCACCTGAAGAGTCGGTCCCGGCCCTGGGTCTGGTTGGTGAAGCGGATGAAGCCGTCCATGGCTCCCGGCCCGAGGCCACGTGTCGCCCCGGGTTCAGTCGCGAGTCCTCAAGGGTGTCGCCGGGTCCCCGCGGGAGAAGCTGAGTCTCCCCGCCCCACTGGGGGCCGGCACGCCTTCCGAAGAACGACTTTGCGGGCTTCCGGTGGGGGCCGGAAGTGGCCGTTACTAAGGCGACGCCACGCTCCCGGCCCAGGTGAGCAGAAACTAGGCTTCCGGCCCGGGGTTCAGCGGTTCCCCGCGTGTCCCCGGACGCCCTTCGACATCTAGGGTCTCCTAGAGGGGGACTCGAGGGGGGGGTCATCTCCTCAGCCTCCGGCCTTCCCGGAGATCCTGGGAACTCAGGAACCCCATGCGGCATCCCGAGTGGAGATTCCCCTGAGGTTTTGCTTGGGGACTTTGGGGCCTAATCATTTCCCACCTCTGTCCCACCCTTCCCTTGAGCAACACCAGCTCCAGGTCTGGGGAAGGAAATGGTTAGAGCAGAGAGAAGCCAATGCGTGGTATGTAGTTCTAGCATGAAGATCTGGGTAAAGTGAATTTTCTGTTCGGATCATTGAGTACTCAAAGAAGATTGCTACCTGAGGAAATCCTAGAAGGGTTAATATGGACAAAGTGGAGACAGAAATCCATTACGACGAAATTGCACCACTGAACGTTGGTTCTTTGGGGCTTGACGTGGAATCCCACCTGTTCCATAGCAGTAATATTACAAAATACACCCCCTACAATCAAAAAGTGAGGTCACCTATTTTTGTAACCTTTATTCCCTTGGTCAGGCCTGCCCTTAACATTTGCAGGCCCCAGGGGAAGACTACAAATAGAGACCCACATACCATATGGTTATTTTTTATTTTATTATTTTTAAAATACTTATTTTTAAAGGTTTATTTTTATTTATTTATTTGAGAGAGTGTGTGCTCAAGGGCATGGGGTGGGGGGCGGACAAGGGAGAGATCCCAAGCACACTCTCCGTGAGTGGGGCTACATCTCAGGACCCTAAGATCATGACCTGAGTGGAAACCAAGAGTCAGAGACTTAAGGACTGAGCCACCCAGACACCCCAAAAGATTTTATTTTTAAATAATCTCTACATGGAACCTGGGGCTTGAACTCAGAACCCCAAGATCAAGAGTTGCATGCTCTACCGATTGTGCCAGCCGAGCACCCCCAGATTTCATTTTCTTTTTCATGTGTATTTTGAATTGCTGCAGCTTTATTGAAAAAAAATTATCCTTTTTCCACTGAATTATCTTTGCACCTTTGTCAAAAATAAACTGTCCATACATGTGTGAGTCTAATTCCGGACGCTTTATTTGGTTTCACTGATCTATTTGTGCATTTTGATGCCAGTACCACACTGTCTTGATTACTGTGGCTTTATAATAACTCTTGAAATAGGTAGTATTAATCCTCCAATTCTGTCCTTTTTCTACATTATTTTGGCTATTCTAGGTACTTTGCATTTCCATATGAATTATAAAATCAACTTCTAAATTTCCTTGAAAAAAGAAAAAGTCCAGCTGGAACTATCATAGAGATTGTGTTCAATTTATAGATCAATTGGGGGAGAACTGACATCTTAACAAAATTGAGTCTTCCAATCACAAGCAAAGTATCTCTGTCCACTTATTTAGGTCTTCTTAGGTTTTGTGTATTCCTAAATATCTTTCTGTTACTGATTTCTAAAATAATTTTGTGTGGTCAGAAAACATACTTCGTATGACTTAAGTACTTTTAAATTTATTAAGACCTGGCTTATGGCCCAGAATAGGATTTGTCTTGATAACGGTTTTATGTGTACTTAAAAAAAGCTGTCCACTGCTGTTATTGGGTTGGGTGTTCTAGAACACTGCTCTACTGTTCTTCACTGGTGGTTTCCTTAGAAAATCTGCTGTCATCCTTTATTTTGTTCCTTTTTTCATGTCTTTTTTCCTCTGGCTGCTTTTCAGATTTTGTCTTTATCACTAGTTTTGCTCATGATGTGCTGTGGTATAGATTTCTTTGTGTTTCTTTTGCTTAGGACTTGTTTTTCTTCTTGGATCTGTGAGTTTAGAGTTTTCATGGGTATTTCAATCACACTTCTATTAGGCTACTTCAGGTTCTCCCACACCTCACTTTCTTCATTTTTTTCTCTTTATTTCAATATTTCTATTGCTGTATCTTCAAATTTACTAATCTTCTGTCCATCTAATTTGTTTTGCTCTGAGAACTTGTGATTAATGTAATTGAACGAATTATTCATCTCAGACATTGTAGTTTTCATCTCTGAAAGCTCAGCTTGGGTTTCTTTGCAACTTCCACATCACTAGCTAACATTTCCTCTTGGTTTTTGAACATGTGAAATACATTTATAACTGATTTGTCTGCTAATAACTGTGTTGATGATGAGTCAGCTTCAATTGACCGACTTTTCTCTTTTATTATGGCTGTGTTTTCTTGCCTCTGCATGCCAGGTCATTTTTTTTATTGCTTTGACAGTGCAAGACCCCACTCTGCTACAGGTGAAGCATCTTAAAATGGACCCCATGTGCCACATTAAATGCCTTTATTTAACTGTAATTTTGAAAGCCTTTTTATAACTTGTACAGTTTTGAGTTTTATGAAGTTCAGATTACTTGTTCTTTTCTATGGACTGAAACGTTATGCACACATGGAGACTGGAGCTGATAAGTTGTAATATTTTTGTGAATGTTTAATTATTTTGATTTTGTGAGGATTTTGTTTTGTTTTAGTCTATTTTTTTTTTTTTTCCGAGTCTCAAACATTTCTGTAGGCCCTAGAAAAATCTCACACGCCCTGGCACTCGGTCTACAGAACTCCCGGTTGGTAGCAGTGGGCCTAGAGAGAAAGGACCAAATGAGACAGCAAGGATTAAAAGTGCCTGAAGGGCATCTGGTTGGAGGTGAGGGAAAGGAAGGAGAGCAGTCCTGGCTCACAACCCAGCTGGCCTGGGCACAGCCACTTGCAGAGATGGAAGAAGGAGAAGACCTAAGTTGTAGGAGAGTGGTTGGATTCTAGTTGGAACCCAGACAGACACTCTCTGAGTAGGAGCTGGAGAAAGGCAACAAGGATGCCACATTTCCTCTCCCTGTGCTATAGCACCCATCATCTTGAGCTGGCCTGGATGATGTGACTCGTTAATACCCGTTTCTGCTGATATCCTTATAATATGAAGATCATTCTTTAGTGATGTGGTAACAATCCTGTGATAAATAAGGAAAGTGCCAGTCTCTAGAATAAATAGTCCCCATGGGTTTTTGGGCTTGAGAAGATGATGTGCTGTCTTCTGGTAACTTCCCTTTTTTCTCAAAGTACCTTTGCTTGCTTCCTTTATCAGCTTTTCAGAGTTTCCTAGACGTTCCCGGTGCCAGCTTCTGTGATGTCAATCCCCAGAGGAAGTCAAGTCCAGAAGAGGTTCTCCAGTTTTATGAGAAAGGGGCTGCTGGAGGTGCCGTCCCCAACAGAGAAGGACTGGCCTAAGGATGATGAAAATGATTATGTCTTCGTAGACTTGGGTCAGGAGGTGGATTCCCTGCCACAGCCTTATCGCATGATCAACAAGATGGTGAACCTTCTGTTTGACAAATGTTGGGAAGTTATCCAGGAGAGGGATGCACTGAGGGATGTTGAGTTCAGCCGGACCCAGCCCACCACCTACCCTCCACTTGTAGAAAACAAGGTATGGAGCAGCTGACCAGGAGTTCCTGTTTCCCAGTTGAGGGTTAAGAAATGAAAATACCTGATCCAGGGAAGGAACTCCTACAGGGAACCTACTCATTAAGATAGGTGCATTTTTGAAAGATTACTAGGCATGCTGATGTTGATTAAAGTGGATCTAGTAATTACCTGGGAGGAATGGGTGTTCTGATTAGTTGAAGATTATACAGAAAGTCTTTTATATTCTGTTGTTATTTAAAAATATTTCTGAATATATTAATCACTCTCTTGCTTGATGGTTGAGAATCTGCCAGTGTCTCAGCTATAGCTCTTTCCACAGCATTCTAGATGAAAAAAGTACAGGGAATGGGGCCATTATCCACTCATCACAGGGCTTGTGGTTGTGGTTAGTGTTGTAAATGTTTACTGATTCCCAACTTATTTGTTTGCTCTGGCTCCTTTCTCCTAAAAGTAGAATGCTATGACTTTCTTGATATTTGGGCAAGATATTTAGATGGGTACTGTTTGGGGGTGATATTATATCTAGGAAGGGCCCACATGCCTCTTTGAAAAGTTAGCTCATATTCTTGCAGCTGGTGGCAGCTGAAAATCATTCCTTTTCTCTTTGTTTTTGTTTTCCCAGCTCAACAAAATGCCAAATTGTATGGCGATTTCCCAAGACTATGTCTTTATTGGAGGAGCCAAAGGATTCTCCATCTATAACCTGTACAATGCTAAACAAATATATATTTGGGAGAAACTTAAGGTTGATATCACTTCCATCTGGGCCACAGATTTGGGGAATGAAATACTTATTGCTCCTGTGGATGAAATGGGTACATGTTCTTCCTCTTTTTTTTTAGCCGAATTTATAGTTATCTGTAGACTGTTCAATTTAATCTCCTTTCCAGGTATGGGTGGGTCCAGACCTGGAGAGTTCTCCTTGGTCATGTAGTATTAACTAACATCCACAGGACAGGATGGTGTGCCAAGCACTAGTCTAACATTGCGCATAGGTTAGCCCATTTAACCTTCACAATAGCCCTAGGAGGTAAGCACAATTTCTTATCCCTGTTTTTCAGAAGAAGCAACCAAGGCATTGAGGTTAAATAACTTACTTGAGGTAATGTGGAAGGTGAGTGGCACAGGCAGAATGCCAACCAGCCAGTGTGGACCCAGAGTTCACACCCTTTGGGCACTCAGAAATCCTACTGCTCATAAAAACCAGGGATTGTTTCTTCCCCTCAGCGTGAGGATGAACCAGGGCTTCACGGGGATGATAGTACACAGAACCATAGACAGTGTCGTGGAGGACAGTGTTTCTGCAGGAGAGTGACCTGACCAGATTGGCATTTTAGGAAGGACACTATGGTAGGAGCAAGTCAAAATGAGAGGCAGAGATATGGTTGTTTAGTAGTTTACTTGTCCAGGGATGCAATTCTGTACTATCCCCAAATAAACTTATTTTCTGTTAGAAAGAGAGGAAGAAAGAAAGAGAGAAAGAGAGAGAGAGAGAGAGAGAAAGAAAGAAAGGAAGAAGGAAAGAAAGAAAGAAAGGGAGAGAGAGAGAAAGAAAGAAAGAAAGGGAGAGAGAGAGAAAGAAAGAAAGAAAGAGAGAAAGGAAGGAAGAAGGCAGGAAAGAAGGAGGGAGGGAGACCAAGAAGAACTCTTGCTTTCATCAAGGAGAAAAATTATGAAAGTCTGAACCAAGGCACAGGCTGTTAAAATGAAAGGAAAAATCATACTATGGTTATGTAAGATGCTATCACTGGGGAAGTGAGGTGAGGGATATACGGAACTCTTGGTACTATTGTTGAAACTTTTATGTAAGTTTGAGCATGCACAGCCTTGAGGCAGCTAGAGGGGGAAAGTTGATACTCAAGAGGAGTTTGGTCTAAAGATAGGAGTGTATTTTATCACTGCATTACATCTGCTTGGTTTCACGTCTGTGTGATCCTCAGTGTAATGCATGTGAAGGCAGAGACTGCCTTGGTTGTCCCTGGCATATTTGTGGTCATGGAGCAGCTATGCCTTGGATGTTTATTGTGTTGAGTTAGACCTTCACCCACAGTGGGCCCTTTGCCTTTCTGGATTACGGGTATTGGGACAAGTTAGGAGTGTCTTACAGAGGCTTCTAGGACAAGAGGATGGGTCACGGTAGGCAGAGAGGACCCAGGAGGGAGAACAGCCTGAACATGTCAAGTCAGGGGTGGAGGAAGCCAGGGAGACTGAGTCAGCAGGGGCCATGGAGAGGCCAGGAGGAGGCTTAAGAAGCCATAAGCACAAGATGATAATTCAGAAAGTCAAATATAAAATTCCAGTTCTTCTTTGATTCATTTGTCTGTCTTACATTCTCTGTTTCAGGTATTGCTAGACTGTTTTATTTTAATAAGGATGGTCTTTTCCTAATCAAAGCCATCAATGAAGTGGTAAGTTCCTGTTCTTTCACCTAGAGCTGGGCCAAAGGCTGTAGCAAATGAAGTTTACTTTTACTATGGAGGTGACGACAGTTGTCCTAGAGTAGAAAGATAGAGACCCTCTGGACGGAGAGCCTCCTCTAAAATAGCCAATTTAAAGATCCCCCACCAGCGCAGGGTACATGCTGAATGCTTTGGATTTATTTACCCTGTTGTCGGGAGAAGAAAGTTACTAAGGAACTCCAGTCCAGATTGAGCACCAGACCAATATATTCAGCAACTATTTACAAGTCCCTAAATTTTCCAGGCTGCTTCACATCCTGTTCCCTTGCCTGTGCTGTTCCCTCTGCTCAGAGTGCTCCCCTTGCCTCCCTACCTACTATGTGTGCCTCTTAAATTTCCCTCATTCCCTTACATTTCCTTTAAGACCAGCTCAGATATTTCCTTCTCTGAGATACTGTCCCTGAGATGCCCAAAAGGACCCGTTGTCTCCCTCCTCCGTCTACCCCCATACAGAACAGAATCTCTATCACAGTGTTTTCTCCACCCTGCATACTTAGTTGTTTGTATGACTACTTCTTCTCTTGAACATAACCGTCCTGAGAGCAGGGGACATGTCGTATTCACCCACGTATCCCTTGTTCCTAGCACACTGCCTGTATACTGTGGGGTCTCGGAAAGTGTTTTGTGAATTGATGAGTCCAGAAAAAAAAAGAGAGAGAGAGAGAGAGAGAGATTGCTCAGAGTAGATTTTTAATTGCAGTTTAACTTGTAAAAAATACCATTGATGGGTATACAAGCAAGTCAGTGTGGAAAAGAAAGTATTTTCAACAAATGATGCTGGAATGCTAGATTAACAAGTAAGGGGGAGATGAACCTCCACCCTACTTTGCACCATATATGAGAAATTATTTGAGATGGATTATAGGTCTAAATGTAAAGGCTAAAAACATTATCCTTTTTGAAGAAAACACAGGAAAATATTTTAGCTACCTTGGGGAAGGCAAAGATTTCTTAGGACATGGAAAGCACTAAATATAAAAGAAAAAATTGATATTGGACTTCATCAAAGTTAAAAACTTCTTATTCTCATACCATACACAAAAATTACCTTGAAATGGGTCACATGTCTATCTGTAAAATCTAAAATCATAAAACCTCTAGAAGAAAACATGGAAGTCTTGTGACCTTGGGATTGGCAAAGAGTTTCTAGCTGCAACATCAAAAGCACAACCCATACGATAAAAAATTGATAAGTTGGATTTCATCAAAATTAAAAACTTCTGTAGATGACACTGGTAAAAGAATAAAAAGACAAGGAGTGGCCTGGGAGAAAATATTTGTAAATCACCTATCTGATAAATGACTTGTATCCAGAACATGCGATGAACTCTCAAAACGCAAACTCAAAAATAAGGCACTAAACTACCCAGTTTTCAAAATGGGCAAGGGTTTGAAAAGAAAAGACAGTTCACCAAAGACGATACATGGAAAGTAAATAAGATGCTCAGCATCCTTAGTCATTAGGAAAACAAGTCAAAATCACAGTGAGCTACCACTACACATGCATTTAGAATGCCTCATGTTAAAGAGTGACCACACCCAGCGTTGGCAGAGATACAGAACAGCCAGAACTCATACACTGCTGGTGGTAAAGTAGAATGGTACAATCATTTTGGCAGGTTTTTTTTTTTAAGTTTTTTAATTTATTTAAGTAATGTTTACACCCAACGTGGGGCTCAAACTCACAACCCTGAGATCAAGAGTCGCACGCTCATCCAACTGAGCCAGCCAGGCACCCCTTTGGCAGTTTTTTAAAAGTGTTAAACATACACCTACCATACGCTCCAGGCGTTCCACTCCTTGATATTTACACAGAACTGAGAGCATATCTCCATACCAACACGTGTACGTGAATGTTTATAAGCAGCTGCATGTGTCATAGATAAAAACTGGAAGCCACCCAAATGTCCATCAGCAGGTGAGTGGATAAGCAAATTGTGGTATACCCACACAATGGAATGAACTATTAATGCACGTAACAATGGATGCATCTTAAAATAATTTTGCTGAGTGAAAGAAGTCAGACACAAAAAGAGTACACTCCGTATGACTCCATTTATAAAAAATTCTGGAAAATACAGACTAATGTAGTCACGGAGAACATCAGTTTTTGCCTGGGGTGGCGTGGGAGGAAGGTGAAGGGGATGATTACCAAGGGCAGGAGGAAACTTTTCGGGTGATGGATATGTTCACGGTCCTGTGGGGATGGTTTCAAGGGGTATACGTATGTCAAAACATCAAATTGTACACTTTAAGCATGTGTAGTTGGTATATGTTATTATATCCCTATATCCTATAACATATACCTGTTTAAAAAAATTAAAACTTCTCATCAAAAGATGTTAGTAGAGTTCACTCTGTAGCAGGAGCTGACTGGAGCCTGAGGGCCTTGAGTGGCCCCACTGGTGCTGGCCAGTGACCCTCACACCCCAGGAGGAGCCTCACACCCCAGGAGGAGCCGCAGCCGGCCCCAGTCACAGTGACCACAGTCCTGAGCAGTGGGGCAGAGACCCAGCAGTGGCCTCCACAATGGCCCCACTCACACTGCAATGCCCCCACCCACGCCACCTGCCACCGTGCAGGGAGCTGTGGCATCTGCTGGTGGGGACAAGGAGGTCACAGCAACAGAGGTTTAGGGACCAGTCAGATGATTCCATGTGCAGAACAGACATGGTTTCATTAGCAGCAAGGACACCAAGGAAGATGTATTTGCATAGCAGACTGCCATAAAGGGTAACCCCAAGAAGGGACTTTTCGGTATAGGAGCTGGAGAAATGGAAGAGTTTGATGTTGTTGGAGGAGAAAGTGTGCAGAGGCAGTAGGCCTTACATGCCCTGGTGGAGTTCAGTGCAAGGCAGTAAATCCGCAGCAGAAGACAAGCACTGTGAACACCGTCCACGTCTAGGGCCATGCAATTACCAGTAGAATTCCAGACTCGTGAGAGTGAGGAAAGGAGTGAGGGGTCAGAGAATGCCCCTGAATGTCAGGCCCCACAGCACTGGGCCCAGCGCAGGCGACAGTCCCCACCTGCATGTGGGCAGAGACCCTTAGGGAGCCCATCACACCACACCAATCCTCCTGTGCAGAAGGGATGGAGGGGGTTGACAAGCAGGGTGCAGAAGCAGGTAGATGGTGAGAGAATAAGGTAAGAAAAGCAGTGAGAGAATCTG
Source organism: Neomonachus schauinslandi (assembly GCF_002201575.2). NCBI lineage: Eukaryota > Metazoa > Chordata > Mammalia > Carnivora > Phocidae > Neomonachus > Neomonachus schauinslandi. The sequence continues at coordinate 137,829,017 of NC_058411.1, forward strand.
TATCAGGGGATGGGCCCTTCTCACTGAAGACAGCCGAGAGAGGACAGCAATGAAGAGGAGAAGGAAAATCAAGGAGATGAGACCCAAGATCAGCAGCCACCTCAACCCCGCAACTTCTACTACTGATGTAAATGCCCGGAAAACCTAGGCCATAAGATGTCAAAGGGACAAAAGCAGCTGAGAATTCAGGTGAGACTTCACGGCTCCTGAGGCTGAGCAGGGCGGGGCTGAGCAACTGCAGGCTTACCACCTGTACCGTCATGCACTTCAGTCAGCCAACAAGGAGTGATCTCGAAAAATAAACTATCTGGACTACACCAAAATAAAAGGATTTTGCACAGCAAAGGAAACCATCAACAAAATGACAAGGCAAACTACAGAATGGGAGAAGATGTTTGCAAATGACCTATCTGATAAAGAGTTAGTATCTAAAATATATAAAGAACTTTTACAACTCAACACCCAAAAAATAAATAATCCAATTAAAAAATGGACAGAAGATATGAACAGACATTTCTTCGAAGAAGACATGCAGATGGCCAACAGACACATGAAGATGCTCAACATCACTCATCATCAAGGAAATACAAATCAAAAAACCACAATGAGATATTACCTTGCACCTGTCAGAATGCCTAGAATCAAAGACAAGAAATAACAAGAATTGGCAAGGATGTGGAGAAAAGGAACCCTTGTGCACTGTTGGTGGGAATGTAAATCAGTGCAGTCACTGTGGAAAACAGTATGGAAATTCCTCAAAAAATTAAAAATAGAAATCCCACATGATCCAGTAATTGCACTACTGGGAATTTACCCAAAGAAAACGAAACACTAATTTGAAAAGATATATGCACCTCGGTGTTTACTGCAGCATTACTTAAAAATAGCCGAATTATGGAAGGACCCAAGTGTCCACTGATAGATGAATGGATACAGAAGATGTGGTATATGCAGACACAATAGAATATAACTCAGCCATAAGAAAAAATGAGATCTTGCCATTTGCAACATGGATGGACCTAGAGGGTATAATTCTAAGTGAAGTCAGACAGAGAAAGACAAATACCATGTGATTTCACTCTTATATGGAATCTAAGAAACAAAACAAACGAACAGAGAAAAAAAGAAACTCTTAAATACAGAGAACAAATTGGTGGTTGCCAGAGGGGCAGGGTGGGGGGGTGGAGGTGGGAGGATGGGTGAAATTATGACACTCTGGCAGTTAGAAGTGAAAAAAAGATTGGAGCTGAAGACCTTAAGTGCTTGTTTTTCTACCATTGACCAGACAGCTAAAACTAGTGGCATTATCTGCAGCATCTGGTTTTTACTTTTACTTAAAGATACCTCTTTTTGGTAATACCAAGTGGGTTTTTCAAAAAGTCTGGTTTTTCTTGATACACCCTTAAAGGTTTTTAGATTGTTTCATATCTAGCCAAGTTGAGATTTTTATTTTTATTTATTTATTTATTTTTTGGAGAGAGAGAGAGAAAGAGCAAGCCTGGGGTGGTGGGGGAGAGGCACCCTCCCTTTTAGAGAGGGAGAGAGAATCCCATGCAGGCTCCATGCCCAGTGTGGAGCCAGATTCGAGGCTTGATCTCACCACCTGAGCCAAAATCAAGAGTTGGACTCTCGAGCAACTGAGCCACCCAGGTGCCCCTAGCCAAGTTGAGATTTTAAGCACCTCATTTTTAATTTGTAATAAAACATTACAACTTGATTTTTTTTCAAAAAAAGTCAACAAAATGCAAACACCTATTAATAAAGGTCTTAATAACAATTATCTTCGTTATTATAAAGATACAATTAAGAAAATGAAAAAGCAAGCCACGGACAACCATAAACATTGAGTCTCTCATCTGGCCTGAAATTTGAGCAGATTTCATACTAGGGTTACAGTCAGTCTCTTCTTGCTGTGGACTGAATGTTTGCATCCCCACAGAATTCAGGTTGAAAATCCTAATCCCCAGTGGGATGGTATTAGGAGGTGGGGCCTTTGGGAAGTGTTTAGGTCATGAAGACAGAGCCTTCATAAATGGGATTAGTGCCCTCAGATGAGGCCCAAGAGAGCTCCTTCAACCCTTCCACCATGAGAGGGCACCCTGAGAAGGTGGCAGGCAGGAAGTCTACAAACCAGCAAACGGGCTCTCCCCAGGCACTGAATCTGCCAGATTCTTGAAATCTGGAAATCTTGGCTTTTCAGCCTCCAGGACTGTGAGAGATAAAGGTTTATTGTTTATGAGCCATTTATAGCAGCCTGAACAGACGAAGACACTGTTGTAGTCCACATAGAGCCTTCCTTCAACACCTGACCAGTTTTCAGTGTCATACAGAACTTAGTTCGACTCATTTTGAATAACTGAGTGCTGGCATAGTTCTTTAGAGTTTGCAGAGATGACCAGGAGAACAGATAGTATGTAATCACCACAGTTATCAGGAGTATTTAAGAAACCAGGAAATATGTCCAAAAGCTTTAGGCAGGAAATTGAAATTCCACTTCTTTATATACGATCTTGTCCAACTGCTGTACAAAAATGGGAAGTATGAAGCAGTTTGAGGCATCTTTTCATGTCTCAAACTCTACGAGGATTTATGTTCCCTGGTGTGACCCACAGAAGACCCCGAAACACATTCCTGTCCGTCATCAGGCTGAGCTTACTCCATCAGCCCTTCTCTTCTTTTCAGGATGATGCCAGCAAGCAAACCACCTGTATAAAGATGGAGATCTCTCAAGGAGGGGACTTCGCAGCCTTCCTCCTACAAGGCAAGATTAACCGAAGGCTGATAAGAAGGTTCAGATTTGTAGTCTCTTCCAGATAACCACCTTTTTTCAAACCTTCTATTTAGAAATAATTTACAGGAGAGTTGTAAAGATCGGTACAGGGTTCCCCCGGACCCTTCACCCAGCTTTTCCAATACCAATATTTAACATGACCAGATGTTTCCATTTGTCAAAATCAAGCAATGACATTGGTATAATACTATTCACTAAAGGTGGTAGGATTTTTTTTTCAGATTTTGCCCATTTTCCACTAATATTTTTGTTCCAAGGCTCAATCCAGGGTATCATATTCTATTTAGGCATCGGGTCTTCTTAGTCTGCTCCGATCTGTGACAATTTCTCGGTCTTTCTTTTGTTTTCACGACCCTGACACCTTTGAAGAATACCAGTCAGATATTTTGTACAATGTCCCCCAATTTCAGTTTGCCTGCTGTATTTCTCATGATTCAACCAGGGTTACGGATTTGGGGGAGATGCCACAGAGGTGTCATTGTATATCGGGGGTATGTGCTAGCAACATCATCTAGTTAATTGGTGTCTGCCAGGTTCCTCTAGTGTTAAGATAACTGCTTTTCCCTTCCCATACTGTGTTAGAAGCAAGTCACTACGTCCAGGTCACACTCAAGGGCAGAGGATTTAAGCATCCCTTCCTGGAGGCAGGAGAATCAAAGAATTTGGGGGCATTTGTTGAAAGCACCACGGTAATTGATAAACATTTGGGGGGGAGATACTTTGAGACTATGCATATATCCCATTTCCCCTTAAAGTATAACCCCCCAATTCTATCATTCATTCTTGGATCTTACCTGCTGTCATTATTACTGTGGTGATAGAACATCTTTTATTCTTTTATTCAAGTGACTGTTAGCTTGATTTTTAACTTTTAAATATTTAGACACACAGTATATGGACCTCTATATTCTTGCCACAGGCCCCTCAAATGTTAAGTGCTTATATACTTTATAATGCTTTATGCATCAAAGGAAGCTTTTATACTTCGTCATATTTCCTAGGCCCCAACAAAGTACCACAAACCAGGTGGCTTAAAACAAAAGATATTTATTCTCTCTCAGGACTGGAGGCCGGAAGCCTGAAGTCCAGATGTCCAGATGATTACGTGTTAAAGGAAACACACTTAGCCAGAGTCCCAGACCAAGGGGAAGTAACCCTTCCCAGGTTGACAGGTATTGGGTATAGAAGCTGAGCGTGTTTCTGTGACAAGTTAAAGCCCCACAACCACTTCCATGGGTGGTCATTTCCTCAAATATCAGAAGAATGCTCTGGAGGGATCTCTCCCAATTCTAGCCCTCAGCCATACCCATTATAGAGTTATGGACTCTATAATACCGCCTTCCTCCCCTGACGGGAAAAGCTGTATGACAAAATGTCGGTGTAATTTACCACTTGGAACCTAGAAAACATGGGGACCGGGCAGAGCAGACAGCTTGGTTAAAAACTGTAATATCAGTGCTGTGAGTGTGAGGAGCCTGGTTTCCTTCAGAGGGCGGAGGCCTGAGGGGAGGCGCCCTACCGCTCTGGGGGAGTGAGGACTGGCAATGACCCACTGCAGGACCACGTCTCCTTCCGTTTGCCCAAGCGGCTGTTACAAGGGTGCCTGCTGGGGACACCTGGGTGGCTCAGTTGTTAAGCGTCTGCCTTCGGCTTGGGTCATGATCCCAGCGTCCTGGGATCCAGCCCTGCATTGGGCTCTCTGCTCCGCGGGAAGCCTGCTTCTTCCTCTCCCGTTCCCCCTGCTTGTGTTCCCTCTCTGGCCCGTCTCTCTCTCTCTGTCAAATAAATAAATAAAATCTTTAAAAAAAACAAAAACAAAAAACCAAGGGTGCCTGCTGGTCCCTGTGCTGGGGGTTCTGAGAAGACAGGCTGTTCCTCACAGGAAACTTGTGGCCTGCTCACAGTTGCTCAATGGCTCCTTGGTTTCCCAATGCAGGAGCTGGAGATATTTGGCTGGATGTGTATAAATTGCCCAAGGAGTCTTGGCTCAAGGAAGTGGAGCACCCCCAACCTGCTATAAATCCAAAGAAAAAAGTCAGACAGCCTCAACCGGTAGGAAATGTCCCTGTTTTCCACTGATATGTTTCTCCCTCCCCTTGACCCACATCTAGCCTAAGTCCTCCTTGGGATTTCAGGACGAATGGGGCCTTATGGAGGCTGTAAGAGAGGACTGCAGGCACACTGGCCCATGACTCCAAAATCGATTTGCTTTGGTTAAAATAAGATATTGAAGAGTAGAGGTGTCCTCAGTAGGGGGAGCCTCACTCTCTCTTGTCTGAGAGTTGCCTCTCCACCAAGACCACTCCCAGGCATTTCTCTGGGAGAACGGTCTTTTGTCCTGATTCCTGCCTCATTGGTAATGTTTTCCCCCATCTGGACTGAAATAATCCTTTCATGCCTCACTGAATTTCCCAGATTATGGTATAAACTGGTTGTTCTCAATATATAGGAATACATTTATTCTCCATATTATTCTTAGAAAGTAGGTGCTCTACCATTTCAGTTTATTTTTTTATTTTTAAATTTTTTTAAAAGTCATCTCTGTGCCCAACATAGGGCTCGAACTCACGACCCCGAGATCAAGAGTTGCACACTCCACCGACGACTGAGCCTGCCAGGCACCCCCATTTCAGTTTAGTTACATGTGATCCCTGGGCCTTGTGCTCTGTCTTTAAAATATAGTTCCTCAGTAAATACTATTTTGAAACTTAATTTGCTTATCTATCCAATGTGCACTTGTTATTTTTTAGCCAACAACAATTATTAATTGGGTGTGCCTTTAAAATGGACTATGTCAGGTGCTAAAGAATTGTGAAATTATTAATACAGGAGAGCGAGACAGACTCACCTTCACTGCTGAGCTCACTGAGTGGCTTCAAACAAGGGCCTTTTCTCCCCAGTGAATGTCTTCAAAGTGGGGTGTAATGCTGATCCCTGAAGAGTCACCAGCCCAGAGATCTTCCTCCTCTAAACTCTTACAGAATTATTTCTTGTACCCCTTTTTTGGCATTTCCCATATACTACCTTGATTTTTAGTTATCCTTTTGTGCATGGAAGTTTTTTTTTTTTAGTTAACTAGATGATAAATTTCTGGATTGTTAAAAACATACCTCCTGCTTCTTATGAACCAACACCACAGCATCATACTCAATGCCCCACAGATAGATTTCTTGAGGGCTTGATTTATTATCCAGTTGGGAAAACCACCTTGGAATGGGGATGTTTCTCACCATAATTCACTCGGTTTCCATACACTGAGAAGCCACCAACTAACACCAGTTGCAGGGGTAGTCCTGGTAACTATGAGTTACATTTAGAGTTGGTTAAATAAAATTGTCAACATGGCCGATATATTTTGCCAATCAGAAATATTTGCTTCAACTTAGATTTTTGGAATGGGCTCCTAACTGATCTCCTTACCTCTGTTCATTCATATTTCTTCCTATCACTATTTCCAGTTTCCCCTCCTACATTCTAAGATCCTGGACAGTAGGGATCCTGTGTCAAAACCCTGCGGGCCTGGGGACCACGCAAATACCAGTCCTCTGGGTCTACAGGATGAGTTCGCTACTGACAACAGTGATGGGGAGAAAGAGATTAAAGGGGAGGGGGCACATACATCAAGCCTATTGTGAATTAATTTCTCACTTTTCTCCTCAGAATACTCTTGAACCTGTGACTTCAGAGAATTTAGAAATGGTAAGGAGCTTTAAAGAAAATCTCCAGGGAGATTTAGGTTGCATGCCACTGATTTTTATTTTGACTTGAAATGTACTTTAAATACCAAGTATACTAGGAAAATGTTCCCCCAGGGCACTGTTTTCAGACTCTCTGTGACTTAATCTTGTGCCTCATATCCACGGAAGAAGGCCCCCTGTCCCTGAGGATAATTGACCCAAGGCATTTGTCCAGAGATGGGTTTCCATGAAGATAAGGGAGGTGAAATTTCAGGGCCCCTCACTTGTATGGCTCCTTCCAAAGCCCTGCAAGGGACCCTAACAATGTGTTCACATGGTCATATAGTTTTGTAAAATTGGCAAAAGTAACATTTTAACCACAGTCACTTAAGACTACTCTCTCTTTTTACTCACACTTCCCCTGTCACCATTTACTCCATACTGGGTGGTATTAGAATAGCCATGGGCATTTTGTGCTCAAAATTTTGTGTTCTCTTTTTTCACAAAGGCCCCCAAATCATATATCCTCAGGCCCCATGAGACCCAATTTGCCCCTGCCAAAATCACAGCCCGGTCCCCCAAGCCAAGTTTCCTGAGGGGTTTCATCTTTGTATTGGGATACCTTAGGGAACTAGAAGCTTCCCTGGAGCTTCCCGGCTCTCCCTTTGAGGCCAAGAGCACACCATGCTTTCCAGAGGCTCCGCTCTCGGGAGGACTCAGGCTTGCCAGTAGAGTAGAGGTCACCTCCACGTGGAAGTCTCTCGAGAGCCCTCTGTTTTCCCTCTTTTTATTTATTTATGTATTATTATTATTTTTTATATATTTATTTATTTGACAGAGAGAGACACAGCGAGAGAGGGAACACAAGCAGGGGGGAGTGGGAGAGGGAGAAGCAGGCTTCCCGCGGAGCAGGGAGCCCGATGCGGGGCTCGATCCCAGGACCCTGGGATCATGACCTGAGCCAAAGGCAGACGCCCAACGACTGATGCGCCCCTGTTTTCCCTCTTTTTAAATTATGTTATGTTTCACATTATACAAACAATATGTGAACATATCATACCTGGGAAAAGCCAGGTAATTCAGAGAGAGCAGCTGTCTCCACAGGTCCTCACCATTATTAGCCTGATGGGTGTTTTCTCAATCTTCAGTGTGTATTTAGATTCTTACCTTCGTTTATCTTAAAAATATATATAGTTTTGTTTTATGGGAATGTCTTTTCTATGGGAAATTTTTTCTATTTTTTTGTTTTATGAGAATTTCCTATACTATTTCTATTTTCTTACAACCTTGCTTTTTTTTTTTTTTTTTACTCATCAACTTATTGTCAAAGTTTTTCAATGTCAAATAAACCTACCTTGTTCTTTTGACCTCTTGTATTCTGTTCCATATTATGGATATACCACAGTTTATTTGGGGTATGAGTCTATTGATGATACTGAGGATATTCCCAATTTATGGCTTTTACATAACACGGTGAAAATCTTTGTAAATTCTTTGTATACCAGGTGCTTCTGAGCATTCAGGTACGTGCATTTTTAGTGTTAATGTAGATACTGCTAAATTGCCCCCCCCAAAGTGGCATGACAGTTTACATTTAATCAATTTCTCCACAGCCTCTCTGACCTTGATATTATTATTATTATTATTATTATTTTTTTTTTGCAAACTGATGGAACAAAATGGCATCTCGTGTAATTTTCATTGATCTCTTTCATATTTTTTATTGGCCACTGAGGTTTTCTTTGAATTGCCTGCCTGTATCGTTGTCTTGTTATGTATTTGCTTCCAATTCGTTGTTTCCCTTTTTCCTTTGTTCATGTGCTTTTCTGTTGTAAAGAAGTTTTAGGTTTGGGATGCCTGGATAGCTCAGTCAGTTGGGTGTCCAACTCGATTTTGGCTCAGGTCACAATCTCAGGATTGTGAGATTGAGCCTCACTTGGGGCTCTCTCTCTCCCCCTCCTTCTGTTCCTTCCCGCTGCGTGTGCATGCACACACTCTCTCTCTCAAAAAAAAAAGGGGGGGGGGAGAAAAAAAGAAGTTTTCGGTTTGGATACAGTCAGAATTTTCTATCCTTTTTTTTTTTTTAAATACTTATTGCACTGAAGAAGGCTTTCCCACCTCAAGGTTATAAATAAGTTCTCCTGTGGTTTCTTCTAATAATTTCAGAGTTTTGTTTTTGATATTTCACTCTAATTCATAGGGGAGCATCTTTTGTGAATGGAGTGAGAAGGGGGTCAACTTTTATCTGTTTTTTTTCAAATAGCCAATCATCACACAATATCCTTGAGTAATTCATCTTTTCCCATTTGTTTTGAAATGTGATCTTTTATCATTCCTATATATACGTCTATGCTCTTTATGCTGTCCCATTACAATATTCATCTGCCTACACCAGGACCTTAATGAACTTTGGAGCAAAACTGCTGGGGTTCTAATCTCATCAATGCCACCTGCTTATTTTCTGTTCTATTTTCCATACTTTTATTGTTGTTTACCTTTGGGGAAATCTCACTGGTTCAGTCTTTCCACTCTCTCACTGAGTTTTTCATTTTTGTGTTATTTTTTTTATTGTTATGTTAATCCCCATCATTAGTTTTAGATGTAGTGTTCCATGATTCATTGTTTGTGCATAACACCCAGTGCTCCATGCAGAACGTGCCCTCCTCAATACCCATCACCAGGCTAACCCATCCTCCCACCCTCCTCCCCTCTAGAACCCTCAGTTTGTTTTTCAGAGTCCATCGTCTCTCATGGTTCGTCTACCCCTCCGATTTCCCCCCCTTCATTCTTCCCCTCCTGCTATCTTCTTCTTTTTCTTTTTTTCCTTAACATATATTGCATTATTTGTTTCAGAGGTACAGATCTGAGATTCAACAGTCTTGCACATTCACGAGTTTTTCATTTTTGCTATCATACTTTCATTTACAAGAGCCTCCCTTTTTTTCTGATTGTTTGTTTATTTAATGAATACTGTGCCTTCCCTAAAAACATTTATAATAATTGTTGGTGTTTCTTCTCCATGGATGGTCTATTTTCCCCACATTGCTTTTTTCTTCCTATTTGTTTTGGTCTCTGGCTTTCTGAAGAGATGCTCTCCTCACTTGTCTGGTGGTACTTGGCTCTCTACTCATAAGAGTAGGAGTCACGGGGAAACTGACAGGAAGCCAGTGTTTTGGGCATGGGGGGGCTGGTTGACTGTGGTTTTTCTAAAGAGTGCCCCAACTGGGCTTTAGTGTCGGAAAACACTCATGTCAGTGTCTGGGACAGCACAGGTTTCTCCTGCTATCTGAAAGGAGAGCATTCCTATGAAACCTTTCTTAGCCAAAAGTGTAAAGTGAAGGAGGAATTAGCATTAATTTATATGGAAAAATTTTTGAGCATTCCCAGACTCCCAAAATAACCTCTCTTAGGCTTTTCTGATACCTTAGAACACATCTTGCTAATGTATGTATAAAATAAATTGACATGAAGTACAGATGCTCACAGATGTTCACAGAGTCAAAAGCTATGGCGCATGATGCCTACATGCGGATGTAGCTCCCAGGGAAGGATGTGGGTGGGGCCCCTGCTCTAAGCAGGTGCTGGGTGCCTATTTAATTGCTACTCTCACCTGAGTTGCAGAGGCTTGTGGGGAAGACACCTTGGGGGTGGGGTGGGGTGACTTCTATGTTCAGTATGTCAACTTTAACTTCATTCTGTTGGCTGCGTGGAGTTAGGGAGTCTAAGAGTTTAAATGCTTCTTAAAGAGATTTTCAACCAATCCTGTTGCTGGCCCCACTGGCATTTCCACTCGAGACACCTGGGGCTGACATTTTCTTGAGTCTTAGGATGTTTGTGGTATAAATCAGATGGCTCCCAGGCTTTCTCCCCTACTGGTTCAGATCTGATTTTCTTAGGTCTGCTAAATCATTTAGCCACCTGCTTTGCAACTTCAAAATTTTCTTGCTTTGTCTTTTTATTCTCTTATTCCTTATGAGTTTATTCCCTTTTGAAAAAGCACCTTTCTGTCATTTTAATGGGGTTTCAGGAAGGAGAGGTGTTAAATGTTATATGTTCACATTACCAACTATATTTTCCAGCTAGTTATTGCTAGTCCACGGCTGTATCAGTATTCATCAGGTCCTTAGTTGCAGCAAAGAAATTGGAAGGATATCAAGTTTCAGGAAATTGGAAGGAACCAAGGGAGGGTAGGCAGTGAAAACGCCGTAGCCAGGAGTCCACACTACCACCACTCCTGAACATCACCACCCCCAAGAGACATGGCCACCAAAGCTGATGCTGGGCTTTCCATGATGGCTCTGTCACTGGGCTCTTGACATGGCCACCTCTGCTATAAATAATTTCTCTACTGTTTCTAGATCTCTGTGTCACTTCCTCAGGAGTCACAGTCTTAGGCAGGAACACACAGCTGGTTGAGTGTAGGTCATGTGTCAACACCCAACATTCCAAGGGACAGGAAGAAGAATCTGGCTCCTTCAGTTCCTTAGAGGGAGACTGATTCTTCCAGACTCACACAAGTAGGGGAGCCCCCTCAAAGTAGGAAGCGTGTTGAGGGCTGGATAGCCAAAAGGATGACAAATGTCCACTGCACTAGTGCATAGGGAAGCTATTGATTTTTGTATGTCGATCTTGTATTTGGGTGAGGTCAGCAAAACGTAGATACTGTCAGGGTCACGCAAGCACAGGGTGAGCACCTAAGAGTGAGTGCCTCCTTACATTTCATACCTGGGTGCCTCACTTCCATTACCTGAGTCTCAGGACTCTTGGCCTCTTTACTGAAGTTCTAATGGTTTGTCAGCTGACACTGTTGGATTTTCTAGCCAGACAATCATAGACAATCATAACTGTAAATACTGACAACTTATCCTCCTTCAAGTATTTATTACTCCTACTTACTAATTAATTGTTCTTGCCTTGTTCTATTTTCTAGGATTTCTAGTAAAATGCTGAATAGTTGTGGTGATAGTACACTATCCAGAACCTAACTGGGACACTCCCAAGTGTTTCACCATTGTGCGTGAAGCTTACTGTAGGTGTTTGATATAAATATCCTTTATCAAGTTAAGCATGTGTCCCTCTAGCCTTTGTTTGCTAAGATTTTGTTGTTTTTTTTTTAAATTAGGAATAGATATTGACCTTCAGCAAATCCTTCCTCCTCATCTTTTGAGAGGAGTTTTTCTCCTTTAATCTGCTAATGTAGTGTATTGCATTAATAGATTTTCTAATGTTGAAACATTCTTCCTTCCATTCTTGGGTAATGCATACTTGGTAATAATTCATTTAACTACACTGTCAATTTGCTTTGCTAATATTAAAGTCCTAAGTAAGATATTAGCAGACCAAAATGATAGTTTGGTGTTCATGGGTAGTATCCATGTTCAAACACGAGATTGGCTTGTAGAACTTTTTTTCCTTGTGGTTTTCTTATCAGCATTTGGTATTAGTGTTATGCTAGCCTTGTAAAGAAGGCTGGATGTTTCCTTTTTTACCCTCTAGGTCTAAAAAAGTCCTATATTATCTTTTTAATTTCAAAATTAAAAATATTTTTTGAGCCTATTTCAGTCAGAATTCATTTATTAGTGGAGATATATAGGTATAGATATGTGTAAATATGTTTCTCCTATAGTATAAAAATAAAAACCTGTCTCTTAAGTTAGTCTCTTTTCTTGTTCTGAATGTTATTTATGTGTGCCTTCTTTTTATTTTTTAAAGAAACTGTTCATAGATCCAACTTACCAATTTTAACTTGCCAATATTTTCTTAATAAATTTCACATCTATGTTCGTGAAGGATATGTTTCATTTCCTTTTCTTTTTTTAAGATTTTATTTTTAAGTAATCTCTAAACCCAACGTGGGGCTTGAACTCAAACCCGAGATCAAGAGTCACATGTTCCATTGACTGATCCAGCCAGGCACCCCGGTTTTATTTTCTTATAACATCTTTGGTTTTGGTATCAGGGTGATGCTGGCCTTGTATAATAAGTTGGAGTATTCCCATTCTATTTTCTGGAGGAGTTTGTGTAGAATTGGTATTATTTCTTCCTAAAATGTTTGATAGAATTAACCAATAAAGCCATCTAGCTGTGGAGTTTTCTTTGTGGAACTACAAATTCGATGTCTTGAGTGACAAAGGGTTATCTCTTTCTTCTTAAGCAAACTTTTGTATTTTGTGTCTTTTAAGGAATTTGTCCATATTATGTAAGTTGTCAAATGTATTGGCTTAAAGTGGTTTGTAATCCCTTGTTATCCTTTCATTATCTGTAAAATCTGTTTTTTAAAAAAGATTATTTACTTATTTATTTTAGAGAAAGGGGGGAAGTGAGCAGAGGGAGGGGCAGAGGGAAAGAAACTCAAGCAGACTCCATGACGAATGCAGAGACTGAGGTGGGTCTTGATCCCATGACTCCAAGATCATGACCTGAGCTAAATCCAGACTGAGCCACCCAAGCACCCCTGTAAAATCTGTTTTGATGTCATCTTCTTCATTCCTGATATTGGTTTGTTTGTTGATTGATTGATTGATTTGAGAGAGAGAGAAAGCTGTGGGGGGAAGGGGCAGAGAGAGGGGGAGAGAGAATCCCAAGCAGATTCCCCATTGATTGCGGAGTCCAATGGGGGACTCTGTCACACAACCCTGAGATCATGACTTGAGCCAAAATCAAGAGTCGGACACTCAACTGACAGAGCCACCCAAGTGCCCCCATTTCTGATATTGGTAATTTGTGTTTTCTCTCTTTTTTTCTTAATCAGCTTGGCTAGAGGTTTGTCAATTTTATTAATCTCATCAAAGAACCAGCTTTTGGTTTCATTTCTTTGTGTCCATTTTTTGTGTTTTCTGTCTCACCAGTTTCCAATTTGATTTTTATTATTTTCTTTCATCTGCTTACTTCAGGTTCAAGTTTTTTCTTGTCTTCTAGTTTCTTAAGGTAGAAAGCTAGTTCATTGATTTGAGATCTTCTTTTCTGATATGGGCATTTAGTGCTATAAACTTACAGCTAAGTACTGTTTCAGCTGCTTCCTTTAAATTTTGATGTTATTTTAAGAAAAAAATACTTCCTAATTTGCTTTTTGATTTATTTTTTGACCAATGAATTATTTAGAAGCATATTATTTAGGGTCTAAATACTGGAGATGTTCCAGATATCTTTATTTTTGTGATTTCTAATTTAATTCCATTGTGATCAGAGAACATGCTTCATATAATTTGAAACCTTTTAAATTTATTAAGATTTGTATTGTGCCCAGGATATGGTTTATCTTGGTAACTGTTCTATGTGCACTTGAAAAGAATGTGTATTCAGCTGTTGTTGGTCAAGTTATTTAAGTCTCCTATATCTTTACTGCTTTTCCTTCTATATCCTTACTATATTCATTCTGATTTTCTGTCTATTCTATCAGTTATTGGGAGAGTGTTCAAATCTCTAAGATTACAGATTTATCTATTTCTGCTTTCACTTCTATGAGTCTTTGCTTCATGTATTTTGAAGCTCTGTTTTTAGGCGCGTAAACATTTGGAACGTTATGTCTCCTTGATGAATTGGCCATTTTATCATTATTCAGTGAATCTTTGATCCCTGGTAATATTCTTTGCTCTGAAATCTATTATGTCAGATATTAATATAGTCACCCCAGCTTTCTTTTGATTAGTTTTACAAGATGTATCTTTTCCTATACTTTAAATATATTGTTGTCTTTGTATTTAAAATGAATTTCTTTTTGACAGCATGTAGTTGGGTCTTACTTTCTTATACAATTTTTATACAATTACCTTTTAATTGGGGGTAGTTAGGCCATTTATATTTAATGTGGTTGTTGATGAGTTTGGATTTAAAACTATCACTTTGCTATTTACTTTCTATTTGTTCCACCTGTTTTTCTTTCTTTCCCCTCTTTTCCTGTCTTCTTTTGGATGTGTTTTTAATGATTCTGTTCTATCTCCTTTGTTGGCTTATTAGCTGTGCCTTTTCCTTATCGTAGGATATGAACGTTTGTTTTAGAGGAGACATTAAGCTGAGTCTTCCAGTTCACATAATGAAGATCAAACCACCCAAACCAATTACAGGTTAGTATAATTCAACTAACACTCTCTTTCCTTCTGCTATTAATTTCTGTTTTTTCTTTCTTTGCCTTTCTCTACATTTCCCATCTTTTCTATTTATTAGCAGCAATATCTAAATTACAAGTATAATTTTGAAAGGAAAAATTTTTTTAAGTCATAAGCTCTGGGATCTAAAGACAAAAAAATATAAATGTTACAAGGATACAGCTAACTAACAGAATTGGGAAATCAGGAAAGACAGACTTCTAGCTGGAGTTTATTCCTTTCTATATTCCTGTGTTAGTTCATTCATCAGTATTTGCTGAGTGCCAGTAATGCACCAAGCACACAGATGAGTAAGACACATCTTGTGCTCTAAAAGCTGCAGTTCTACCAAGGAAGAGTAAGAGGAAACCAGCATTGTAGGATATGATAAGTGCAGCCATGGGGAACATCTAGGACCATGAAAACATAGAGGAAAGAGTGACTAACTCTGCTCACAGAGAGGCAAAGTCTTTATCAAAGGATGGGACATTTGGGAAGGTTTTGAAGGATACGTGGGAGTAGGTCATGAGGAGCCAAGGAGAAGTCCATTGTAGGCAGAGGACAGAGTCTATCCTTTCAATATCTGCACCAGACATCAAAGATCTAGAATGTTCACTGCAGCCGCATTTATAGAGGCAGAAAACTAGTTAAATGAAATCTGGTACACCCATCCAACGGAATATTTTGCAACCATTAAAAACAAAGAAGGAAATTCTAAAGGCCAAGAATAACCAGTTCACTCTCATAAAAAGAACATGATGATGCTCCATCAAGATTTATTATAAAGCTGATACAGTGAATAAGACAAGATAGAAAAATAGATGAATGAAATAGAGAGGCCAGAACAGACCCAGGCATTAGTGGCCACTTGATACTTGAGGGGTGACACTCCAGAGCAGTGGAGAAAGGATGGTCATTTCAGTAAATGGTGCTGCTTGTCCATGTGGAAACAAAAGTGAGACTTGACTCCTGCCTCACGCCATACACAAAAATAAATTCCAGTTGAACCACGGAAGTAAATAGGAAAGAGAAAACAATAAAGCTTTTGAATTTTTTTAAAAGATTTTATTTATTTGAGAGAGAGAGAGAGAACGCAAGAGCGAGCACGAGTGGGGGGAGGGGCAGAGGGAGAGGGAGAAGCAGACTGCCCTGCCGCCAAGCAGGGAGCCTGATGCAGGGCTCCATCCCAAGACCCCGAGATCATGACCTGAGCTGAAGACAGACACTTAACCAACTGAGCCCCCAGCCATCCCAACAATAAAACTTTTAAAAATTAATACAAGACAATATCTTTATGACTTCTAGGTAGGGAAAGACTTTTTAAACAAAACACACAAAACAAACACAAAAAGCACTTATAATAAAAGAAAAATTTGATAAATGTGGCTACTAAAATTAAGGACTTCTAGTTACCCTAAAACATCATTAAAAGCATGAAAGAGCAAGCCACATAGTGGGAGAAGATATTTGCAAAACACATAAAACATATGAATGGTCCATATCAAGAGTATATACAGAATTCCTACAACTTATTAAGGAAAAGAGATAGTCTAGTATAAAACAGGCAAGAGATTATTCAGATGGCCAATAAACATATGAACATACGTACTCAGCATCCTTAGTTATCAGGGAAATGCAAATTTTTTTTTTTTAAGATTTTATTTATTTATTTGAGAGAGAGAGAGAATGAGAGACAGAGAGCATGAGAGGAGGAGGGTCAGAGGGAGAAGCAGACTCCCTGCCAAGCAGGGAGCCCGATGCGGGACTCAATCCCGGGACTCCAGGATCATGACCTGAGCCGAAGGCAGTTGCTTAACCAACTGAGTCACCCAGGCGCCCGCAGGGAAATGCAAATTAAGACCATAATGAGCTACCACTCCACACCCACCAGGACGGCAACAATGGAAAAAGACTGACGGTACCAAGTTGGTGAGGATGTGGACTAACCACACACTCTCATACACGGTATCAATGAAAATCGGTACAATCACTCTGGAAAACAGTTTGGTATGATCTAGTAATGTTGATGATAATTTATACCCTGAGACCCAGTGCTTACACTCCTAGGCAGTATGACCAACCATTCCAGCTTGCCTGGGGCTGAGGGGTTTCCTGGGATGTGGGGCTTTCAGTGCTAACACTAGGGAACTCCTGAGCAAACCAGGGTGAAGCAGTCCCCCTCCTTCTAGGTATATACCTGATAGGTTTACAAGTAAATGTGCACCAGGCATTTACAGACATACAAGAATGGTAACAGTAGCGTGATTTTTCAGTAGCTCACAACATGGAACAACCGAAATGTCCATCAGCGATAGAGCAGATAAAGAAACTGTCATATATTCATTCACTTGATGGAATACTATCGATAAAAAGGAATAAACTACAGCTATCCACAACAAAATGGCCAAATCTAGGAACAGTATTAGGCCAAAGAGGGCAGACATAGAGTTAACACCATATATAATTCCATTTGTGTATACAGTTCAAAATCAGGCCAAACAAAGCTATCGTGTTTAGATGCACATTTAGATAGCAGAAGTAGAATAAATGTAACGCGGTGCTTACATAGAAGCCAAGAGAGTGGTTGCTGCTCTTCCCAGGAGGTTGTGACTGGAGACAGGGCTTTGTGGAGATGTTTGCCTTGTATTAATTTATTAAGATATATATTTTTTATGCTCTTTGCTGAATGTGTTATATTTCACAATAAGAAAAAGGCTTGGTGAATGAAAACAAGCAACAATGAGGAAGCTCTGTAGTACTGATATGAAGAGATCTCCAAGCTACTGTGAGTGAAAAATGCAAGAGTGCTAGTGTCTAAGAGCAATTCGCAAACGTTAGCGGAATCAGACTTGCCTGGAGAACTTGTTAGAACCCAAATTGCTGGGCCCCACCCACAGAGTTTCCGTTTAAGCCTGGGGTGGAGCCCAAGAATCTGCATTTCTAACAAGTTCTGGTTGAGCCTGCCGGATCCCTGCTGATCTGGGACCACACTTCCGGGAACTACCAGTGTATCATATGTTACCATCTGTTAAAACAGAAGGGGTCTCCTTGTAGCAGCGAATTCCAGAAACCAGTTGCCTCTGGTTGCCTCTGGGGAAGGGGGCCTGGGGCACTGCGGGGCTTCCTGGGCACCCTCCAAAGAAAGCAGAGTTCGGAAAGCTGGGGCGGGCACCCAGAAAAATCCACAGTTTTACTGTGGATTTAGGAACAGTTGAAAAAGAAGGAAATGAAAGGTTTCAGGGGAAGTGGAGTGGTAAGAAAAGTGATTGGCGGAGAGGAGGTTTTTGAAGGACGGTAGTTGGGTAGATGTAAACACAGGTAGGGGGCAGGACTGTTGGCTTAGGTGGGCCTTCAGCAGTGGCTCAGTAGTGACCATATCTGGCAGGTTTGGGGCCTTGCTGAGCTGGGAGGACAGCAACGGTGGTCTGAGGCCTCTAGTGACCTCCTGAACATTTCCTTGGCCTCCTCTGCGGATCCCGTAATCCGGAAACAGGAAGTGGTGGTGGGATGGGGCTGTAGGAGCAGGAAGAGGGACGGCAGCTGCCTGCGCTCCCTGAGCAGCCGGGGTCGGAAGGAGGCAGGGAGAAGGCCGAACCCTGGGCTCCCAGATGGATTTTTGAGGATGAGGGATTCCACAGGAAACCAGGAAGCATGGAGGAAGCAGGGAAAATCAGGAAGGGGGAAGTCCCATGGTTTGACCAATTCTGGAATCTTTTCCACCGAGGTACCACATTTAAAAGCCCCCTGGAAGTGTTCGCAAAGGTAGAGGACTACTATGGGCTGGGCTCGGGGCAGAACCACTTCATCAAGGACAGTCAGTGGGAGCAGCTGGCGGCCATCTTCCTGGCACCACACGGGAAGTACCTGGACAAGGAGTGGGAAGAGGAGCCACCCAGGTGAGCGGGCAGAGGCCGCAGGGGCACCCTGCTCCCCGCGAGCTGTGGGGGCACACGCAGCAATGTACCCAAGCCCTCGAATTCATCCGAAGTCTAAAAGCTCCTCCCGGTTTGGGGGATTTTTCCGAGAATTTCAGCAGATCTTTCGGAAAGGTGTGTGGAGATTATTCGAATACATTAGAACAGAGGCTGATCACACGGATTTCAAAGAGGGGATAGACATGTATGCAGATGAGGAGTTTATTTTACAATTTTATGCACATCATGTCTTAAAAACTTGTTTTCCTGATTATCTAGACAACACAGAAGATCCTAAAGAGAGAAATAAAAGTCACACTATTCAGATTTCCTCAATTTCCATCCAGTCTTTCTAAATGTAATAGGTTAACGTATAATTAAAATACCTTCCTTTGTAACCTCCGCAGCAGGTAGGGCTCAAGATCCCCCTGCTGTGATTGTAGAAACTGAGCCTGTCTTTGAACTTGGTGGAGCTGGTTTTAGGAACTAGCTCTCCTCACAGCTATGCTGGACCTCAAGGAATGTTCTTGCTTCACGCAGGAAGCGAGGCCTCACATCTTGCTATCAAGCGCACCTCAAATTTTCTCACTTCAGGACACAGCCTCCTAGGGTTGCACCCTCATAGCAGCTGCCATGAACCAGCAAGACCTGAACCGGGACCCAGCGAGGTTCAGGGGTACACTGCCTAGCAGGGTAGTTAGGAGTCTTGCAGGCTAGTTGTTAAACTGCCCTCAATGTCTGTAGTGGGAGCCTTTCTACCACAAGAAGCTCTTGTAAAAGCAAACTATAAATCAGGAAATTGGTTTGCTTTTTTTCTTAAGAGCAAATTTATTAGCACCCCCCTGGTTGGATTCCCCCAGCATAAGTGAGCCAAGTCTGGTCACTAAGGGATCTTTCCCTAGGACAGAGAAAGTTCTGCTCGGTGGTGGGTGCTGTTTCCAGCCTGGGAGTGACCCCCCCCCAGCTCAGCCTGCCTGGCCCTCACCAACTTCCAAGGTCTGCAGCCACCAGGACCAGCACGCAGAATGTGATTGACCTCATGGCCCTGTACCCCCGGGAAGGTCCATCCTAAACACCTGTGTCTGGTTTTAGTACCAAGACTCTGCCAGCATCTCTCCTGGCCAAGGAGTCTGCCGGGGCTCTGACTGGTGTCTCTTTTTTTCCCCAGCATGGCCACGTTCCATTTCCTCCTTCCCAGCAGCATAATTACAATGCCAATGGAAGTCAAGGGCCCCTCAGGTAAATGAACACGAAACAGGGAGTTATCCTTGGCAGTGATCCACTTGAGGGAATGCCTCAGCAGACCCTGTGTGTGGGAGGGAATGAGGCGGAAAGTGGGTCGTCAGCTTCACAGCTGGAGCGTAACTATTTCTGGTTGGATGCACGGCACCCAGATTCCCTGATGACGGAGGCTGGCATTGTCTTCGGGGAGTGACGGGCCACAGAGGAGGGTGTGAGCACGTAGCCTGCCAGGCTGCTTCTGGACACAAATTCATTTTGGAGAAAAGGTTATTTAAAACACCGACAGCCAAGAGGACGTGAATTATCCAGAAAATGTGAAAGCAGCCAAGGGGCAGTGTGACCGTCCTCCCAACCCGGGAAGGTGACTCGGCCCTAGGAACAGCCCTCCCAGGGGTGCCCCCCACCCAGGAGGCGCGTCCTTCTGTTGCCTGTTGCCCATTAGAACTGACCACTTTTGATTGCAAAACGACTTCCTCTTGGGCAAACACTTTCCGTACAAACCAGGGGGTACCCAGATTCCTTATGTGATGCTTCTTTCTCTCTTCTTCCCCAGGGGTAGCCTGTGTCCTTGGCATACACTGGGCTGGAAGTCACAACTTCTTCCTCTATTCGCTTCACCGAACTCTGAAGGATAAAGTCGGTACTTTGAGATGGGAGTTGCCTAAGCTCGGGGCTCTCAGAATGTGTCCTTCTCCAGCTTAGTTGAGGGCATGTGACTGACGTGTCACTTTAGGGGATGAGAGCTGTGCAGACTGAAGCAGGTGGCTCAGTGCCTGGGGTGTCAGTGACCGCAAGGCTCTGTCTCTGAACGGTCCCGTTTCTTAAAGAGAACAGGTCAGTAGGGACAAAGCCCGGTCAGGTCCCTAAGGCTTCTTTGGCAGCTCAAGTAAACAGAGGCCTGACATTAGAGGCCCGATCTAGCCCTGGCCCAACGGTCTGCAAGCTGTGTGCTGTCAGGCCAGTCACTGAGAGCCCCAGTCCCGTTTTCTCATCTGAAACACAGAGCTAATTCGTGACACCATCCCTGCCCGCTGCTCGCAGTTGTTACGCATAGCAAAATCCAGAGGGTCTCTGGATGTGAAAGCTCTTTGAGATTGAAGGCACTTTGGGAATATGGTGGTTGGTTGGTTTATACAAACTCATGGAAGCAGTTACGTAAGCAAGTTCACTTTGTGGTAATTCCTTGAGCTGTACACTTATGTTATGCTTCAGAATTTACTTTACAAGTATAGTAAAATGTAAAAATGGACAAAGGAAGAATCTCTCTCCTTCCAGCCCTCTCCCAGGCAGCATGGCTTCCAGTCTCAACCTCTGTACTGACTGGCTGGGACCTTGGGCAGGTCGCGTACATCTCTGCCTCAGTTTCCTCATCTGTGAAATAGGGGGACTCCTAGGACTCACCTCATGGGACCCTCGTGAGAGTTAACTGAAGGGAGGCATGTAAAGCGCTTACCGCAGTGCTCAGCACCTCGTGAGCACTCATTCAGTGTTCGCTGCAGTGGAATACGGGTATCCTGAGGGAGGAGGCAGCATTGGTGAGAGGCAAGAGAGATGGTGAGCCCAGACAGCGGCTCCCGCCCACATCCCAGACAGGCAGACTAGTCAGGGCCTCGGGCTGTGCAGGTGGAGGTGATGGGTGGGTGCGGGGTCGTGGGGGCAGCCTAGCACGTGGTGTCCTCCCCACTAGACCCGGAGGGCGTCTGGCCCTGTGCTGCACCCATTGCGGTCTCCCAGCTCAGCTACACCTGCACCTACCTAGTGCTGGCCTGTGAGGATGGCGTGCTCACGCTGTGGGACCTGGCCGAAGGTGAGCCCCCCATCTCTGCCAAACACCTGGGCGGGTCTCTGGATAATGAGAGTCCGGGAACTCTGGAATTCCTATAGGCTCTGGGCCTTCTGTTAGTTACTCTGTGTTCTTAAGTCAACTTGGGGAGCTGGTCCTGCCTTCTCCTCATCCACTCATTCGCTGGACATTTATTGAACTTAATATGTGCTGATAATTCCCATTCCCTGTGGACTTATTGAGTGCTTGCTCGGTACCCGGCACCGGACCAGGGCCTGGAAGTCTGTCCATTGCCTCCTTATCACACTCTGGGGAGGAAGTGTCTTCCAGCCCAGGATGTGGGATCATGGCAGCCTCAGCCCTCCTCCCTCCTATCCCTCAAGCTCTCAAAATAAGCAAGTCTGCGTTCCTGCTATTCTACCCCCACCCTTGTCAGTGAGAACCTCACTGGTGTGGAAGCTAAGAGACCTCTAAGGTGGCCAGTGCAAGACCAGCAGCTGTTTTGGGTGTGTGGCACCTTGCTAGAGGCCCCGGGCCCCAGGGTCTTGGGTCCAGCTCTGCAGGTGGAGAAAATCAGTGGTGTCTAGTTGCCCTAAATTGATCAGGATCTAAAGGAGTGTCTCCATTTATTTATTTATTTGAGAGAGAGAGAGAGGTGGGGGGGGAGGGGAGGTACAGAGGGAGATGGAGAGAGAGAACCTCAAACAGACTCCCCACCGAGCACAGAGCCCAACACGTGGCTCTATCCCACCACCTATGAGATCATGACCTGAGCCGAAACCAAGAGTCGGACACTTAACTGACTGAGCCACCCAGGTGCCCCTATTTCCATCTGAAGAATTCCATGGTTGTTTCCAATAGCAGGCACTCTGCCCACATGGTGGAAAGATAAACATGGCTATGGGCCCTCTTGAACTTGAATTACTGCACCCACAGCGTTCTTACAATAGCTAAAGATACGTCAAGAGCAGAAGAATGATCCTAATTGCACATTCACTTGCCCAGTAGCTTGCTTTCATTTTTCTGGATATTGATACATTCTGGATATTGCTTGGCTACACACACACCTCCCTCTCCTTCTCTAAGACCACCCCACCCCTCGCCCCCTCTGATGCACCTTGACCCGCCATGGTCAGCTGCGGTTCAGGACCTGGCTGGGTGTAGCTTCCTTTCTTCGGTCCCAGTGCTGACTCTGCCCCCCTCCACGGGGCTGGTCCTCCCTGTCCCCCGCACCTCTCCATACTCAGAAGGGGGGCTCTTCTCTCCCACTGGGCATTGGGGTTTCTGGTTTCACTCTCAGAGGGTTCTCATTGCTGGATCTTGCCTTCACATCCCTCATATACCTGCTAGTCACAGACCCTGCGCCCATGGCTGCATCATCCTCTACCTACTTTTCTGACCTGCTTTTGCGATTGTTTCTCCAGGTTTCCCTCTTGGGGTCATCGCTCTTCCCAAGGGATGTTCCTGCCAGAGCATTCACTTCCTGAAGTACTTCTTAGTCCACAAAGGACAGAACATGTACCCTGAGAGTCCCTTGAAATCCCAAATGAAATGTGTGGTGCTGTGCACAGATTCTTCTCTCTATCTGGTGACAGCCAAAAGGACCCAAGGACCCACCATCAGCGTGCTTGTTGAGAGGTTGGTGGCTTGAGCGCAGGACAGGGTAAATGATCTGCCAACCAGATGACTAATAGGAAACTGACCACCTCCCCAGCAGGAGTCCACTTGCTCTGTAGCCGCCACCCTCCCTGTGAGCTTCTCAAGGTCCCCACTGTCTTTTATACGTGGATAGATATGTAAAACTTGTCTCGCAAAATTGTATGACGGTGCAAATGACACCTTTCATGTCCCACATGAGCAAGAAGAGGATCATTTCTGCCAAAATAGCCTTTTATCCATTTCCTCAAGGGTCTCTTTCTTTTTTAAACTGTGAAATACTTTATGCATGCAAATGATCTATAGAATATGTATGTGTGTGTATTTAGGGTGTATCTATCTATATATATATATACCATATATGTATACACGTAGATGTTCAGTCTATATACACTACAGGGTGTGTGTGTGTGTGTGTGTGTGTGTCTAGAGAGAGCGAGAAACTCCCCTGTACAAGCTTAAGCAATAAATCATCTCCAGGGGCGCCTGGGTGGCTCAGTCGGTTAAGCGTCTATCTGCCTTCGGCTCAGGTCATGATCCCGGGGTCCTGGGATCGAGCCCCGTGTAAGGCTCCCTGCTCAGCAGGGAGTCTGCTTCTCCCTCTCCCCTCTGCTCATGCTCTCTCTCACTATGTCTCTCTAATAAATAAATAAAATCTTTTAAAAAAATAGATCATCTCCAGGTCAGCTAAGGCTGAAAACAGTCACTGTTGAGCCCAGGACCCCCTGCTCCTGTAGATCAGCAATTTGGGCGAGGCTCAGATGGGCGGCTCCTCCACTGGTCTTGCTTAGGCTCTCATGTGTGCCTCAGGCAGCAGGCAGTTCGGCCAGGGGCTGGACGGTCCTAGGTGGCCTCACTCACATAGCTGGCCGTTGGCCAGGACACTTGTTTCTCATCCTTGTGGCGACTCCCGCGGGCTGTCTCAGCCTCCATCACCTGGAAGCCTAAGGGGTCCCCTCAGCAAGCAATGCACAAACGCTTTCCAGGCCTCTGCTCATGGCACACTGGACAGAGCATGTCACGTGACAACACCCGCAGTCAAGCAGTGGGAAAACTGACTCCACCTTTTCTTTTTAAGACATTTTTTTTTTTAAGATTTATTTATTTATATTGAGAGAGTGCGTGTGCGCAAGGAGGGGGCGGGACAGAGGGAATCTTTCAAGTAGACTCCCTACTGAGCAAGGAGCCAGAAGCAGCGGGGCTCAATCCCACAACCCGAGAGCCCATGACCTGAGCGGAGACCAAGAGTCAGATGCTCAACTGACTGAGCCACCCAGGCGCCCCTTGACTCCACCTTTTGTTTTGTTTTTGTTTTTGTTTTTGTTTTTTAAAGATTTTATTTATTTATTTGAGAGAGAGAATGAGATAGAGAGAGAAAGCATGAGAGGGGGAGGGTCAGAGGGAGAAGCAGACTCCCTGCCGAGCAGGGAGCCCGATGCGGAACTCGATCCCGGGACTCCAGGATCATGACCTGAGCCGAAGGCAGTCGCTTAACCAACTGAGCCACCCAGGCGCCCCTAATTTTTTTTTTAAAGATTTTATTTATTCATTTAGATAGAGAGAGAGAGAGCGCATGAGCAGGGAGAGAGGCAGAGGGAGAAGCAGGCTCCTCGCCGAACAGGGAGCCCGATGCGGGACTCGATCCCGGGACTCCAGGATCATGACCTGAGCCGAAGGCAGTCGCTTAACCAACTGAGCCACCCAGGCGCCCCTGACTCCACCTTTTGATAGGAGTTGCTGCCAAATATTAAGGCCAGTTTCTTTTTCAATCTATAATATCCGTTTCCAAAATTCATCATTCCTTCACTTTCCTGTAAGAGTTAACCACCTGTATCTCCAAGTAACCTATCGTATAGCTGTGCATATTTGGGGAATTTGTAAATGGAATCATGTCCTATGTATTCTCCAGCTTGTTTCTCAGCGCTTTTTCTTCTATACCTTGCGACCTTGTTCATGGGAGTCGCACATGTTGGGGAACGCGGCTCAGTTATTCTCCCACTGGCACTGCAGCCTGTCATATAATAGACCACAACGAGGCATGCTCCTACCAGTGGACAATCGCATTGTCCCCAGTATTTGCTACTCTGAACAGTCTCTGACATGTCTCCTGGTGCTTATATACAAGAGTGTGTCTGGGATGTATGCCCAGCAGAGGCTAGCACAGCCTGAACACTTCCAGTATGAATGTCTGTGTGTCTTGTTTCCTGCAGGCCTATAAAGCACCTGGATGAGGCCATCTGTGCAGTGGCCCCGGTCCTAGCCTTACCCGGCATGGTAGGTTCCTCTTGCCCCTCTCTCCTCTTCAGTAAATGTGGTCATTTGTCCTTCAAAAACTATGTATTGAAGGCCTGTCAAGTGCTAGGCACTAGATTAGCTCTGGGCTACGTGGGGATGAAGGGGCAAGTCGCTGCCCTGCTGGGGTGCACAGTTCAGCTGGGAAGACAGACGAATTGCCGAGCAGCTGCCATGGGAGACGAGAGGCCATGAGGCATGATGCACTGGATGCCAGGAGCAGAGAGAGGGTTGCCCACAGCCTATGGAAGTTGGCGGGGGTGGGCGGCTGCTTTGGGGGGCCGTGACAGGAGGGGGTGGAGAGGACAAGGACAGGCGCTGGACGTTTGAGTGTGGGGGAGGGGAAACGGTGTGGCAGGTGGAAGACGATGGCATTGGGGTACGTCTAGCATGCTCATCTACAAGGAGGAAGGAGCCCAGGCAGGAGGGGCCGTTGGATTGAGCAGGGGCCCCCGAGGATAGGAGGAAAGGGTTTGTGCACAGAGGCAGCACCGAAACCCTGTGCAGGGCCAGCTCCCCAGCAGCGGGGATGCTGGTGAACTAGACGAGAAGCCAGGGTAGAAGGGGAAGCACCACAGAGGATCGGACCCAGCACCTGGAGGAGGGCCTGTTGCTGCTGGGGCCCCCAGAGTAGTAAACACACACTTCTCTGCTCCCTGAGCAGCTCTGGGGGCCTGAAAGCAAACCAGTTCTATTGCTGGTTGTTATGGCCAGCTGCTTCTCTCATTCCAAACGGAGGTGACAGAGAAGTCCCCGTCACCATCTCTTTGCTTCCCAGTTGCTGATCTTCGGCAAGAATGGCTCTGTACAGCTCATGGATGTGGCCAAGCCTCAGATCATCTGTGCCTTTGCTCTACCCAGAACCTACCATCTGGCGGTCCCCTGGAAGCCCTTGTTTGCCGTGTCTGTTCAACACCCGTGTTTCCTGCTCCGAGGTAGAGGAGGGGGACCCCGTGGCCTGCTGACCATTTCCCTGACACTCTCTGTCCCCTCCCAAAGCACAGGGTGATGCCGCCCAATCTCTTCCCTGCTCTTCAACCCCACACCACAAGCCAAAAGGACACAGCTGTTCAGTCCTCACTAGGCACTTAGTTAAAGCGCTAGGCAAGGTCTTCTCTCTGGAATCCTGCTGCTCCAGATCAGGTGAGCCCCCCACAGCTCAGTCCCAGTGACTCAGCCTTTACAAACAGAGAGCAGCCCCCCTGCGCCCGCCCAGCCCACAGAGAAGGTCATCCCTCCACAGCACGCGGCTCTCTCGTTTCAGGAGACCACCCAGACGAAATTGAATCCGACGACACCAAGAACATCCAGGATTCTGTTTTCTATTTTAATCTCGAGGCCTACCCACTCCTGGAACACATCTCAAGAAATCACAGCATTCCTGAAACTGACATGACAGAGAACATGGCCTTTGCCCAGGTGCTGCCCTTGGAGAAAAGATGCGAGAGTTTCCTCCAGAAGAGGTAGAGCCCTGGGTCTGCTTCCCATCCCTGCAGCTGGGGTTGTCTCTGGGTGGAGGACTAGTGGCGTGTGTTTGATGGTAAGAGCCGCCCAGCATTTAGGTTCCCCCTTCAGCGGGGGACGCCACCCTGTCAGAGCCCCGGAGCCCGTTCCCGTTCAGCTTGGTGATTCAGCAGTGGATTCAGGCTGGTAAGGAAGGGCCGCCAGTGGCTGTTTTCTCCTTGTCAAGACTGCCTTTGCTTTCTGCTTTCTCAATTCTTTGGTTTTTTGAAAATCATATTTGGATTATCAAAGACAGGGGCTGGCCAACAAGGGGCTGTGCCCGTTTCTCGGAATAAGGTGTTACTGGAACAGTCAGGCCCGTTTGTTAGGTTTACGGATGGCTGCTTGTGCTGCAGCTGAGCACCGCCCACAGACACCAGATGACCCGTAAGGCCTGCCTCACTGACCTGGGCCATTTATAGAAACTTTGCCAGCCCCTGGTCCAAGCCCCCTCTGCTTTATCCATCATCTGGACAGACGGTTAGGTCCTGCGTCTCTCCCCTTTCCACTGACCCAGTCCAGCCGGGACTCTGTCCGAAGCCCTCTCTGCTGTAGAAGCATCGTGAGCTGTACTCTGTCCGCTCTGGAGAAGCAGGTGCCTCTTCTCATCTATCCGCCACAAATTTCTGGCGTCTTGCAAATTCTTATTGATGATTTGTGTCGTGATTGGACCATACACTTTAGGTGGGACGGGGTCACGAGTGGAGCCCTGGATTCTCGCCACGACAGAGCGGGGGACTCTGGTGGCCCCTTCCCTTCCAGGGCTTTCTGTAGTGTCCGCTCTGGGACTCTGTGATCTCTCCTGGCCATGTAACAACCCTTTATGACCACTCCCCCTTTTGCTATTTACTCTTGCCTCCAGAGGAATGAAGTGGAATGGCCAGGATTCTCAGGTCTGAAATCCGACGCCACCACTTACTAACCCTGAGACCTTGTTGAGTCCCTTAACCTCCAAGAGCCTCAGTTTCCTCGTTAATTCAAAAAAGCTTTGTTCAACACCCACGGTGCACCACGCTGTGCTGTGGACTCGTCGATGATGCCTGGCCCTCACATTTTGTAGGTATTTGGGCGGTAATACGTGTTAAGTGCTGGGCACAGGTAGGTCCAAGAAGGATGCTGGGTTAATTCCAGTTCATGCCCGGGAAACTCTAAACACCACCGCCAGGTGGCGCCACGGCCCCCATGACAGCATTTACCTGCTGCACTCTGTTCCTTCCTGAGTTTGGTGGGCTTGCCTGGTGGCTTTCAGCATCCCTGGGAGGGAAGCAAGGCCATTCCTCAGGAGAGGGGGATGGTCTGTAGGTCTTGGGGGAGGACAGCAAAGAAGGGGTCAGTGGACATTTCTCCTGACTGAAGATTTACCAAGAGTGTTTGGCTGTTCCTCCCACGGAGGGTTCTTATTTTAACCCTTGATGGCTTGACTCGTTCTGAGGACATGCGGCTGAAGAATTTAAGGGTGAAGCATCATGAAGTCTACAACTTACTTTCAAGCAGGCCAGGAAAACGTTTAGAGAGAGAAAGAGAAAATGTGAAGTGAAACCCAGGAAAATATTCATAGAAAGAGAGACAGACAAAATGTTCACTGGTGGTGAATTATAGGTGTAGGTTCATTGTACTACTTGCAACTTTTCTGTAGGTTTGAAATTTTTCTAAATAAAAGATGGGGAGAGGTTATAAAATATTACAGTATAATCCTGATTTTGAGTAAAAAGGACTGGAAGTGTGTATACCCATAATAATGGTAGTTGTATTTGGGTGGTGATGTATGTGTGATTTTTTTTCTTTGTGTTTTCCCTACTTGCAGCTTTTCTACAAAGATAATATGTTATTTTGGAAAATTTAAAATAATGGTTTAAAAAAAAGTCAAGAGTATGAGTTTAGGTCATGGCTGTAGTGTGACTGTTCTCCTCGGGGGAGGTCCTGGCATGGAGCTTTCTAGAGCTCTTTCTTTTTTAAATTTTTAAAATCAGTTTCATATGTAGAAATTAGTGATTCATCAGTTGCATATAATACCCAGTGCTCATTACATGAAGTGCCCTCCTTAATGCCCATCACCCAGTTACCCCATCCCCCCACCTCCCCTCCAGCAACCCTCAGTTTGTTTCCTAGAGTTTGTCTCTTATGGTTTGCTTCGCTCTCAATTTTCATCTTTTT